>NC_141879.1:333840183-334151525 GCF_056163025.1 Triticum urartu | reverse complement strand
TTAATAAAACAAGGTCAAAATTTTGGGGTGTCACAACACTACCCCCCTTAAGAAAAATCTCGTCCTCGAGATTTGTTAAAAGCTGTTTTGAAAATATATGCAATAAAATGTGGCTACAGTGAGAGGGCAATAAGTGGTGTAAAACCACAGTGTGGAACACTGGCGCTGCGTGGAAAATCTACGGTTAGGGGAAAACGAGAGATTTCTACGCTAGATATAGTAAATTTAGAATAAATTCTAAATTTATAATACGCTGGTCATACCCGAGAGCACAGTGCTCTCACTGGCTGACAGGTGGACCCGGGGTCTACTGTCAGTCTCTTCTTCTTCCTCCGGTTCTCTCTTCTTCCTCTCTCCCGCGCGCTTTCCCGCGCTTTCTCCACCGGCAACGTCTAGCGCGTAGGGCATCTAGGCCGTACCTGCGGTAGTGCACGGTGTGCTAGCTGCCGGTGCAGCGTGCACTCACCTCGTGGGCCAGCGTGCTGTTGGCACTGCTCGCGGATTCGCCTCCGAACACCGGCGATCGGGCGACGAGGGGCGCTGGTGGACTCCGCCCACTGTACACCGAGCTCGAGCTATAAAACGGTCGAGGTGCTTCTCTCTTCTTCCTCACACCTGGCCTCGCTTCTCCTTCCCCTTCTTCCTCCTCCATTTCCGTTACAGAAGCTAGAGATGAGGTTTTAATGGCGGAGGCGATGCCGGATTGGTACGTGATCCTGATGTGCGGAGGGCTGGCGGCATTGCTGGGGCTCTCCGTGCTCCTATGCGCGATGATCCTCGATGATCAACGTGGCGCTGCTGCTCGAGTGCTGGCTCTTCGCGGTGGCGGTGATCACGAGGAGTAGGTGTGGTGTCGGGTGCTAACTGTTGTCGGTATACTGGGTAACTTGTACCCGGATGATTACCCACTAATCTTTCCTTCAGAGACTGTGGTGTACTAGGGAGATGATTAGCCAGATGCAGCACGGTTACGTGGTGTTGCAGGTAGTGTATGTGTTCGAGTGGTCGTGGTTGTGAGCCTGCTGCCGTGGTGCCGCGTGAATAAAAATCCATGTCGTGAGGAGATATATGCTGCAGCAACTCAGGGGAAAGAAATCTCACTCCAGGATTTCTCGCGAGGAAAAATTAGTTAATCAAAATTTACAGCAGCAAACACTACTCACCACAATTGAAACCAAATATTTATCTCAACGCACAAGAATTAAAATAACAAGCATGAGTTACAACACTTAGCTAAATGCTGGAATAAAAGAACAAGGCAGTGACGTCTAGAACGAAAATGGCAACTGGACGGGGTCCCGAGAAAACGTCTCTGGTACTGGGGCACACTCTTCTTCTATCGGGGAAAGCGGTTTGATCAGTCGATGAACGCGTCTCACCTGGCCGGGCCTTAGTGGTCTACCGATGGCGATCTGAGGATTTAAATCAGCGAGGCTCTGGAGATAACCCATCACTCGCTGGGTCGAACGCTCTTGAGCGATGACATACTGGACAAGGTTGGCCAGTACTGGGTCCCTCTCAATTCTTCCACCGGGAAAAGATACTACTTCTCCGGGTGCTGCACGGCTCGGAAAGTAATAATATCCTCATTCGCTGGCATAGGGTACCGCGAATCGAAGGCGAACAAGCGCTTCGTGTGCAGCCGCTTCTATGGCCATCTGCGGAGTCGGCATAGATTTCCCTAGGAAGGAGACTTCCGTTGGGTCTTGGTTTGCGTCTACGGGAGGGATGTGTACTGCTGCCCAATATTTCAAGGTGGAAGAGGTGATCCTCGATTTGAGCAGCTCGTACTGGGGTGGCTGGGTAGAACCCATGGTACTGCAGGTAAAGTCCCACAATATTTTAACAAAACTACCCGGGGTTGCATCTGGGGTTCTCAGATAAATGCTGGGGCTCGGCATGGCAAGAAATGGTTGTGAGGGTTGCGCACAAGATTGAGAGGTACTCAGAAAGGTCACGAGGTGGTTATTTATATAGCCTCCAGGCTGGGTTATTCACCGTGGTGAGGGGCACTAGCTTGCTGGTTCTACTCTCATGGGGGTCGGGGTCAAAGCCACAGATACACACATCTCCCAAAAGTGATGTGTTACTGTGGGTGCTGTCGGGGTTGGTTTTGGTAGCTACGCTCGGAATTAAAATGCAGCCGTACACCAACGCACTCATGCATGGCCACTATTCAAAATAGGGATGCACAAGCAGGTAGCCCTCCAGTATGGCGATACATGATCACACAATTACAGGGCGTGGGGTATACTAAGACTTGGTACTACTCGAGGGACTTAGTCTACCTCGTTCATATCTAAGCGGGCGTGCCTTGTGGCTGTCGAGTTTTCTCCACGGGCTTCACTGTCGGAGTTAGCTGCAGGGGGTTGCGGAATTACAGGGTCGGGGTAGTGATGATGACCATCGCAGGGATTGTTGGCCACAATCCCGTTGGAGTGTGTTCCCAAAAGGCGACGAAGCACTTCTGGGGTCATCAAAGCACCTTGGTTGATGGCTGGGGCTGACCTCAAGGTCTCGATCAGTTGTCTGAACAGCACGACTGGATTGTCGGCGTCGGGCTCATCTTCTCTTCTTGCTGGGGGTCGGCGGATCAGTTCTCCGCGAGTTGCGATCAGATCTAGGGTGATTTGATCAAACAGTCCCTCTAGTGCACTTACATAGCGCACCAGATGCAATAATGCAGGATCCGTCTCGTGATCTCCGTTGGCAACTTGTGGTGGTCTACCATACCTGTCACGGCCGGGGTAGTAGTAGAAGGAGCGATAGTTAACTCGGGGCGACAAGTGTCGGAGTTGAACTATAGCTTCTCGAGCAGCTAATTGGATGGCTTGTGGCTCAAAGGAAGTTGTCCTTCCGGTGAACCTGTACGGGCGTTCTGGTGATAAACCCCTACCATAGATGTGCATAGTGGCCCAAAATTGACGGCTCTCACCGCTCATGGACCCTTGGTACACAACATATTCTGGGGGCTCTTCTAATGCAAAGGCACGGCGGGTGAGGTTTGCTAGCACGGTCATAAAACCTCCAAGGTTGGTTGCTGTGGTCTCATTGTGAACAATGGGGCCAGGCATTATGGCTTGGTGTGGGGTAGAGGCTGTGCTGTGCTGGGTTGAGGCTAGCGTGCCCTTTTATAGAAAAAGGGAACGGAGTCTTCCTTCGCACGCTTGCGAGAAAGACTATTTAGGGGCTGGTCACTGGCGTGTGACTGGCAGGTTAGGCTGATAGGTTGGGCACCGACTGCCAAAAGGTGTCGGGTCACTGTGGGGCTATCTTACGTGAGAAGCTTGGCCAGGGTGTGGTTAAGGTCTGGTGGGTTGGTTTACCTAGGTTTTTCGACCTGGCTAAGATAGGATTAGCCAATGGTCAGCCTGGCTCTGATACCAAGTTTGTCAGGACCGGTTTTTTTCGGGATATTAATTTCCCAAAAGCGGCCCTTGTGCTCACCAGCCCCAGGATTACTGTTAGCTGATGAGACACCAACTTGTTACAGAAACTCCAAGCAAACTACAAAATATGTAGTACAAGACCATTCTGGCCTATGGGTACAACAATTGGTTTCTAGTGGTTGATGGCAGAAGCGGTTTGCGGATCATCAGCGTCTATGGGACTCCATTTCCCTCAGGGATAGCTGACCAGGATAACTCCTATCTTCACGAGGCCGCTATCTCCATTGCGTAGGTTCGGGGGCTGTCATCGCAACGTTCCTTTCCACGCAAGAAATCTGGCCAAGACAATAGCCAGGGACAAGCCAGTGAGTACTTTGAATGTACTCACAAACATTAAGAACACAGGTATAATATGGCCACTGATAATCGTGCTTTAAAATATACTATGATCACTTCGACAGTTATGAAATAAGGCTCATGATGCACGCAAGTAGATCATTTAAATAAAGCATGAGTAAGCAATCAGGGTGTAGGAATGCAGAGCACCGATCAGGTGTCTGAAGCGACGCCTCGAAGGATAATAATATGAAGCATGCCTCAGTCGGGCGTCTGAGCCACACCACATAAAGGGCTTATAAGTAGATAAAATATCAAGCATGCCACAGTCGGGCGTCTGTGCGACACCGCATAAAGGGCTTATAAGTAAATAAATTAACAAGCATGCCACAGTCGGGCGTCTGTGCGACACCACATAAAGGGCTTATAAGTAAATGAAATGACAAGCATGCCACAGTCGGGCGTCTGTGCGACACCACATAAAGGGCTTATATAACAATAATCACAGTGAGTACCCAGGAGGTAGAACCGTCCCAAGGATACTCAATAATTCAAATAACATAAATGGTTAGTCCATATTAATAATAATCATAATCATCATACGTCACAAGTTATGATCCATGTTCTGGTTTAGTAGTTTCTCCTCCGAAGACCGACACTAAGACCGACACTTGACCCATCCCAGACTGTAGTCCTTAACCATGGACACGGCTATTCAAATAGGTTTAAAATCTCTATAGAGGGTGTACTCTTTACCCACGAGTAACGGATTCCTTTAGTCCATCGGGACTAATTCCGTCTATGGACTTTTAATTGAAAACACCCTAACCGCACACACCAGCCAAACTCACCGGTGTCTGGAATCACCCTTGACACCTGTTAAGCAAAACTCTAAGTGGGGAGGCTACAACCTCGACTTAGCATGGGATCACAAAATTTATACCGCGCGCAAACTGGGGGAGCTACCCCCTTTGGCTACAACCGAAAACACCCATGCCCCCGGACCGGATGACTGGCTTTAATCCAGGGCCATGGAACCCTCATCGCGGTCTCTCTGTATGGTGTGTGCTAGACAGGGGTTGACAACTTACTAAATCGTACCCTACCTACGGCAGGGACAAGTGGCAGCACGAAACAAGTATGGGGGTTACTGGAACAAGACTCGATCTACGGCCGACTCAGGAGGCTTAAGTATTTCCTGCATGATTAGCTCAAGGATAATATTTCACATCCATCAGACACAACCACCACCCATCATACCTCCCCCTGCCCCGCCGGTCATAACCGTCTCGACGAGGGACAAGCTTGTGTCTACCCAAGACAGAGACTTTCCCAGATCTTTCCTGGTAGGCATGAGAGGCATATGAGGGTGATTGCTATCACAAGTATGTCCATTGCCAACATCAAAAATTTTCATCTTTGCACTCAAAGCGTATGATCATATCGTCACAAACACATAACGGATACTCTGTGTCACGGTGGTGTTGTAACTGTATTAAACAACATACGATAATATTATGCCTGAGTTCAGAAATGCTTGCCTTCAAGGTGTGGAGAGGTGTGGTGCCCTCCAAAACTTTTGAAAGTTATATCTCCCTTCCAAATTCCTATTTTCAAAAATATACAAATAACACATACTTCAAAAACAGTACAAAATGTTGTCCTAATTATTTTTGAAATAAATCTTAAAATAAACAGGTGAAATTTGAGAGAGGTACGAAAAAGAATCAATTCATTTGGAGTTTTATTTAAAAAGATATAGCCAGTCAAAGTTTCAGTCAAACTCTATTTTTAAAATAACACAGAAAAGAAAACGTTTCGACGAGAATACGCTTTCAAAGTAGGGGAGACGTACTTTTGGCTGTTTGCGTTTTCACTTAAAACACGCGTGCGGGGCTGGGTCGCTGACAGTGGGTCCAGGGGGCCCACTGGTCAGGTTTGACCAGTCCTCTCTCCCTCCTCTTCCTCTGCCCGAACGGAGGCGAGGCTCCGGCGATCAACGCCGGCGAACGGCGGCTCCCCGCGGGCTCCAGAGGGTCGGGATGGATCCGCAAGACTGGTGCGGTCCTCCCGGTGGTCGTTGGGTCGGCGGGGGTGGAGGGAATCGCCGGCGACGAGCTCCGCGGCGGAGGAAGCTTCGAGTGAAATTGGGGTTCTGGATTGCGGTGGCTCTGGGTTGCGTTTGAGGGGTTGGGAAGCTCCGCGAGGTTGAGGGGAGTCAAGTGGTGGCGTTAGATGGACGGGAGGGCTCGGGTTGTGACGCACGACACCGGAACGAGGCGGAGGCCGCACTGATCGAAGACGGGGAAGAAAGCTTCCCGCCGTCGATTGCTGGCCGTGGTAACTCTAGAGAGGTGGCTTGAGGTCGCCTGAATGCTTAGTCGAGCTCGGGGTTCCCTTTTATAGGCGGCCAAGGTCGGTTCTGCGGCGGCCGTGGATAAGCTCGTCGGCGACCGTCATTCTGTAGGGGCAGGGCGACGAGCGGTAGCGGACGCGTTTGCGGATGAGATCGAGTTGTCCCAGGGGCAGCTGGCGCGCTAGGGAGGCTCGGGCGGTGCTGCCATGGCCGGGTCCTGCTGTGGCCGGCCGCTAGTTGCCACGGCCGACCTGACGGCGGCGCTGTAGAGCTCCAGGGGTGGCTCTGCGGTGAGGGGAGGGGTCGGGGCGTCGACTGGGCGAGGGGAAGGGCCAGAGCGAGCGCGGGGCGTCGGCAGCGGGACGCGGCAACTCGCGTGCACGCACGTGCAAAACGCGCGCTCTGGGCGCGCCCAGAGCGTGCACGCCAAGCGTTAGGCGAAATGCCCGAGCATGCTAGGCGGCGTGGGTGGAGCTGGGGATTTGCAGGTCTAGGCTAGGGTCTCTTAGGAGATTAATGGACATGCCAGTAGGTACAGAGGGGCAAGATCACAGTGCAAAACCAAAATCATGCCAAAACTGGACATGCACACCAGGTGTTTAACAGAATGCCAAAGGCACCTAGGCAACTCTTGGGGTGGCCCAAATCTCCAGATCAAAGTCTCTTTGGATGAATAAGAGAGTGGTGAGGTTAGTTTGTCAAAAGCAGAAACTTGTCAGTTCAAGTTTGTGAGGAAAATGATTTTGGACAGAAAGGGAAAGGCACCATTGCATGAACTTAAAATCCTCCAATGAGTCCACTCTCCTGGACTTAAGGGTTTAGCAGGATGGGCTATAAGTAGGAAAAGGAATCATGGGTAAAAGAACAAGATAAAAAGGGGTTGCAGTACAAACCACCAAGATGGATCAGAATGAAGAGGTTGATTCACTCAATTTTTTCAAAGAACATAGAAGGGCTTTTGCATAAAGTTGCATAATATACTCCTATTAACATCCCATCATTTTGGTGGAAGCTAGAAAGGAATATTTAAATGGGTTGTAGTGCAAAATTGCCCACTGGACCAGATTTGAAAAATTGGTGTAGAGCTCAAAATATTAAATGAATGGAATATATTTTTGCATAAAAGTGATTTAAAAACATCACATGACATCTCCAAATTTTGGTGAAAATTTTAAATAAATTTATCAAGTGGTTGTAGTTCAAAAAGAGCTCCAAAACTAATGAAAAATCATTTTAAGGAATAAAGCTCAGAGAGAAATGCTTGTGCAAACAAATTCCACTGATAATATGAATGCTTTCTTGAGAGGGTAAACAAGTCCAATAATATATTTGAAAGGTTGTCACTTGGGGTAAAACTCCATAATAACCAAGGAAGAATGGTTCTGAAATCAATGGAAAATCCAGAAAATGAAAGTTTGAATTTCCTGGAAGAATTTTAGTTAATAAAACAAGGTCAAAATTTTGGGGTGTCACAACGACAAGGTGAACCAAGAATTAATACGGAAGCATCCACAATTGGGGCACACCAAGACGAAGAAAACGAGGAAGGACACCAAGATGAACATCAACAACCTCCTTCTCCACCACGACAAGAGAATGACAACGTCAATAATGAAGAAGGCCAAGAAGAAGATCAAGATGAAGAGGATGTTCCACCCCGAGCCAAGCCAAAGCTTCCACGAGTTCGAGCAAGAATCGCTAAAGATCATCCCGTCGAGCAAATCTACAATGATATCCAAACCGGGAGAATCACTCCCTCTAAAACTCGTTTGGCTAACTTTTGTGAACATTACTCATTCATCTCTAGCATTGAACCTATGAAGGTTGAAGAAGCTTTGGAAGATCCGGATTGGATTAATGCTATGCATGAAGAGCTACACAACTTTGAGAGAAATCAAGTGTGGACATTGGTCGAGAAGCCCGACAACAACCCCAACATCATTGGTAGCAAATGGGTGTTTCGCAACAAGCAAGATGAAGATGGTCAAGTCGTCCGCAACAAAGCTCGCCTAGTTGGCCAAGGCTACACTCAAGTCGAAGGTATGGACTATGGTGAGACATATGCTCCCGTTGCTAGACTTGAGTCCATTCACATCTTACTTGCTTATGCTAATCACCATGATATCACCTTGTACCAAATGGACATTGAAAGTGCTTTTCTAAATGGTGAAATTGAGGAGGAAGTTTGTGTTAAGCAACCTCCCGGCTTTGTCAATCCTAAGAAATCTAATCATGTTTACAAACTTCACAAAGCCCTTTATTGTCTTAAACAAGCCCCTAGAGCATGGTATAAATGCTTGACCAAGTTTCTTATTGAAAAAGGCTTTGAAATTGGTAAAATTGACTCTTTTTACTAAAAGGGTTAATGGAGAACTATTTGTGTGCCAAATTTATGTTGATGATATTATATTTGGTTCAACTAACCCTCATTTTAGTGAGAAGTTTGGAAAGCTAATGTCGGAGAAGTTTGAGATGTCTATGATGAGTGAACTCAAATTCTTTCTTGGTTTGCAAATCAAGCAAACTAAGGAAGGTACCTTTGTCTCTCAAACAAAGTACACCAAGGACTTATTCAAGAAGTTCAATATGCAAGAATGCAAAGGTATGTCTACACCCATGCCTACTAGTGGACATCTTGATTTGACCAAAGATGGTGAACCTGTTGATCAAAAAGTTTACCCCTCTATGATTGGTTCATTGTTATATCTATGTACCTCTCGTCCTGATATTATGCTAAGTATGTGCATGTGTGCACGATATTAAGCAGACCCTAAAGAGTGTTATCGTAAGGCTGTGAAAAGGATAGTGAGATACTTAATACACACACACACACACCAAATTTTGGCATTTGGTATCCTAAGAGATCTTGTTGGTTACTCCGATTCGGACTATGCCAGAGACAAGGTTGATAGAAAGTCCACTTCTGGTACTTGTCAATTTCTTGGTAGATCTCTTGTGTCTTGGTCCTCCAAGAAACAAAACTCGGTATCCTTATCCACCGCCAAAGCGGAATACATTGCTGCTGGATCATGTTGTGCTCAATTACTTTGGATGACCGAAAATCTTAAAGATTATGGGATATATGTGAAACATGTTCCATTGCTTTGTGATAATGAAAGTGCTATTAAGATTGCTCACAATCCCGTGCAACATTCTCGAACTAAGCATATTGAAGTTCGTCATCATTTCATTCGAGATCATGTTGCCAAAGGGGACATTGATCTTAAGCATGTTCGCACCGATAAGCAATTAGCAAATATATTTACCAAACCGCTTGATGAGAAAGTCTTTTGCCATTTTATAGGTGAATTTAACACTATTGATGCTTCAAACTTGGAGTAGGAACTCCATTCGGATACATGCAAGGCATGAGCTTTTGACTAATCCTTGATACTTCTTTCATGATGCTATCTATATGTCTTGGATATTTTTGCACCCTTGCATGCTATCTAACCCTTGTAGGTACTTTGATGAATCTAAATCCATGAGATTGCAACTCACTCACATCTTGAACAATCTCTACATTATCAAGTCTCTACATAATGGTGGTTGAAGACAAGGAAGCACAAAACTCTTCAAACATATCCTTTGACACATTCTACATTAAGATTTATGATTGTCATTTTGGATACACAAGTGCTCTTCCTTGCAAAGCTAACCCATGTAGGAAGATGAACTCAAAATTCCAAGGTGATGCTCCCAACTCCTGATGAGCTACATCAACCTTGAGCAACCCACACAAGTTCAACTACATGATCAAGATCAACACCACCACCCAAGGTATGTTATTCCATCTTAGAGAAGCTTTACTCCAAGTCATGGGTTAAAGCAACTCAACAAGATGTGAATATATCAAGATGCTTAAACGAAAAATGGTAACCCCATTTTTTTAGCTTAAACGATGAGTATGACCAAAGATCAAGTGACCTCACTTGACTCCTAAGTCAATATACTCTAACATAGGTGACTTTGTCACCGCCCAATTCTAGATGAAGTTCTCTTGTGTTTCCTCTTGCATTTGTCTCATGCATATGTGTTTTCCCCTTTAAAAAAACTTCATCTAGATCTTTTTATTTCTTTTATTTCTTGATTATTCTGCATTTTCTACATCCAATTCATTGCAAATCTTTCAGCAAATTCCTTGAAAATCCTTGTGAGATCTTATGTGCCTAGTGAGCTGAGGAAAAAAGTGTTTTCTCTGTGATGGACTCGGTCACACCGGTTTGTTTCCTTCGGCCCAACCGAATTCGCTCGGTGCCACCAAAGCAAACAACTTGGTGCTACCGATTTCACTACAGGAAAGACAACTTGCCACTTATTCCTGCATTCATTTTTTTCTCCAGCTCCACTCAATGACTCTTGTCCTCTACCAGCATCACATTTGACTTGCTTTGTGACTCAAGGACCAAACCCTTCTGCAATAGAACAAAAATCCAGAAGAGCCCTTCTTGGAAATTGATTTCAAAGGGAGAGAGAGAGATCACATCAAAGCTCTATGCTTAATCATTTCTATAGGGGAGAGAACACTCAAGGGGAAGAGAGTAAGAAAACCCCAGATGCTTGGTGTTCAAGAGGAGAGAAGTTACATGTTTTAAGAGGGGAAAAACATGTTCATATTTGATCATATTTGATTGCTTGCATTAGCTCTGTTGTCTTTTCTTTTGCTCTGATTTTTTGTTCCCTATCTTCTCCCAATATCCCATTCAAGATTCAGGGGGAGCAAGACATCTAAGGGGAGGAAATCTCTGATTCTATTGCACATATTTACCTTTGGGAACATGTCTATATCAAATAGAGTACTCAGTACTCACACTCTACATGTCATCCCAGTCTTGGTACCTTTGTGGTTCTTTTGTTTGCTCTAGCTAGTAGAGGTATCTGTGTTATCTATCCTTGTTTACTCAGGTCCATTCCCTTCTAAGCCAACTCAAGACCACAAGGTAAGTATATGCATCACATTCATGTGCATAAGGATTTTTTGCTGATGTATATATTGTTTGCAAGAAGGACTCATGAGCATGAAGGCACATTTCCTATATTTACATCCTTCACTCTGATGCATATAGCCAAGATACATGTAACACATGGCTTACACTGTCATGCCTATGCATTCACATGCTCCTATGTTTCATATTTATATGATTGCATACATATAGGGGGAGCCTTTGCATGTTACATATCTTTCCAAAGCTTTACTTGTTGTTCTCTATATCTTTATCTAAAGCTTTGATGTATGTTGTCATCAATTACCAAAAAGGGGGAGACTGAAAGCACAAGTGCTCCCTGGGTGATTTTGGTAATTAATGTCAACATATCTCTTGTTGGACTAATGTTTCTACCTAGTATGTTTCAGACAAGTTCAACAATGGAGTGGCATGGACTAGAGGATGTGGAACCCCTTCAATATGCTAAGGACAAAGGATTGGCTCAAGCTCAAAGCTCAGGACTCTACATTTTCTATTTTGGTGATCCAAGATCACATTGAGTTCATAGGAAAGCCAATACTATTAAGAAGGGATGAGGTGTTGCTTAATGGCTTGCTTTCTCAAAGTGCTTAGTGATATGCTCCAAAGTCCTCAAACTACTTTCTCACATCCACATATGTCCCAAACCAAAAGTCAAACTCGGCCCCACCGAAATTTCCTATCCAGCGCCACCGAGTTTAGTTGACATAGCCACTGCCAGAAACCCTAATCGGTTCGGTCTCACTGATGGGATCTCGGTCTCACTGAGATGGGCTTGAAAACTCTCTGTTACCTATTGCAATATTTGCGGTCCCACCAAGATATACAATCGGCCACACCGAGTTTGCTTGGCCAACTCTCTATTTCGCTTATTACCCAAATCGGTCCCACCGAGTTTGAGTAATCGGTCAAACCGAGTTTTGGATTTACCCTAACCCTAGCACATCGGTCCCACCGAGTTGATCCAGTCGGTCCCGCCGAAACACCTAATGGTCACATTATGAATCAAATCGGTCTGACCGAGTTCTCTGAATTGGTCCCATCGAGTTTGGTGATTTGTGTGTAACGGTTAGATTTTGTGTGGAGGCTATAAATACCCCTCCACCCATTATTCATTCATGGAGAGAGCCATCAGAACATGCCTACACTTCCAATACATATTTTCTGAGAGAGAACCACCTACACTTGTGTTGAGGTGGAAATATTCCATTCCAACCACATAAATCTTGATCTCTAGCCTTCACAAGTTGCTTTCCACTCAAATCTTCTTTCTACCAAATCCAATCCCATGAGAGAAAGTTGAGTGTTGGGGAGTCTATCATTTGAAGCACAAGAGCAAGGAGTTCACCATCAACACACCATTTGTTACTTCTTGGAGAGTGGTGTCTCCTAGATTGGCTAGGTGTCACTTGGGAGCCCCCGACAAGATTGTGGAGTTGAACCAAGGAGTTTGTAAGGGCAAGGATATCGCCTACTTCATGAAGATCTACCCTAGTGAGGCAAGTCCTTCGTGGGCGACGGCCATGGTGGGATAGACAAGGTTTCTTCTTCGTGGACCCTTCGTGGGTGGAGCCCTCCGTGGACTCGCGCAACCTTTACCCTTCGTGGGTTGAAGTCTCCATCAACATGGATGTACAATAGCACTACCTATCAGAACCACGGATAAAAAATCACCGTGTCTCCAAATTGCGTTTGCACACTCCAATCCCTTCTCTTTACATTCTTGCAACTTGCATGCTTTACATTCCGCTGCTCATATACTCTTTGTATGCTTGCATGCTTGCTTGATATGTATTGTGAATGTTTAAACTTGTGCTAATACTCCACATGAACATAAAGAATTAAAAACTACAACTTTTCTAGATTAGAGTCTATTCACCCCCCTCGAGACACCTCTTCTCGATCCTTTCATGCTAGTACTTAGGTTATAAAAGGGGAACTACCTAACCGAAAATTACTCTACCTTCCTCCTCATAAGTCCCCCTTCTTCGTCCGTCCTTGCCATGGCCGGTGTGCAGAGCTCTAGGTCGAGAACTACTCGTAACAAGGGAGCGGCAACCAAGGCTGCGGAAAAAAGAGAGGGCTCGTTGCCACGCAGAGACCTCGAAAGATCTCTCACGGGCAGACGATGGCTCCCAGGAGCGCCCTAGACGCGGAGGCGAACATGCGGCGCTGGAGTCGTTATCCCTCGACGGCATGCCCGATCAGCTCAATAAGCACCTCAATAAGCAGACGGAGTTCATCCATGGCTTGGTGGAGCTACTAAAGGAGAGCCTCGACGACATGCCCACTGAGCTCAATGAGCAGGGGGAGTTGACCGCTGGCTTGGTGATGCTGCTGAAGAAGAGCATTGCCTCGGAGAAGAAGGCGACCGACGAAATCCTACAACTTTAGGAGGACAAGGCGAAGCTCTTCCACGAGCTCGACCTGCTGAAGGAGGAGAATGCCGGCTGGAAGAAGCTGCATGAGAATAGTAGTTCCTCGATGAGGATGTTGCAGACCCTCGTCATGGAATAGAAGGAGGAGTTGGTGAAGCTCCGCATTGAGCACCCGGCTGCTATCAAGGTACGTAATGGAACAGATGATGAAGGCTGGCGTCGAGAAATCCCGCGTCATGGACACAATGATGAAGATGGCGTAGGAGACGTGCAAGGATATGGAGGTCGTGGAGGCGATGAAGAAGCAGTTACGGCTCCGCGGCCAGCAACCCTTCATGTAGTGAGAGCAGTGCCCCAGACTTGTGTGTGCGTTGATACGTCTCCGTCGTATCTATAATTTTTGATTATTCCATGCCAATATTCTACAACTTTCATATACTTTTGGCTACTTTTTATATTATTTTTTGGGACTAACATATTGATCCAGTGTCAGTTCTTGTTTGTTGCATGTTTTATGTTTCGCAGAATATCCATATCAAACTGAATCCAAACGGGATAAAAACGGATGGAGCTTATTTTTGGAATATTTGGAAAATTCCGGAAGAAAAATCCACGCGAGACGGTGCCCACGGTGGCCACAAGGCAGGGGGGCACTCCCTTGACCCTCGTGGGCCACCCATAAGGCGGTTGATGCCCTTCTTCGGCCGCAAGAAAGCTAATTATTGGTAAAAAACCACGGCGAAGGTTTCGGTCCAATCGGAGTTACAGATCTCCATATATATACACAGAACGGTGAAAGGGCAGCAGAGGAGAACGCAGACACAGAGAGAGACAGAGAGACAGATCCAATCTCGGAGGGGCTCTCGCCCCTCCCATGCCATGGAGGCCAAGGACCAGAGGGGAAACCCTTCTCCCATCTAGGGAGGAGGTCAATGAAGAAGAAGACGAAGGGCCCCCCTCTCCCCTTCTCTTCCGGTGGCGCCAGAACGCTGCCATGGCCATCATCATCATCATCATCATCACCGCGATCTACTCCAACACCTCCACCATCTTCACCAACATCTCCATCACCTTCCCCCCTCTATCTACAGCGGTCCACTCTCCCGCAACCCGCCGTACCCTCTACTTGAACATGGTGCTTTATGCTTCATATTATTATCCAATGATGTGTTGCCATCCTATGATGTCTAAGTAGATTTTTGTTGTCCTAGCAGTGGTTGATGAATTGCTATGATTGAT
The DNA here is from genome assembly GCF_056163025.1 of Triticum urartu. Classification (NCBI taxonomy): domain Eukaryota; kingdom Viridiplantae; phylum Streptophyta; class Magnoliopsida; order Poales; family Poaceae; genus Triticum; species Triticum urartu. Next base: position 334,136,863 of record NC_141879.1, on the reverse strand, counting down.
TTAATTTGCTTGTGGTTATGTTGCTGTCCTTTGGTGCCCATCATATGAGCGCGCGTGTGGATCACACCATAGGGTTAGTTGTATGTTGATAGGACTATGTATTGGAGGGCAAGAGTGACAGAAGCTTCAACCTAGCATAGAAATTGATGCATACGGGATTGAAGGGGGACCAATATATCTTAATGCTATGGTTGGGTTTTACCTTAATGAACGTTAGTAGTTGCGGATGCTTGCTAATAGTTCCAATCATAAGTGCATAGAATTCCAAGTTAGGGATGACATGCTAGCAGTGGCCTCTCCCACATAATACTTGCTATCGGTCTAGTAAAGTAGTCAATTACTTAGGGGCAATTTCGCAACTCCTAACACCACTTTTCCACACTCGCTATATTTACTTTATTGCTTCTTTAGCTAAACAGTCCCTACTTTTTATTTACGTAATCTTTATTATCTTGCAAACCTATCCAACAACACCTACAAAGTACTTCTAGCTTCATACTTGTTCTAGGTAAAGCGAACATCAAGCATGCGTAGAGTTGTATTGGTGGTCGATAGAACTTGAGGGAATATTTGTTCTGCCTTTAGATCCTCGTTGGGTTCGACACTCTTACTTATCGAAAACTGTTGCGATCCCCTATACTTGTGGGTTATCAAGACCTTTTTCTGGCGCCGTTGCCGGGAAGCAATAGCGTGGGGTGAATATTCTCATGTGTGCTTGTTTGCTTTATCACTAAGTAATTTTGATTTGCTGTTCTTAGTTGTTCTTTATCTTTAGTTATGGACATGGAACACGAAATACCAAATTTTTTTGGTGTACTTGCTACTCATGGAGATGGGGAACCTCCTAAAACCCTCGATGCTGGTTATGTGAAGGATATTATGTACTAATTTAATAATCCCGAGAAAACCCCATTCAATTATGTAATGGGAGTAACGTTGGATCAACGTGAATACTTTAGGGATTACCGCTTGACACAAAAAGGGAAAACTATTATGGGATCAAATTCATATATTAAATTGGTATGCTAGGCAACTATGCTTGAGATATGATTATACTTGTTTCTCTAGGATGAAGGCTCCACACCTTCCCTTTTTATGCGAATTTAATGATAATAAAACCTTAGCTTCTTATTCTAATGGTATATATGATTACTATGATGTGGAACAAATAGAAGAATTTGTTGCTTTTATGGGTGCTTATGAAATTGAATCTATGTTTAAAGAGTTTGAAGATTTTGATGATGATGTTTATAGGCCTGAAAATTTAGCTATCTTAAAAATATTGCTATGATAATTATGAATATAATTCCTATATTAATGTGCTTATTGAGAAAGTCTCCGCTGTCCAAGAAGAGACTAATATTTTGCAGGAATCTATGGAAGAAGAAGTTGATGAAACTGTGAGCTCATTGGATGAAAAAGATGAGGAGGAGAGCGAAGAACAAAAGGAGGAAGAGCGGATTAGCTACCCGTGCCCACCTTCTAATGATAGTAACCCTTCAACTCATACATTGTTTAATTTCCCTTCGTGCTTACCGAAGGATGATTGCTATGATGATTGTTATGACCCCGTTGATTCTCTTGAAATATCCCTTTTTGATGATGCTTGCTATGCTTGTGGCCAAGATGCCAATATGAATTATGCTTATGGAGATGAACTTGCTATAGTTCCTTATGTTAAACATGAAATTGTTGCTATTGCACCCACACATGATAGTCCTATTATCTTTTTGAATTCTCCCGACTACACTATATCGGAGAAGTTTGCACTTATTAAGGATTATATTGATGGGTTTCCTTTTACCGTTGCACATGATGATTTTGATGAATATCATATGCATGTGCTTGCTGCTCCTACTTGCAATTATTATGAGAGAGGAACTATATCTCCACCTCTCTATGTTCCCAATATGATAAAATTGCAAGAAACTGCTTATGCTATGCATTGGCCTTTACTATGTGTGCATGAATTGTTCTTTTATGACATGCCGATGCATAGCAAGAGAGTTAGACTTTGTTGTTACATGATATATGTTGCTTTGTGCTCACTACTAAATCACAAATCATTGTTAATTAAAATTGGCTTTGATATACCTTGGGATCCGGGTGGATTCATTACTTGAGCACTATATGCCTAGCTTAATGGTTTTAAAGAAAGCGCTGCTAGGGAGACAACCTAGAAGTTTTAGAGATTCATTTATTTCTGTCGAGTGCTTTCATATAGTTTAAAAACAAAAAAAAGAAAGAGGGGAACCCAAAACTTTTTCAAAAAGGAAAGTGAAAGTGAGAAAGACAAACATTGTTGAAGTGGGAGAGCTCCTTGAACTTTGTTCATGATCACGGCAACTTTGTGAATCTTGATTACAGAAACTTTTCAACAAAAATAATTATCCCCTTGTACAATTCCATTGTATTGTAAAAATAATGTGCCAAGGTTTGCCTTTAGGATGTTTACATTTGCTTGATGGTCTGTATGGTGCAGGACAGAAACTTTGGCTGTAGTGCTCGATTTTACATTTTTATATGGAACATCAAATGGTTCTGATTATTTTTGAACTGTCTTTCTATACAAATTTTTTATTTTTCCTAATTTTGGCAGAATGTTTCAAGTATCAGAAGTATGGTTAATGTTCAGATTATTACAGACTGTTCTGTTTTAGACAGATTCTGTTTTTGATGCATAGTTTGCTTGTTTTGATGAAAATATCAATTTATATTAGTGGATTAAGCCATGGAAAAGTTATATTACAGTAGACACAATGCAAAAACAAAATATGAATTGGTTTGCAACAGTACTTAGAGTAGTGATTTTCTTTATTATACTAACGGATCTTACCGAGTTTTCTGTTGAAGTTTTGTGTGGATGAAGTGTTCGATGATCGAGAAGGTCTCGATGTGAGAAGAAGGAAGAGAGGCAGGAGCTCAAGCTTGGGTATGCCCGAGGCACCCCAAGTAAATATTGAAGGAGACTCAAGCGTCTAAGCTTGGGGATGCCCCGGAAGGCATCCCCTCTTTCTTCAACAAGTATCGGTATGTTTTCGGATTCATTTCGTTCATGCGATATGTGCAATCTTGGAGCGTCTTTTGCATTTAGTTTTCATTTTTCTTTTATGCACCATGCTGGTATGAGGCAGTCCTTGGTTGATTTATAGAATGCTCTTTGCACTTCACTTATATCTTTTGAGTATGGCTTTATAGAATGCTTCATGTGCTTCACTTATATCATTTGAAGTTTGGATTGCCTGTTTCTCTTTACATAGACAACCGCCATTTGTAGAATGCTCTTTTGCTTCACTTATATTTGTTAAGCATGGGCATATCTTTTGTAGAAAGAATTAAACTCTCTTGCTTCACTTATATCTATTTAGAGAGATGACAGGAATTGGTCATTCACATGGTTAGTCATAAAATCCTACATAAAACTTGTAGATCGCTGAATATGATATGTTTGATTCCTTGCAATAGTTTTGCGATATAAAGATGGTGATATTAGAGTCATGCTAGTGGGTAGTTGTGGTTTAGTAGAAATACTTGTGTTAAGGTTTGTGATTCCCATAGCATGCACGTATGGTGAACCGTTATGTAACGAAGTCAGAGCATGAGGTATTTATTGATTGTCTTCCTTATGAGTGGCGGTCGGGGACGAGCGATGGTCTTTTCCTACCAATCTATCCCCCTAGGGGCATGCGTAGTAGTACTTTGCTTCGAGGGCTAATAAAATTTTGCAATAAGTATGTGAGTTCTTTATGACTAATGTTGAGTCCATGGATTATACACACTCTCACCCTTCCATCATTGCTAGCCTCTTCGGTACCATGCATTACCCTTTCTCACCTCGAGAGTTGGTGCAAACTTCACCGGTACCATAAACCCACCATATACCTTCCTCAAAACAGCCACCATACCTACCTATCATGGCATTTCCATAGCCATTCCGATATATATTGCCATGCAACTTCCATCATCATCATATACATGACTTGAGCATTCATTGTCATATTGCTTTGCATGATCGTAAGATAGCTAGCATGATGTTTTCATGGCTTGTCCGTTGATGTCATTGCTACGCTAGATCATTGCGCATCCCGGTACACCGCCGGAGGCATTCATATAGAGTCATATCTTTGTTCTAGATATCGAGTTGTAATATTGAGTTGTATGTAAATAAAAGTGTGATGATCATCATTATTAGAGCATTGTCCCAGTGAGGAAAGGATGATGGAGACTATGATTCCCCCACAAGTCGGGATGAGACTCCGGACGAAAAAAAAGAGAAAGGCCATAAAAAAAGAAGGCCCCAAAAAAATAATGAGAGAAAAAGAGAGAAGGGACAATGCTACTATCCTTTTGCCACACTTGTGCTTCAAAGTAGCACCATGTTCTTCATATAGAGAGTCTCTTGAGTTATCACTTTCATATACTAGTGGGAATTTTCATTATAGAACTTGGCTTGTATATTCCAATGATGGGCTTCCTCAAATGACCTAGGTCTTCATGAGAAAGCAAGTTGGATGCACACCCACTTAGTTTCAGTTTGAGCTTTCATATACTTATAGCTCTAGTGCATCCGTTGCATGGCAATCCCTACTCACTCACATTGATATCTATTGATGGGCATCTCCATAGCCCGTTGATATGCCTAGGTGATGTGAGACTATCTTCTCCTTTTTGTCTTCTCCACAACCACCATCCTATTCCACCTATAGTGCTATATCCACAGCTCATGCTCATGTATTGCGTGAGGGTTGAAAATGCTAAAGCGTGTTAAAAAGTATGAACCAATTGCTCGTCTTGTCATCGGGGTTGTGCATGATGTGAATATTTTGTGTGGTGAAGATGGAGCATAGCCAGACTATATGATTTTGGAGGGATAACTTTCTTTGGCCTTGTTATTTTGAAAAGACATGATTGCTTTATTAGTGGGCTTGAAGTATTATTGTTTTTATGTCAAATGATAGACTATTGCTTTGAATCACTCGTATCTTAATATTCATGCCATGATTAGATATGTGATCAAGATTATGCTAGGTAGCATTCCACATCAAAAATTATTTTTTTATCATTTACCTACTTGAGGACGAGCAGGAATTAAGCTTGGGGATGATGATACGTCTCCGTCGTATCTATAATTTTTGATTGTTCCATGCCAATATTCTACAACTTTCATATACTTTTGGCAACTTTTTATATTATTTTTTGGGACTAAGCTTATTTTTGGAATAAAAATGGTTGGACCTTATTTTTGGGATAAAAACGGATGGAGCTTATTTTTGGAATATTTGGAAAATTCCGGAAGAAAAATCCACGTGAGACGGTGCCCGAGGTGGCCACGAGGTAGGGGGGCGCGTCTGCCCCCCTGGGTGGCCCCTAACCCTCGTGGGCCACCCATAAGGCGGTTGATGCCCTTCTTCGGCCACAAGAAAGCTAATTTTTGGTAAAAAATCATGGCGAAGGTTTCGGTCCAATCGGAGTTACGGATCTCCATATATATAAGAAACAGTGAAAGGGTAGCAGAGGAGAACGCAGACATAGAGAGAGACAGAGAGACAGATCCAATCTCGGAGGGGCTCTCGCCCCTCCCATGCCATGGAGGCTAAGGACCAGAGGGGAAACCCTTTTCCCATCTAGGGAGGAGGTCAAGGAATAAGAAGACGAAGGGGCCCCCTCTCCCCTTCTCTTTCGGTGGCGCCGGAACGTTGTCGTGGCCATCATCATCATCATCATCATCATCATCATCACTGCGATCTACTCCAACACCTCTGCCATCTTCACCAACATCTCCATCACCTTCCCCCCTCTATCTACAGAGGTCCACTCTCCCGCAACCCGATGTACCCTCTACTTGAACATGGTGCTTTATGCTTCATATTATTATCCAATGATGTGTTGCCATCCTATGATGTCTAAGTAGATTTTTGTTGTCCTAGCAGTGGTTGATGAATTGCTATGATTGATTTAATTTGCTTGTGGTTATGTTGCTGTCCTTTGGTGCCCATCATATGAGCGCGCGTGTGGATCACACCATAGGGTTAGTTGTATGTTGATAGGACTATGTATTGGAGGGCAAGAGTGACAGAAGCTTCAACCTAGCATAGAAATTGATGCATACGGGATTGAAGGGGGACCAATATATCTTAATGCTATGGTTGGGTTTTACCTTAATGAACGTTAGTAGTTGCGGATGCTTGCTAATAGTTCCAATCATAAGTGCATAGAATTCCAAGTTAGGGATGACATGCTAGCAGTGGCCTCTCCCACATAATACTTGCTATCGGTCTAGTAAAGTAGTCAATTACTTAGGGGCAATTTCGCAACTCCTAACACCACTTTTCCACACTCGCTATATTTACTTTATTGCTTCTTTAGCTAAACAGTCCCTACTTTTTATTTACGTAATCTTTATTATCTTGCAAACCTATCCAACAACACCTACAAAGTACTTCTAGCTTCATACTTGTTCTAGGTAAAGCGAACATCAAGCATGCGTAGAGTTGTATTGGTGGTCGATAGAACTTGAGGGAATATTTGTTCTGCCTTTAGATCCTCGTTGGGTTCGACACTCTTACTTATCGAAAACTGTTGCGATCCCCTATACTTGTGGGTTATCAAGACCTTTTTCTGGCGCCGTTGCCGGGAAGCAATAGCGTGGGGTGAATATTCTCATGTGTGCTTGTTTGCTTTATCACTAAGTAATTTTGATTTGCTGTTCTTAGTTGTTCTTTATCTTTAGTTATGGACATGGAACACGAAATACCAAATTTTTTTGGTGTACTTGCTACTCATGGAGATGGGGAACCTCCTAAAACCCTCGATGCTGGTTATGTGAAGGATATTATGTACTAATTTAATAATCCCGAGAAAACCCCATTCAATTATGTAATGGGAGTAACGTTGGATCAACGTGAATACTTTAGGGATTACCGCTTGACACAAAAAGGGAAAACTATTATGGGATCAAATTCATATATTAAATTGGTATGCTAGGCAACTATGCTTGAGATATGATTATACTTGTTTCTCTAGGATGAAGGCTCCACACCTTCCCTTTTTATGCGAATTTAATGATAATAAAACCTTAGCTTCTTATTCTAATGGTATATATGATTACTATGATGTGGAACAAATAGAAGAATTTGTTGCTTTTATGGGTGCTTATGAAATTGAATCTATGTTTAAAGAGTTCGAAGATTTTGATGATGATGTTTATAGGCCTGAAAATTTAGCTATCTTAAAAATATTGCTATGATAATTATGAATATAATTCCTATATTAATGTGCTTATTGAGAAAGTCTCCGCTGTCCAAGAAGAGACTAATATTTTGCAGGAATCTATGGAAGAAGAAGTTGATGAAACTGTGAGCTCATTGGATGAAAAAGATGAGGAGGAGAGCGAAGAACAAAAGGAGGAAGAGCGGATTAGCTACCCGTGCCCACCTTCTAATGATAGTAACCCTTCAACTCATACATTGTTTAATTTCCCTTCGTGCTTACCGAAGGATGATTGCTATGATGATTGTTATGACCCCGTTGATTCTCTTGAAATATCCCTTTTTGATGATGCTTGCTATGCTTGTGGCCAAGATGCCAATATGAATTATGCTTATGGAGATGAACTTGCTATAGTTCCTTATGTTAAACATGAAATTGTTGCTATTGCACCCACACATGATAGTCCTATTATCTTTTTGAATTCTCCCGACTACACTATATCGGAGAAGTTTGCACTTATTAAGGATTATATTGATGGGTTTCCTTTTACCGTTGCACATGATGATTTTGATGAATATCATATGCATGTGCTTGCTGCTCCTACTTGCAATTATTATGAGAGAGGAACTATATCTCCACCTCTCTATGTTCCCAATATGATAAAATTGCAAGAAACTGCTTATGCTATGCATTGGCCTTTACTATGTGTGCATGAATTGTTCTTTTATGACATGCCGATGCATAGCAAGAGAGTTAGACTTTGTTGTTACATGATATATGTTGCTTTGTGCTCACTACTAAATCACAAATCATTGTTAATTAAAATTGGCTTTGATATACCTTGGGATCCGGGTGGATTCATTACTTGAGCACTATATGCCTAGCTTAATGGTTTTAAAGAAAGCGCTGCTAGGGAGACAACCTAGAAGTTTTAGAGATTCATTTATTTCTGTCGAGTGCTTTCATATAGTTTAAAAACAAAAAAAAGAAAGAGGGGAACCCAAAACTTTTTCAAAAAGGAAAGTGAAAGTGAGAAAGACAAACATTGTTGAAGTGGGAGAGCTCCTTGAACTTTGTTCATGATCACGGCAACTTTGTGAATCTTGATTACAGAAACTTTTCAACAAAAATAATTATCCCCTTGTACAATTCCATTGTATTGTAAAAATAATGTGCCAAGGTTTGCCTTTAGGATGTTTACATTTGCTTGATGGTCTGTATGGTGCAGGACAGAAACTTTGGCTGTAGTGCTCGATTTTACATTTTTATATGGAACATCAAATGGTTCTGATTATTTTTGCACTGTCTTTCTATACAAATTTTTTATTTTTCCTAATTTTGGCAGAATGTTTCAAGTATCAGAAGTATGGTTAATGTTCAGATTATTACAGACTGTTCTGTTTTAGACAGATTCTGTTTTTGATGCATAGTTTGCTTGTTTTGATGAAAATATCAATTTATATTAGTGGATTAAGCCATGGAAAAGTTATATTACAGTAGACACAATGCAAAAACAAAATATGAATTGGTTTGCAACAGTACTTAGAGTAGTGATTTTCTTTATTATACTAACGGATCTTACCGAGTTTTCTGTTGAAGTTTTGTGTGGATGAAGTGTTCGATGATCGAGAAGGTCTCGATGTGAGAAGAAGGAAGAGAGGCAGGAGCTCAAGCTTGGGTATGCCCGAGGCACCCCAAGTAAATATTGAAGGAGACTCAAGCGTCTAAGCTTGGGGATGCCCCGGAAGGCATCCCCTCTTTCTTCAACAAGTATCGGTATGTTTTCGGATTCATTTCGTTCATGCGATATGTGCAATCTTGGAGCGTCTTTTGCATTTAGTTTTCATTTTTCTTTTATGCACCATGCTGGTATGAGGCAGTCCTTGGTTGATTTATAGAATGCTCTTTGCACTTCACTTATATCTTTTGAGTATGGCTTTATAGAATGCTTCATGTGCTTCACTTATATCATTTGAAGTTTGGATTGCCTGTTTCTCTTTACATAGACAACCGCCATTTGTAGAATGCTCTTTTGCTTCACTTATATTTGTTAAGCATGGGCATATCTTTTGTAGAAAGAATTAAACTCTCTTGCTTCACTTATATCTATTTAGAGAGATGACAGGAATTGGTCATTCACATGGTTAGTCATAAAATCCTACATAAAACTTGTAGATCGCTGAATATGATATGTTTGATTCCTTGCAATAGTTTTGCGATATAAAGATGGTGATATTAGAGTCATGCTAGTGGGTAGTTGTGGTTTAGTAGAAATACTTGTGTTAAGGTTTGTGATTCCCATAGCATGCACGTATGGTGAACCGTTATGTAACGAAGTCAGAGCATGAGGTATTTATTGATTGTCTTCCTTATGAGTGGCGGTCGGGGACGAGCGATGGTCTTTTCCTACCAATCTATCCCCCTAGGGGCATGCGTAGTAGTACTTTGCTTCGAGGGCTAATAAAATTTTGCAATAAGTATGTGAGTTCTTTATGACTAATGTTGAGTCCATGGATTATACACACTCTCACCCTTCCATCATTGCTAGCCTCTTCGGTACCATGCATTACCCTTTCTCACCTCGAGAGTTGGTGCAAACTTCACCGGTACCATAAACCCACCATATACCTTCCTCAAAACAGCCACCATACCTACCTATCATGGCATTTCCATAGCCATTCCGATATATATTGCCATGCAACTTCCATCATCATCATATACATGACTTGAGCATTCATTGTCATATTGCTTTGCATGATCGTAAGATAGCTAGCATGATGTTTTCATGGCTTGTCCGTTGATGTCATTGCTACGCTAGATCATTGCGCATCCCGGTACACCGCCGGAGGCATTCATATAGAGTCATATCTTTGTTCTAGATATCGAGTTGTAATATTGAGTTGTATGTAAATAAAAGTGTGATGATCATCATTATTAGAGCATTGTCCCAGTGAGGAAAGGATGATGGAGACTATGATTCCCCCACAAGTCGGGATGAGACTCCGGACGAAAAAAAAGAGAAAGGCCATAAAAAAAGAAGGCCCCAAAAAAATAATGAGAGAAAAAGAGAGAAGGGACAATGCTACTATCCTTTTGCCACACTTGTGCTTCAAAGTAGCACCATGTTCTTCATATAGAGAGTCTCTTGAGTTATCACTTTCATATACTAGTGGGAATTTTCATTATAGAACTTGGCTTGTATATTCCAATGATGGGCTTCCTCAAATGACCTAGGTCTTCATGAGAAAGCAAGTTGGATGCACACCCACTTAGTTTCAGTTTGAGCTTTCATATACTTATAGCTCTAGTGCATCCGTTGCATGGCAATCCCTACTCACTCACATTGATATCTATTGATGGGCATCTCCATAGCCCGTTGATATGCCTAGGTGATGTGAGACTATCTTCTCCTTTTTGTCTTCTCCACAACCACCATCCTATTCCACCTATAGTGCTATATCCACAGCTCATGCTCATGTATTGCGTGAGGGTTGAAAATGCTAAAGCGTGTTAAAAAGTATGAACCAATTGCTCGTCTTGTCATCGGGGTTGTGCATGATGTGAATATTTTGTGTGGTGAAGATGGAGCATAGCCAGACTATATGATTTTGGAGGGATAACTTTCTTTGGCCTTGTTATTTTGAAAAGACATGATTGCTTTATTAGTGGGCTTGAAGTATTATTGTTTTTATGTCAAATGATAGACTATTGCTTTGAATCACTCGTATCTTAATATTCATGCCATGATTAGATATGTGATCAAGATTATGCTAGGTAGCATTCCACATCAAAAATTATTTTTTTATCATTTACCTACTTGAGGACGAGCAGGAATTAAGCTTGGGGATGATGATACGTCTCCGTCGTATCTATAATTTTTGATTGTTCCATGCCAATATTCTACAACTTTCATATACTTTTGGCAACTTTTTATATTATTTTTTGGGACTAAGCTTATTTTTGGAATAAAAATGGTTGGACCTTATTTTTGGGATAAAAACGGATGGAGCTTATTTTTGGAATATTTGGAAAATTCCGGAAGAAAAATCCACGTGAGACGGTGCCCGAGGTGGCCACGAGGTAGGGGGGCGCGTCTGCCCCCCTGGGTGGCCCCTAACCCTCGTGGGCCACCCATAAGGCGGTTGATGCCCTTCTTCGGCCACAAGAAAGCTAATTTTTGGTAAAAAATCATGGCGAAGGTTTCGGTCCAATCGGAGTTACGGATCTCCATATATATAAGAAACAGTGAAAGGGTAGCAGAGGAGAACGCAGACATAGAGAGAGACAGAGAGACAGATCCAATCTCGGAGGGGCTCTCGCCCCTCCCATGCCATGGAGGCTAAGGACCAGAGGGGAAACCCTTTTCCCATCTAGGGAGGAGGTCAAGGAATAAGAAGACGAAGGGGCCCCCTCTCCCCTTCTCTTTCGGTGGCGCCGGAACGTTGTCGTGGCCATCATCATCATCATCATCATCATCATCATCACTGCGATCTACTCCAACACCTCTGCCATCTTCACCAACATCTCCATCACCTTCCCCCCTCTATCTACAGAGGTCCACTCTCCCGCAACCCGATGTACCCTCTACTTGAACATGGTGCTTTATGCTTCATATTATTATCCAATGATGTGTTGCCATCCTATGATGTCTAAGTAGATTTTTGTTGTCCTAGCAGTGGTTGATGAATTGCTATGATTGATTTAATTTGCTTGTGGTTATGTTGCTGTCCTTTGGTGCCCATCATATGAGCGCGCGTGTGGATCACACCATAGGGTTAGTTGTATGTTGATAGGACTATGTATTGGAGGGCAAGAGTGACAGAAGCTTCAACCTAGCATAGAAATTGATGCATACGGGATTGAAGGGGGACCAATATATCTTAATGCTATGGTTGGGTTTTACCTTAATGAACGTTAGTAGTTGCGGATGCTTGCTAATAGTTCCAATCATAAGTGCATAGAATTCCAAGTTAGGGATGACATGCTAGCAGTGGCCTCTCCCACATAATACTTGCTATCGGTCTAGTAAAGTAGTCAATTACTTAGGGGCAATTTCGCAACTCCTAACACCACTTTTCCACACTCGCTATATTTACTTTATTGCTTCTTTAGCTAAACAGTCCCTACTTTTTATTTACGTAATCTTTATTATCTTGCAAACCTATCCAACAACACCTACAAAGTACTTCTAGCTTCATACTTGTTCTAGGTAAAGCGAACATCAAGCATGCGTAGAGTTGTATTGGTGGTCGATAGAACTTGAGGGAATATTTGTTCTGCCTTTAGATCCTCGTTGGGTTCGACACTCTTACTTATCGAAAACTGTTGCGATCCCCTATACTTGTGGGTTATCAAGACCTTTTTCTGGCGCCGTTGCCGGGAAGCAATAGCGTGGGGTGAATATTCTCATGTGTGCTTGTTTGCTTTATCACTAAGTAATTTTGATTTGCTGTTCTTAGTTGTTCTTTATCTTTAGTTATGGACATGGAACACGAAATACCAAATTTTTTTGGTGTACTTGCTACTCATGGAGATGGGGAACCTCCTAAAACCCTCGATGCTGGTTATGTGAAGGATATTATGTACTAATTTAATAATCCCGAGAAAACCCCATTCAATTATGTAATGGGAGTAACGTTGGATCAACGTGAATACTTTAGGGATTACCGCTTGACACAAAAAGGGAAAACTATTATGGGATCAAATTCATATATTAAATTGGTATGCTAGGCAACTATGCTTGAGATATGATTATACTTGTTTCTCTAGGATGAAGGCTCCACACCTTCCCTTTTTATGCGAATTTAATGATAATAAAACCTTAGCTTCTTATTCTAATGGTATATATGATTACTATGATGTGGAACAAATAGAAGAATTTGTTGCTTTTATGGGTGCTTATGAAATTGAATCTATGTTTAAAGAGTTTGAAGATTTTGATGATGATGTTTATAGGCCTGAAAATTTAGCTATCTTAAAAATATTGCTATGATAATTATGAATATAATTCCTATATTAATGTGCTTATTGAGAAAGTCTCCGCTGTCCAAGAAGAGACTAATATTTTGCAGGAATCTATGGAAGAAGAAGTTGATGAAACTGTGAGCTCATTGGATGAAAAAGATGAGGAGGAGAGCGAAGAACAAAAGGAGGAAGAGCGGATTAGCTACCCGTGCCCACCTTCTAATGATAGTAACCCTTCAACTCATACATTGTTTAATTTCCCTTCGTGCTTACCGAAGGATGATTGCTATGATGATTGTTATGACCCCGCTGATTCTCTTGAAATATCCCTTTTTGATGATGCTTGCTATGCTTGTGGCCAAGATGCCAATATGAATTATGCTTATGGAGATGAACTTGCTATAGTTCCTTATGTTAAACATGAAATTGTTGCTATTGCACCCACACATGATAGTCCTATTATCTTTTTGAATTCTCCCGACTACACTATATCGGAGAAGTTTGCACTTATTAAGGATTATATTGATGGGTTTCCTTTTACCGTTGCACATGATGATTTTGATGAATATCATATGCATGTGCTTGCTGCTCCTACTTGCAATTATTATGAGAGAGGAACTATATCTCCACCTCTCTATGTTCCCAATATGATAAAATTGCAAGAAACTGCTTATGCTATGCATTGGCCTTTACTATGTGTGCATGAATTGTTCTTTTATGACATGCCGATGCATAGCAAGAGAGTTAGACTTTGTTGTTACATGATATATGTTGCTTTGTGCTCACTACTAAATCACAAATCATTGTTAATTAAAATTGGCTTTGATATACCTTGGGATCCGGGTGGATTCATTACTTGAGCACTATATGCCTAGCTTAATGGTTTTAAAGAAAGCGCTGCTAGGGAGACAACCTAGAAGTTTTAGAGATTCATTTATTTCTGTCGAGTGCTTTCATATAGTTTAAAAACAAAAAAAAGAAAGAGGGGAACCCAAAACTTTTTCAAAAAGGAAAGTGAAAGTGAGAAAGACAAACATTGTTGAAGTGGGAGAGCTCCTTGAACTTTGTTCATGATCACGGCAACTTTGTGAATCTTGATTACAGAAACTTTTCAACAAAAATAATTATCCCCTTGTACAATTCCATTGTATTGTAAAAATAATGTGCCAAGGTTTGCCTTTAGGATGTTTACATTTGCTTGATGGTCTGTATGGTGCAGGACAGAAACTTTGGCTGTAGTGCTCGATTTTACATTTTTATATGGAACATCAAATGGTTCTGATTATTTTTGCACTGTCTTTCTATACAAATTTTTTATTTTTCCTAATTTTGGCAGAATGTTTCAAGTATCAGAAGTATGGTTAATGTTCAGATTATTACAGACTGTTCTGTTTTAGACAGATTCTGTTTTTGATGCATAGTTTGCTTGTTTTGATGAAAATATCAATTTATATTAGTGGATTAAGCCATGGAAAAGTTATATTACAGTAGACACAATGCAAAAACAAAATATGAATTGGTTTGCAACAGTACTTAGAGTAGTGATTTTCTTTATTATACTAACGGATCTTACCGAGTTTTCTGTTGAAGTTTTGTGTGGATGAAGTGTTCGATGATCGAGAAGGTCTCGATGTGAGAAGAAGGAAGAGAGGCAGGAGCTCAAGCTTGGGTATGCCCGAGGCACCCCAAGTAAATATTGAAGGAGACTCAAGCGTCTAAGCTTGGGGATGCCCCGGAAGGCATCCCCTCTTTCTTCAACAAGTATCGGTATGTTTTCGGATTCATTTCGTTCATGCGATATGTGCAATCTTGGAGCGTCTTTTGCATTTAGTTTTCATTTTTCTTTTATGCACCATGCTGGTATGAGGCAGTCCTTGGTTGATTTATAGAATGCTCTTTGCACTTCACTTATATCTTTTGAGTATGGCTTTATAGAATGCTTCATGTGCTTCACTTATATCATTTGAAGTTTGGATTGCCTGTTTCTCTTTACATAGACAACCGCCATTTGTAGAATGCTCTTTTGCTTCACTTATATTTGTTAAGCATGGGCATATCTTTTGTAGAAAGAATTAAACTCTCTTGCTTCACTTATATCTATTTAGAGAGATGACAGGAATTGGTCATTCACATGGTTAGTCATAAAATCCTACATAAAACTTGTAGATCGCTGAATATGATATGTTTGATTCCTTGCAATAGTTTTGCGATATAAAGATGGTGATATTAGAGTCATGCTAGTGGGTAGTTGTGGTTTAGTAGAAATACTTGTGTTAAGGTTTGTGATTCCCATAGCATGCACGTATGGTGAACCGTTATGTAACGAAGTCAGAGCATGAGGTATTTATTGATTGTCTTCCTTATGAGTGGCGGTCGGGGACGAGCGATGGTCTTTTCCTACCAATCTATCCCCCTAGGGGCATGCGTAGTAGTACTTTGCTTCGAGGGCTAATAAAATTTTGCAATAAGTATGTGAGTTCTTTATGACTAATGTTGAGTCCATGGATTATACACACTCTCACCCTTCCATCATTGCTAGCCTCTTCGGTACCATGCATTACCCTTTCTCACCTCGAGAGTTGGTGCAAACTTCACCGGTACCATAAACCCACCATATACCTTCCTCAAAACAGCCACCATACCTACCTATCATGGCATTTCCATAGCCATTCCGATATATATTGCCATGCAACTTCCATCATCATCATATACATGACTTGAGCATTCATTGTCATATTGCTTTGCATGATCGTAAGATAGCTAGCATGATGTTTTCATGGCTTGTCCGTTGATGTCATTGCTACGCTAGATCATTGCGCATCCCGGTACACCGCCGGAGGCATTCATATAGAGTCATATCTTTGTTCTAGATATCGAGTTGTAATATTGAGTTGTATGTAAATAAAAGTGTGATGATCATCATTATTAGAGCATTGTCCCAGTGAGGAAAGGATGATGGAGACTATGATTCCCCCACAAGTCGGGATGAGACTCCGGACGAAAAAAAAGAGAAAGGCCATAAAAAAAGAAGGCCCCAAAAAAATAATGAGAGAAAAAGAGAGAAGGGACAATGCTACTATCCTTTTGCCACACTTGTGCTTCAAAGTAGCACCATGTTCTTCATATAGAGAGTCTCTTGAGTTATCACTTTCATATACTAGTGGGAATTTTCATTATAGAACTTGGCTTGTATATTCCAATGATGGGCTTCCTCAAATGACCTAGGTCTTCATGAGAAAGCAAGTTGGATGCACACCCACTTAGTTTCAGTTTGAGCTTTCATATACTTATAGCTCTAGTGCATCCGTTGCATGGCAATCCCTACTCACTCACATTGATATCTATTGATGGGCATCTCCATAGCCCGTTGATATGCCTAGGTGATGTGAGACTATCTTCTCCTTTTTGTCTTCTCCACAACCACCATCCTATTCCACCTATAGTGCTATATCCACAGCTCACGCTCATGTATTGCGTGAGGGTTGAAAATGCTAAAGCGTGTTAAAAAGTATGAACCAATTGCTCGTCTTGTCATCGGGGTTGTGCATGATGTGAATATTTTGTGTGGTGAAGATGGAGCATAGCCAGACTATATGATTTTGGAGGGATAACTTTCTTTGGCCTTGTTATTTTGAAAAGACATGATTGCTTTATTAGTGGGCTTGAAGTATTATTGTTTTTATGTCAAATGATAGACTATTGCTTTGAATCACTCGTATCTTAATATTCATGCCATGATTAGATATGTGATCAAGATTATGCTAGGTAGCATTCCACATCAAAAATTATTTTTTTATCATTTACCTACTTGAGGACGAGCAGGAATTAAGCTTGGGGATGATGATACGTCTCCGTCGTATCTATAATTTTTGATTGTTCCATGCCAATATTCTACAACTTTCATATACTTTTGGCAACTTTTTATATTATTTTTTGGGACTAAGCTTATTTTTGGAATAAAAATGGTTGGAGCTTATTTTTGGGATAAAAACGGATGGAGCTTATTTTTGGAATATTTGGAAAATTCCGGAAGAAAAATCCACGTGAGACGGTGCCCGAGGTGGCCACGAGGTAGGGGGGCGCGTCTGCCCCCCTGGGCGGCCCCTAACCCTCGTGGGCCACCCATAAGGCGGTTGATGCCCTTCTTCGGCCACAAGAAAGCTAATTTTTGGTAAAAAATCATGGCGAAGGTTTCGGTCCAATCGGAGTTACGGATCTCCATATATATAAGAAACAGTGAAAGGGTAGCAGAGGAGAACGCAGACATAGAGAGAGACAGAGAGACAGATCCAATCTCGGAGGGGCTCTCGCCCCTCCCATGCCATGGAGGCTAAGGACCAGAGGGGAAACCCTTCTCCCATCTAGGGAGGAGGTCAAGGAATAAGAAGACGAAGGGGCCCCCTCTCCCCTTCTCTTCCGGTGGCGCCGGAACGTTGTCGTGGCCATCATCATCATCATCATCATCACTGCGATCTACTCCAACACCTCTGCCATCTTCACCAACATCTCCATCACCTTCCCCCCTCTATCTACAGAGGTCCACTCTCCCGCAACCCGATGTATCCTCTACTTGAACATGGTGCTTTATGCTTCATATTATTATCCAATGATGTGTTGCCATCCTATGATGTCTGAGTAGATTTTCGTTGTCCTAGCGGTGGTTGATGAATTGCTATGATTGATTTAATTTGCTTGTGGTTATGTTGCTGTCCTTTGGTGCCCATCATATGAGCGCGCGCATGGATCACACCATAGGGTTAGTTGTATGTTGATAGGACTATGTATTGGAGGGCAAGAGTGACAGAAGCTTCAACCTAGCATATAAATTGATGCATACGGGTTTGAAGGGGGACCAATATATCTTAATGCTATGGTTGGGTTTTACCTTAATGAACGTTAGTAGTTGCGGATGCTTGCTAATAGTTCCAATCATAAGTGCATAGAATTCCAAGTCAGGGATGACATGCTAGCAGTGGCATCTCCCACATAATACTTGCTATCGGTCTAGTAAAGTAGTCAATTGCTTAGGGGCAATTTCGCAACTCCTACCACCACTTTTCCACACTCATTATATTTACTTTATTGCTTCTTTATCTAAACAGCCCCTACTTTTTATTTACGTAATCTTTATTATCTTGCAAACCTATCCAACAACACCTACAAAGTACTACTAGCTTCATACTTGTTCTAGGTAAAGCGAACATCAAGCGTGCGTAGAGTTGTATCGGTGGTCGATAGAACTTGAGGGAATATTTGTTCTGCCTTTAGCTCCTCGTTGGGTTCAACACTCTTACTTATCGAAAACTGTTGCGATTCCCTATACTTGTGGGTTATCATGCGTCTTCCTTCTTTTTTGGGGGTGATAATCCTCCTTCCTCTTTTGCTCCTGTGTTTCTTATTTTGCTTCGGGTGTTTGGCCGCACGTGTCACCTTCTCTGCGAGGCATGAATAGAACAATGCTAAAAATGAGATGACTAGCGAATTAGATCATTCTTTATAGCCAATAAAACAATGCCTCTTGCTAGTAATATATAATAAGAGTAGAGGATATGGCGCTAGGCTGCCGTGTTTCATGCTCCTCCATCGTACTCCGGTGGAAAACTTGAGTATACCGCACGGTTCTTTGCTCCTCCTCAGGTCGTCGACACATTTATACGAGCAATCAAATCACAGGGCCCCGCCTTCCAGCAGTAATGAGCTGTCAAATCACAAAGGCCCTCGCCTCTCGTGAAAAGGACCAAGCTAGACTGCCCCGCCCTCTAGCCTTTTAAAAAATGTATACATTTGTACAGTAGTAGTATCAATGGATTGCGCCATGGAGCAAAACTAACAAGATGTAATTAAAGAAAAAAATGTGGTACATATAGAGAGCCCTCGTCGCCAAATTATGGATATACTATATGACACTACTCACTATGAAGGTACTAGTAACATAGACTAGTAACTAGTCTATGCTACTCTCCACTATGACCAGCCAAAGTCGAGGCGCGGCTACCAACAAGGGCCTGGTTGTGTCTATACTTGGACAACTCACCCGACTACATGCGCACTAGGCAGACGAAGCTCGTGTCGTGTTAGTGCCGTGTGCGGCCCGCACATTAACCAAAACCTCGTGCCTCCATCTTAGCCTCCGCATTGTAAACTTCTCAATCTCAAGGCCAAGGAGCAATGTGAAACCTATTATAGAGCCAATCGGATGGTTGAGAACACTATAATTCGTAGCTACGGATGTGTGTGTGAGAGAGGACGAGTGCGTGCGTGCACCTCTTCTCAGAGTACAACTGTATGTGGGTGGCATCGACCCAGGGAGCAGTGATGGTGCGTGCAAGAAGTCCTGAGAGATAGGTGTAATGCGTCTGAAAAAAAGACTAGTCTATGAAGGTCAAGCGTAACATATGTATCCGACAGTGCCAGTTTTTGCACGTACACAACAGTAGAAAAAGAACTAGTACCATGGGATATGCTACACCACGGCCGAGAAAACGTGCCGACGTTACTCCATCTAGGAATAGTGCCGCACTTCCAAACTAGAACCGTCAATAAATTTTGAGCGCATCTCATCACATTCCAAATTACTACTACTACCACGCTATATTTAATTGCAAACCTATTCACACCGATCACAACCTAAACGGTTTCCCACTTAGGAGCATATTAGTAGTACTCGGTTATAAATACTACTATGCTAAGATGACTACACATTCCTCCTCAACTCCTCATCCACAAAAAACAATCAAGTCAATCAAGCCATAGCCAGCGTGAGTTCTGGGTCGAGAGATTTCCATGAGGGAGAGGTGAGCATGGAAGAGGAAGCACAAGAGATGTCCTGCCTCGCTGCGAAAGCAGCTGACATGTCCAGCCGCGCAACAGTAGCAACATAGCGGTCTCGCCGCACCGCAGAAGCAGCACTGAGGTCCCGCCGCGCCGTCGATGTAGCAGACTGGTCCGGCCACACTGCGGAAGCAGCAGAGATGTCCCGCCGCGCCACCGAAGCAGCAGGGAGGTCCCGCCGTGCCGCGGCGGCCTGGGAAAATTTCTCGCGGGCAGGCGAGGACTCTTACAGGCGCATGCATGCGATAGTCCATAGCCAGATGGATCAGATCTCCTGCTGGGCGAGGATGCAGGACAAGGCTACCAGCATCATCTGACAACTAGGGGAGGGCAATGCGAAGCTCCGGGGCGAGCGTGACCTACTGAGGGCGAAGATCGCCGGAAGGGCGAAGCAGGAGGAGGAGACCGCTGCCTTATTGCAGAGGACGGGCGTCATAATCAAGAAACTTATGGACGAGAATGCCATGCTCTGCATCAAGCGCAAAAGGCTGGTGGAGGAATCCACGGATGCTGCCAAGCAGCGTATTAAGGACATGAAACTGATGAAAGAGATCATCGCCCGCCGCGAGAACTAGTCTCCGCGACCTACAGCGCATAAATAAAGTAGAGATCAGCGAGCCAGATCGTTGTATGCGTCTTCCTTCTTCTCTTTCCCTTGTGTATTTCGGGCGTAGCCGCATGTGGCTTTTTAATTATCTTCCTAATTATGTAAGACAATTATTATCCACTCTCGTCATCCTTATATATATTCATCAGTCTTGCTATAGGTCGCTGTAGATGCTATATAGGTCCGTCAGATCCTACATCAAGATCCGTGCAAAATTTTCTTTTTAGATTTTCTTTTTTCTCTCTTAAATCTCAGTCGAGTGAGACATTGCCATGCCATTAAACAGAGGCTCGGGTGCCATTAATGGAGACCTTGGGAGAGAGGTGGACGGCATATGGAGGTCAAAGGGCTCGCACGCCTCCCGTACTCAAATAGTTACCCTGCACGGCGCTTCCTAGCTAATAAAAAAAGGGACGTGTGGCGACACGTAAATGGTAAATAGAACGCCCACGGTTTCAATAATACTTGTGTTTCCGATTGTAATATGACAACACTTGTTCCAAAATGACTTTGTTGATTGTTAATGTGTGCGCCTTCGCAAATCGGACAGCAAAATTACCACAACATGTTGGTGCCATGTCATGACACCAAGCCAAGTTTCATGATTTTCATGTGTGTTTCGGATTTACAGGAATTAAAAAAACCAAGTTTCTCAATGTTTCCAGCCGAGCCATGATGCCTAGATATTGGAATTTAATTCCCATTTCTGGCATGGGACCTAGAAATTTACCCGAGGACAGACATGTGATTTTTCAACCAGCTTTGGTGCATTGGAGCATGTGCTTGTATTTAAAATTTGAAATATGCACACAAAGGTGACACGTTCCCTCTCAGAACCATGAGCCTTCTTGAGAGAAGCTCCGGTTTGCAAGAAACTTGTACCAAAACTTGTTCCTATTCTAATTTTTTTACCATAGCATGGTAGTACCATGACATGACACCATGCCAAGTTTCATGATTTTCAGACGTGTTATGGATTTACAAGAATTTTAAAACCAAGCTACTCAATGTTCTCGGCCGAACCCCGATGCCCAGATGTTTCAATTTCATTCCCATTTCTTGCATGTGACCTAGAAATTCACCCGAGGACACACATGTAATTTCTCAATCAACTTTGGTGCACAGGAGCATGTGCTTGTAGTTCAAATTTGAATTATGCACATTAAATGACCAGAAACTCAATTAATGTATAAAAAAGGCCAAACGAACCCGGAATAATTCCAAAATTTAATAGGGCACTCATACAGTTCTACGTTGCCTCTGTAAAGAAAATCTAGGGGGAGGCAGCGTATATTAGAAATGCCATTAGACATTGTTATTTTCACGTCAAACCCGTGAGCATGTTACATGACAAAAATAAGCCGATTCTCACAATGATAAGTTAAAGGTCTCCAGCACAACACACCCCTCAAATAAAACTAAGCACCCTAGAATTCTTTGACAAAACTAAGCACCCTGAAATTCTTTGACAACTAAACTGCTGGCTATATGATGTTGGCCATATATATTGTATGTATATAATGTGAAGAAACGAGAGGTAGTACTATACCAACTAAAAGATGAAATGTATGAAATATAATGAGAAGAAACATAACATAGTTCTGCTGGGGGCTCAGCACAACACACCCCTCAAATAAAACTAAGCACACCTGAAATTAAACTAAGCAACTAATCCGGTAGACACTGCATTAGAACCACCATGAGCAACGACATTGCCACCTTACTCGGACTCCTCATCCACGTCCTCGACTTCGTCCCTGTCCCTCTTCCTCTTGGCTGATACTTCTTTGCTTGAACCGCACACTTGGCTCTTGCTCTTCATCCAACCCTTGTAGATATTGAAACAAAGGTAGCCATCCATTGTAGCATAGTGGATGTGGTCTATATCTAGTACATTCCACTCCCATGCATGATGAAACTTGAACGGTGGTTTCTTCAGTGTACCGTACGAAGGATGAACCATGGCTCCTGCCAAGGTCAGCATTGAAGGATGATCACGGGAGGGCACCATCCCTTTCTTTTGGAGGTCGAAGGGGTCGCCTACAACGAGGCCTATCCGACCCAGGATTTCCTTGTCGTTCCTAAAGTCTAACGAATTTGACTCAGCCGTCCTTAAGGAAATTCTTAAAATCCTGGCACTCAACGTTGGCATGGCATATGTGGTAGACCAAGCATAAGTCATGCACACAAACCTGGATCATGGTGGGCTTCTTCTTCTCTGCCTCCTTTAGATTCTTCTCGCTTCCCAGGAATGTGGTGTACTCAACATCTAGCCCAACGACCCACTCATCATTTGAGTTTTTGAACATGCGTTTGAAGCGAGCAAGGCATTCTTTCACCGTTGTGGAAGAACGAGTGTAGATGACGTCGAACTCATCACCGGTGATGGTTCTAACCTTGTACTCACCGCCGATCATGGAGATTTGGGACACCATGGATTTGGGAGGAGGGTTAGGATTAGTGGAACTGCCGTAATGTGAAAGGACGGGACGAATAGGAGCGGTTTATCGATTGTAAAAATGTCGAGTGGGGGGCGCGTGCGAATGGCAGGGTAGTGGCTTGCATGGTGGATAAATGCATTCATGCACAGTACTATGGGGGCCCAATTAGATGTCATGTCTACTCGACACCTAGTTAAATGGCTTTCGATGTCATGTCAAGCGTCGGGAAAATTACAGGTGATACGAAGCTTTCCATTCTCCCATGATACGGGCTTTCGAGAGCCCTTGGACCTGAGATCGAATGGTTGCATGGCATGATTCTAGACCTATGGGTGAATATCCTATCCTGGAGGGTTATTCTACAAATTTTCAGCAACTTAGCATGCGACCGTTTGATCTCAGATGCAAGGGCTGCTAGCAGCCCGTATCATGGTCGCGCCTACCACGACCGTCGCCTCGCTTGCGCGGCCGTGCCCTTAGAGATTTAACATGGTGCGTTAGGCTATCAGATGTTGGCATGTCATACATAGTCATCACTTAGTCACTCATACAACAAGGTTAGCTATAAGGTTGGCTATAAGAGTATTTTTTTTGTTTACTTCTCTCTATCTCTTTCTTCGTAGTATTTATTGCATTTTCCAAGGAGTGAGCTCTTCCAATGAAATGGTGCTTAGATGAGGTGCTATGGGCATTAAATGGCTTAGCAACTCAAGTCCCCAATGCATAGGTGCTTAGTTTTTTGTTTCTAAGTTTGCTTCATCTAGGTACATGCGCTTATCATCGTTTCTTCCTGGGGTCACCAAACTAGTCTGTCTCTTCTTAATTAACTTGCCACATCAGACTTTATGTCTATGTGGTAGGTTTAGCACCTGTAGGATCAAGTACAGTAGTGGGCTATAAGCCCGCTTTACATGGCATTTTTGCATATCTGGGGCAAAGAGGTAAGGAAAAAGTGGAGGAGTGGGCTCTCAAGCAAGAGCCAGCCTCTACATGGTGGAGCATCGGGAGAGGCACCTGTATGGAGGTGGTCAGGAATCGGGAGACTCAAGCCAGTCGTAGTTCCACAGTTAAAATGATAATGGCAAGTCAAATCATCGGGCCCCACCTGTCCAGCAGTAACTCACTGTCAAATCACACAGCCCTATGTCTGCAGCAGCCAAATCCCTCATCTTCTCACGTCTCTATCGAACCGACTAGGCGGAACTGCCCCGCCTAACGCGTGGGAAAAGCCCCTCCCTCAACTTTTAAATACTCCCTCCGTTCCGAAATATTTGTCTTTCTAGACATTTCAAATGGACTACCACACATGGATGTATGTAGACATATTTTAGAGTGTAGATTCACTCATTTTGCTCCATATGTAGTCACTTGTTAAAATATCTAGAAAGACAAATATTTAGGAATGGAGGGAGTAGTACAG
Organism: Triticum urartu; assembly: GCF_056163025.1. NCBI lineage: Eukaryota > Viridiplantae > Streptophyta > Magnoliopsida > Poales > Poaceae > Triticum > Triticum urartu. The sequence continues at coordinate 334,112,391 of NC_141879.1, read as the reverse complement.
TATACTAATTTTGTATCCATGGATTGCGCCATGGAGCAAAGCCTCAAGAAAACGATGGTACACATGTACGGAGTATACAGCACGCCCGTCGCGTTCGCGTCGCACCCCAGACGGTCGGTCGGTCGGTCTGGCACGCTGCTCTCCAAATGGAACACGTGTCATATTGCGTTTGCACACACAAGTGGGACCGCAATTGAGAACCGACCATAGGCACACTCCCCGACCCTGCAAGTCGGGTGAGTTAATAGAAGTAGTACCTACGTTGGTACCTGGACGATCCCTGCAAGACACGGAAGATCAGTTCGTCCATGCATATGACCAGACTCCAACAGACATGCCTGGATTGGCTATCGTCTACGTATCGTGCAGGTTGTGTTGTACATGGCTGTAGTTCTGGTGAGAAATCTCAAAAAAGGTTTCTTGTCATCTGGCAAAATTAGGTGTCATGTGCTTCGGATCACTGCGAGGGTTAAACAACGACAACTGAGTTGGGCTAGTCATTGGGGGCACTTGCAAGAAGACTACTTGGCTGCCATCTAGGTCAAGCTGGCTATGTTAATTAGGACATCTATCGACAGACCCCTTTTCTATGAGTTTATCTTTAATTTGAGCTTTGATCCTCGTCTAGTTTGTCTGTCTGGATTCATCTTGTCTCCTTTGGGCAGTGAGGTTATGATTTCTTGTCATGTGGCATATGTATGTTATAATCCAGTGCTTCAGATCAAAATGACGACAACTGCGCCTCTGGGGCACGTGCATGAAGACTTCTCGACAGTCATTGCCGAGGTCAAGCCGGCTGCGGTTGGTAGACAAAAGAAAACTAGTACTCCACTATATAGGCAGGAGCCTCCGCGCTTGCTTGCTAGTGTTGCTCTCTTCACACTGTCTCGTCCTCTCCAGATCTAAACACGACAGTGGTGGCCACACTCTCTCTCTACTCACCGCTGGTCACAGATCCAGCCGGATCCTCTCCACCGGGGAAGGTGAGAAGGTGCAACGTTCACATGGTCGTCCTCGGTGACGTCTCTTACCCACTGCCGGCGCGTCCCGATCAGTGTGCCTTGTCGTTCTCTCCCAAGCATCGATCGCGAGGGAGGGCCTCCCACCCCTTCTTCCTCGCTGCCATAGTGTGGGCAGATCCGACCTCCCGCCGCCCACCTAGCGACATCCCGGTGACCCTCAGGTATAACTTCCTTTGAAACCGGCCTTGATCTACTTCCCGAGCTCCTGACGTCGCTGCATTTGTATCTTTTACTATTTCTCAGCCCCCCTCGTGTAGATAGGATCGATCGGCTGTTCGAAAACCGCCTATTTTTTTACTGTTAAGAGGTAAAACTAGTTCATGCACTCGAATCTAGTAGTACTTGGTTCAAACAAGGAAGAAAGGGGGTGGGGGTGGGGGAAGATTTGTTACTTGAATCTAGGACTTGGTCGAAATAGGAAATAATGGGGGCGAAAAGTAGCAGAGACTGGCTATCCAACTGGTCTCTAGGTCTAATAGGGAAATAAAGGGAACATAGTACAAACTCAATATAAACCTGATCTATTGGTTGAAAAAGGAAAGGAAGTGGGGACTGGGGGACAAGTCAATAGAGTAAGTCCAACACTAGATTTGCTAGCCTCACATAGTATAAGGTGGCTATATACCGAACAAAAATGGGACCAACCCAGATATCCTCTTCTGGTGTTTGTTGCCCCGAGCCACTCTTATGTAATGCCACTGGTAAAATGTAGTAGTCGCATTGTTAAAAGTAAGGACACGTTAAACCAATGTTGTTTTCAATGTAATGCCTCCAGTAATATGAATCAATGGCACTTTTTTTCATGTCCTGCTAAATTTCCCATTAAGATAAGTTGCTTCGTTTCATTAGAGATGAAACTGCCCTGGTCTGCCTACTCTCCAGGAGCTTCATGACCAACCTTGATGTTGCTCAATTTTATTGCAACTAATGAAGAAGAAGCTCTGTGGGTTTCATTTTCTGATGGAAATGGAACCGGGGCTGGAGCCCTTTTCTTAGAAAAAAGAAGAAGAAGCTGCTAGCTCATGGGATATTGCTTCATTTTAGGTGAACTGCACCAAAAGGTCCCATGAATTGAATCATCCATGTTGGTGACTGGTGTCATCCCTTCTACGATGGCGTTGATTGCAGATATGGTTCCCATCACGAGGTATGTTCCTTTTTGGTCTGATCGTTTGCCAAAGATCCTGCATGTTGATCCTGCTCTTGTGCTACTGTTTTGGCACCGCCATGATAAAGCGGTAATGTTATTATTTTGCACCTGAATCTAGTGGCACTATTAATTTGAGGCAATGTTTTGGCACCACTAGTGCCACTGTTTTTTTAGATATCGAAAGAGGGGGTTCCCTCCGATTTCATTAAAGAAACCCAACCATAGAGAACCATTATCCGACAACATCTCAGTGTAAACGGGCAGTTATGCAACTACTACTAGAACGGACTGAGTATTAGTAGGAGACAAGTTCGCCACATAAGCTAGGCAGGTAGGGGGACGCAGCACTAGCTCGACCAAGTTTGGATTACAACCCAAATGCTACCACAGAAACATCAGGGGGAAGATAGGGACTGAAAGAGCCAGCTTCAGCATCCCAGTCTAAGCACACCCAGCCTTCATCCTTGCGACGCATGGTACACCTCATTTGCCACCTGCTCGACCCTAGTGTCACTGATAAAATGAAGTAATAATACAGTTCAAATAGAGCGAGTGTCCTCTCTATCATTTCATTTCCAATGTAGATAAAGAAAGTGCTTCCCTTGGTTAATGTATGTTTCATCAACTAGTCCCATTGTTAATGTTTAAGCGTTTCTGCAAACTGGGGTGCTTAATTTTAGTTGATCTGCACAAAAATAGAGATTTGAATGTCTCAAGGCCCCTCCTTGTACTACCGCTGTACACTGATGTTCATCACTGGCAGAAGGTGTATCGGGGAGACTTGGGTCGATTTCCAGTATGATGTAATATTTTCTTCTGTTTATTAGTGTATGTTTCATCAACTAGTGACACTATAATGTAATCACGCCTTTTCATTATCTGTGCAAACAGGGTTATTCAGCTGCATTTTGGTGGAACTGCACAAATATACGGATGGAACCGGCATATATGCAGAGTGCGAGGTGCCAAGTAAAAATTACCAACAGCAACCCTACTCCATCTGAGCATTGGCATCCACCACCATCAGTGGGATGTGTGGAGCTCACTGTGGACGGATCTTTCTCGGCAGCAAATCCTCTCACCAAATACTAGTAGCTTAGACTTAAAAAATACTGGTAGCTTATATTGGCAGTTTTCTAGGGGTGTACTCTTTTCTGAAAGAAGCACCAATCTATTTTTCTTTATTTGTACACAGTGTCACAACTTTGACCCAAAGGTCCAGAGCTATTTTAGGATGATTGGCATAGTACTCGGAGACTGATTGTAAGCATGATTTTTATTAGTTGTCACACTGATTGTAAGCATGAGAAGATGGAAGATTAGGTTAGTGCGAATCTTACCTTAAACCCTACCGACGCCGTTGAAACGAGCCGAGCATCGAGGGAACCATGAAGAACGGCGGGGAAGCGATGTCGCGCCATCCGGCCTCCTCTTGCGGTGGGAGAATGAATACTCTTGTGGCTCCGGCTGGCTCTGCACCCTCACAAACGGCACACCGTACTCGATCGATTCGTTATCCTCTGGGTGCTCAACCTTCGACCTATACGCCCACCACCTCCGCCTGACTTTTGCCTCGGGCGAATCTGTCTGCTCCATCGCCCAGAGGAGATACTCGATGAACTCAAAGGACTGCGGCGTGACTGCCACCGAGGAGTACATCACCGCCCTCATCGCGTCATCTCGCTCTTTCGCATACATTGCCACATGGCCCTCACCGTCCTCGAAATCTCTCACTCATTGTCAAACCAAGTAAGGATCTCCTTCAACCTGGCTAACTTTGCCTAGTCGCTGCCAGCGATCTGCCTGATTCGCTGCTGCATCCCCTCCATAGATGTCCTTCTGAGTGGTCCGGTTCTAGCTTTGGAAGATGGGAGGAGAGGCGGTGGTCTTGCAATAGAGAAGAGGGAGAGGCGAGATGGTGGTTTTGGAATGGAGATGATGGAGAGGAGAGGGGGTGGTTTTGAAATGGAGAAGAGGGAGAGGCGAGACGGTGGTTTTGGAATGGAGATGATGGAGAGGAGAGGTTCCCCTGCCTTTCGGTCGTTGACAGGTGATTCTTAGAGAAGAAACTGCAAGTTTCAATTTCAGATAAGAAACTCCAAGTTCAGTTTGAGATAAGAAACTGCAACTTTCAGAGGCAGAGCATTTATATTAACACGGCCTTTTCAAACAATGTTAACATCATGCTGGAAGTTTTATTCATGGTTGAAACTGGAACTACCAGCCAGTTAACATCATGCTGATCAACATTCATGCATAGCACATCTTCATATGATGCACAGTCAAAAATATATGCTATTTTCAAGATGCCCACACAATGTCGAGTGTGCGAAAAATAGAGAAAACAAGGGACGAAGTTTTGGCATGTGTTGGACGTGGTGTGAGTAGATGACAATTGGGACCCACATGTCAAGAAAGGCAGAGGCAAAATTTTTGGCGATATTTTCTCTGCATATGTGGAATCGAACCCGGGCGGAACAGCTATCGGGTAGTGTCACTCGGCCACTAGGCTAGTTCAGTTGTTTCATTACTAATAAGGCACTTCCTCAGGTGGTCGGATCTTCTCCTGCGCCTTTGTGCGCTCGCCGCGACGCCGCTGTCTGCCATTGTGAACATGCTGAACAAACGAGAGGAATCTGGAGAGGACTGTATGTGGAGAGGCGGACAGCTGGGACCCACCAGGTCTATGGCCGTACGCAAGCAAGTGCCTCATCGAAAAATAGTTCCTCCTAATGCTATACTGACATTGGGGCCCACGGGTTTGTCAACATAGTTACATTTTTTTAGGTGCTTCAACATAGTTACTATAGGGGATCAATTCACAACGAAGCCGGGGAGCTGGCAGGTATCATTTATTATCACTGGGGCAGCAAGTATCAGCTGGGTTTTGGGATGCCCCGTCTAGGCTTTCTTTTTTAACATGCGCAACCCACGACCTCGGATGGGAGGTCCATAGGCCTGTTTGTATTTTCTTGAGGGTCGTCATGTATCGACCGACCTATGGACCTCCCATTCGAGGTTTTATTTTTCCTGAAACATCGGCAGCCCAATTTATGTATTTTGTTTTGATGAAAACGCAGAGGTCTATTCTATTTTTCTATATAAGAATAGGAACGCCTGGTCCAACTTATGTTTCCTTTCTAACTATATTATATATATTTAAATTATTTTATATGTTATTATATATTATTGTTATTGTCATCATATATTTAACAGATACTTACACATGTAAGAAAACAATATCCCACATCTTATTAACTTATAAAAATAATTTCTTAACAATAAAATCCTGGATTTTTTTGGCAATGAAAATCCTGGTGATTGTGTACAAAAGCTTGGTAAGATTTAAGGACCAATGTAATAATAAATCACTTATTATTTAAATATATATATATAACAAAATGCTCAGCCCCTGTTTATTTTTGGTAACATTGCTGCGCCCATCCCAACATTATAATTATAATAAGCCTAGCAAAATCGTGTATTTCGAGAAAGTGCAAATGGCCTGTGATTTTTTTAGGAAAAACATAAATGGGCCGCATGGACGCTACATTATTTGTTAACCCAACCCAGCTAATGGACTGTAATTAAAAAAAGAGATCAAATGGACTGTAAATTCTACCCCGCAAAAAAAAGACTGTAAATTCTGAAAAAATGGGTTGAATACGTGCCACATTTTTGGAGGCTGAAATGTGGGCCAATAGGTCGAAGCCAATGCAAGTCGTTGTCAACTTAGTCAAAAAATGATTCTGACATCGTTAGCCATTGGATTTACATCCAACGACCGGCATCCATCTTCAATCTCTCGTCTTCTTCCTCCAGTGCCGCCGGGACCACCTGCTCCCGCCTCCACCCCTCCACACCTCCTGTTCTTCTCCACCGACTGCCGAACCACACCACACCAGAACCAGTTAACCCTCGTACACCTCTCCGTTTGCGACTCTACTCCCGCGTCTTCCCATCTTCGGCTCATTGCTGTCCAGGGCCTCGCCGTCGTCCACCACCTTGGATGCGCTCTGCGCGGAGTGGTCAACGTGGTCAACGAACGGCACCATCGGAAGTAGACTATGCATGGAGAGGCTGATAGCTGGGTCCATAGCCGCACGCAAGGAAATGCCTCCTTATTATGCGCAAAATAATGATTCCTCCACCTAACAACTGGGACCCACCGAAAGGGCCTCCGTATTTCGCGAAAAACGTTCCCACCGCTGACAGGTCGGACCCACCAGCTATATCTTCGCACGCAAGGAAGTGCCTCCTTATTATGCACAAAAAAATGAAGACCCCCTGCTAGCTGGGACCCACAATAGTGGGAGGCTGACTTGTGGGCCAACTAAGTTGACGGGGATAGAGGGCTTTGTCAACTTAGTCAATATGAACGATTCTAGCTCCAGTGAGCGTACGATGTCCATCCAACAGCCGTAGTGCTTCTTCAACCTCTGGTCTTCTTGCTCCAGCCACGCAAAGAAGCGCCGGTCGTGCCTCGTGCTCCTGCCTCCCATGGCCGGCTGCGATGCCGCGGAGGCCTCACCACCCCTACTACTCCCACCGCTGGCCAGGCCATCCCTCTACTCCCCCACACCCCCTGTTATTCTGCGGCGATGGCAGCCTCACACCGCAGCGAACCAGCGAACCCTCATACTCCTCTAAGCATGGGCATCCACTGCTGCGTCTTCCCCGGCTCCGCGTCGTCCCCTTCCTAGGCCTCGTCGTTGTCCACCGCCCTGGTGCTCTCGGCGCGGCGTAGTCAACATGGTCAAGGAACGACTTCCATCGGAAGAGTACTGTACATGGAGAGGCTGACAGATGGGTCCACGACAGCCACAAGGAAGTGCCTCCTTATTACGTGGAAAACAATTATTCCTCCACCTGACAGCAGGGACACATCGGACCTGCCACCATATCTGGCGAAAAAATGTTTCCCCCTGACTACTAGGACCCACCAGACAGGCCACCGTATTTCGCGAAAAAAACATTCCCCCCGCTGTCAGCTCGGACCCACCGGAAGTGCCTCCTTATTACACAAAAAAATGAATACTCCCCCTGCTAGTTGGGACCCACCTTGGTGGGTAGCTGACTTGTGGGCCTACTAAGTTGATGGGGACGGAGTGCTTTGTCAACTTAGTCAATATGAACGATTCTAGCTCCAGTGACCGTATGATGTCCATCCAACGGCCGTAGTGCTTCTTCAACCTCTGGTCTTCTTGCTCCAGCCGCCCAAAGCAGCGCCGGTCGTGCCACATGCTCCTGCCTCCCGTGGCCGGCTGTGCTGCCGCGGAGGCCTCACCGCCCCCTACTATTCCCATCGCTGGCCAGGCCCTGCGGCGACGACAGCCTCACACCACAGCCGAACCAGTGAACCCTCGTACTCCTCTCGGCGCGGGCTTCCACTGCTGTGTCTTCCCCAGCTCCGCGTCGTCCCCTTCCTAGGCCTCGCCGTCGTCCATCGCCCTGGTGCTCTCGGTGCAACGTGGTCAACGTGATCAAGGAACGGCTTCCATCGGACCTGGACTATACGTGGAGAGGCTGACAGCTTGGTCCACGACCGCAGCAAGTAAGTGCCTCCTTATTACGCGCAAAATAATTATTCCTCCACCTGACAGCGGGGACCCACCGGACGGGCCACCGTATTTCGCGAAAAAAACATTTCCCCCTGACTGCTGGGACCCACCAGGTACATCTTCGCATGCAAGGAAGTGCTTCCGGGCAAAAAAATGATTCGCTCGCCTAACTGCTGGGACCCACCAGCTACATCTTCGCACGCAAGGAAGTGCCTGATAGTCTGGACCCACCTGGTCGAAGCGTACGAAGCATTGTCATTCTGGTCACGAACGTGTACGTACATACTGGTCGATGTAGAGGCGCACACGTGTCGTAGCAGAGGCGCGCACGTAGCATGTACACGTACGTACAACGGCCAGGGTGCAAGAAAGTAAATACGGCCACGTACATACATACGGGCGGGGTCTCGAATGCCTACTCGCACGTACGTACGGCCAGGGCTCGTGTACATGGCTGAGTCGGAATGGAGAAACAGCGTCGTCGTCGTGTTCATGGGGAGCCAACCGGCTGAGTCGGAACGGAATGCGTCATCATGTTCATCGGGAGGGCTTGGACAGAACAACCGATGGAAACAAGGCCTGGCGTACCGCAGAACGGAGGAAGGCCTTGTGTTCGACCAGCCACGGTCGAAATGGGATCCTGTTCATCAGGAGGGGTCTGGCGTACTGCAAAACGGAGGAAACGGACCTCCTACGGTCGAAATGGGGGTCCTGTTGATCGAGAGGGGTGTGGCGTACTGCAAAACGGAGGAAACGGACTTGTGTTCGAGCACTACGGTCGAAACGGGGGTCCTGTTCATCGGGAGGGGTGTGGCGTACCGCAAAACGGGACTCCACGGGATACTGTTCATCTCCACCGTCGACCCCCTCCAGCCTCCACGGGCTACTGTTCATCCACCGTCGACCTCCTTCAGCCTCCACCTGCGACTGTTCATCCACGGGCTCTTCATCCAACCTCCACCGCGCGCTACTCCACCATCTACTATTCAACCAACCCTCTCCATGGGCTCCTGTTCAACCACCCCTCCACGGGCTACTGTTCATCCATCCCTCCACCATCTACTGTTCATCCTGCCCTCCACGAGGTGGTCCTATTCATCCAACCCTGCACGGGGTCCTGTTCATCCAGCCCCAACCGGCTCGATCGATCGGGGTCCTGTTCATCTAGAGGCAACACCACGGGGTCCTGTTCATCCACCCCCACCAGGAACTGTTCATCCAAACCCCCCCAGCAACGCTCACTATTCATCCAGAGGCAGCATCGATAGTTAGCAGTAGTAGTGAAGGAATCGCTTGATCGGGTTCAGTTAACAGCCATCGAACGGTCGCTCGGGTTCAGTAACGCGTAGCCTGCAGTGCAATCGCTCGGGTTCAGTTAGAGCCCAATGCCTTGCTCAAGTTCAGTTAGAGCCCAACGCCTCGCACCCACGCACGTGCGTGTACGAGAGAAACACGCATCTCTCGGCCCCGACCACCCACCATAACCGGGAACACCCCGATATTTTCCTCGCCCTTGCTTCTACCACGGTTTTTTCCGTCATGGACAGTCCAAAGAATGTCATGCAGCTGCGGCTCCGGTCCGCCCAGGATGAAAAGCCCATTTTCTGTCATGATTTTTTGTCATAGAAGTAGGACCCCACCACATCTATTATGATACCGTGTTTTGTCACAATTATTTTCATAGAAGTGTCATAAGTATGACAGAACTTTTTTTCATTCGGCCCAAAATGTTATGGATGTGTCTTTTTTTGTAGTGCAGGCCGCTGGTGGAGCCACGCCCTGGGCCGCAGGCAGCCAAGTCTGGGTACCCCCATTCCCAGGACGCTGATAGTAGCCCCCGGGCCCAAGGCGCGCTCGGGATTGGCTTCACGGCGAAGCCAAGGGTCAAGTGCGGAGCGCTGCGGGCGCTAACAGCTTGCGGCCTTGATTGGCGCATGGCGATTGACGGGTCGTGGGCGTCTCCGCTTCCCCACACTGCCTCGGCAACTGCCTGCCTGAGAAAAGGCTGGCGTGTGCCGCAGTGTCTTCATTGCCTTCCTTCGTCTTGCTCCAGATCCCCTTTCCTGCTCCTTGCTCCCAAGTCTCCAGATCTGCACCAATCTTCCTCCAAGCCCACCATCGATGGCACCCAGCAAGGGAAAAGCCACCCTTCCGCCCTCCTGGTATGAGCCGGATCTGAGCACGCCCAGCGTCTCGAAGAAGAACCTCGCCGCCACACTCCTGATGACGGCGAAGAGCAGCGATAAGAAGAGGAAGAACGCGGTTTGGGTTGCCTCCGCCGAGCCAGAGACCTCCGGCAGCACCTTCTATCCTTGTTTCATGAGCAGCGTTGTAGCGGGGTTGGTTCCCCCTTCTCTAATTTCTTCTACCCCGTCCTCAACCATTACAAGCTGCACGCCCTCCATGTTCATCCCAACTCTGTCCTCCTTCTTTCAATTTTCGCCTTCTATTGTGAGGCATACATCGGGGTGATGCCGTCCGTGGCGCTGCTGCGCCACTTCTTCTATCTTCGGATCAAGGACGGCCATTGCACGGGGTGCGCCAACTTCGTGGCGGCCAACAAGACCAACACAATCTCGAAGGCCGGGAAGAAGGCTGAGGGCTTCAGGAGCAAGTGGGTCCTAATGGACGCCAAGTTCTCCCATCCCCGGCTCGTGTTGCCGACGGGGATGCCCGTGTCTCACGACGGCTGGTTCCGCGCGAGGCTCACTGACCCCCGGGTGGAGCATGTGCTGAAGAAGATGACCGTCGATCTGAAGCCTGGTGACCCAAATGCGGAGAAGCTGACGGGGGCCATGATTGTCAAGGAATTCCTTTCGCAGCACGTGGCTCCGCTCCAGTCGCGCTCACGCCCCTTGTGGAAGCTCGGGGATGGGGGTGACGACCTTCGCCTGCGTCCGGAGACCTTGTCTAACGAGGAGCTAGGCATGGCTCTCCGCTCCCTGGTTCGGGATGACTAGGGGTACCCTCCTGACACCTTCGTTCCTCTGTACCGCCGTCCCGACGGAGCGAAGGTTGCTGCCACCATGTCCATCTTTCATGGGCGTGGGGTCGTGCCGCTGGCACCCTCCGATGCCCCAGTAGCGACAACTTCGGTGGTGGTGTCCTTCGGCAGCTCTAACAGGAAGGAGGAGCAGGACTCGGAGGCGACCCCGGAGGGGACCGAGGAGACCTCTCCTCCGCGCAAGGCCGATCTCCTCCGTGCCCTGCCTGATGACGACGACTCCGGCGACCACCCGGTGAGGGAGGTCCTTCCCCCTGCCAAGGTCACCACAAGGTCCAAGGTCACCCCCTCGAAGAAGTCGTTGATGGTGGTTCCGATGAAGAGCAGGTCGGCACTGGTCTCCCAGGGCGTTGCTCCTGCCCTGGCGCCGTGTGATGCTGCCGCGGGCCGGCTGCTGCCTCTTCATCTACTCCAGGGGCCCGTGCACCAGCGCCCCATACCGTGAGGCCCTTGGGCTCCGTTCTCCTAAACAGGGCACGAGACTACGCTGCCATGGACCCGTAAGTATTTCGCCCTGACTTGGTTCTTGCTCCTGCTTCTGTTGCTGCTTCCTGATGTTCCCCTCTTGCATTATTAGGCCGACGTTGTCGGCGAAGAAGAAGAGAGAGGGGGAGGCCACATCCTCGGGAGCCCAGCAGCCTGGCCTGGCCGCACCCTCTCCAGTACAGAAAGGCGGCGAAGGCACCCACACTTCTCCCGCTCGGTCATCCTTGCGAGTCCCAGTGGACAATCCTCAGGAGAAGGCGATCTCCTCGGCCAAGCCAGCTCCAGAGGCGCCTATCACCATCTCGCAGGTCTTGGCGACGGCATAGCCTCCTCCTTCGGTCGAATCGCTGGCCCGTGATCCTTCCGCTCCGCCTGACGCCTTGGAGGAGGCCCTTTCCGCACTGGCGCGGCTTCGGGGCAACTTCCAAGGCACTGACCGCTAACTGGTGGTGGGGTGCCTGGAACTGATCTCTGGTTGGTTGCACTCCGACGTGTCTGTCAGGGCGGCGCTGAGCCAGACCGTGGCAGCTACTGAGGAGAACAAGCGGGCCGCTGAACAAGCCGCGGCCGCTCGCGAGGTGGTGCTGAAGGATGCCGAGGCTGCCAAGAAGTGCTGCCGGTCGATGGAGGCCGAGCTGGAGACCATGCGCAACAAGCACGCGGCCGAGGCTTGCGGTCGCAGGGTGGAGGAGGAGAAGATGAAGGCTCGAGAAGACTCCGCAGCCAGTCGTGATGCCGAGCTGGAGCAATCGGCAAGGGCGTAGGCCGTGGAACGTAGCCGCCTGGAGGAGCTGGAGAAGAAGATGGCAGAGGAGAAGGCCCAGCTGGAGGCCAAGGCGAAGGTTCTGGCTAAGGATCATGCGGCCTTCAAGTCCCTTAAGGAGAGATCTCGCGAGCCGCTGAAGGCACTCTATGAGAAGGGCTTGGAGAAGCCACTGGCGATGGATGACGAAGGCCCCACTCAGCTGCTTCCTTATCTTGTCGTGGCGCTCGAGGGTGTCATCGCCGGGGTCGTCCCCATGGTGGAGGGGGAAGCCCGCACGCTTTCTTCTTCGGCTCTCACGCACGTCTTCAGCCACCTGCATCTTCGTGACCCCAACGCCGACCTTAGCGAGTTGCTGCCGCAGCTGTGGAGGGCCAGGTGGATGCCCTGTTGAAGAATTTCCTCGCCATCGAGCCTACGCCTCCAACCGATGGCCCCGCCGACCCTGCGACTGAGGCCGACGACACGACCGACGGTGACGCTGCCGACGGGAAGACACTCCCCGACGATGGTGCCCAAGGCTGAAGGAAAGGCTTGCTGGTGAAGGACGATTCTCCTTCTTGTTTTACTTTCCTGTGAGATATCCTATGACATGAGACATGCCTCGTCGAGAAGGGGTGGTTTATAAGAGAACCAACCTGATCACGAACTCAAACATAGCGGTCGGGTGACAACCTAGTAACATTTTCGAGGAGATATTCGGAAAATCACGAACCACCAATATGTTATTAAGCCCGAGAACAATCTTGCTTTTCAGGGCAAAACGATGTGATCAAATAAGCAAGGGGTTGACACAATCCTAACTCATTGATCGAAGAATGCACTAGGAAAATGGCCTAGGTAGCACACTCTATCTTAGAATGATGATTCTATAACCAACATGCTAAGAATGAGGTTATTGTCCATTAACTACCAAGCAACATAGTTGCTAGGAGTATTGATTTCACACATCACGATTCACTTGTCAGCATTCCGGTTACAACAACATGGAACCGGGGAATGGATGATGATGGCGAGAAGTATCACTGTATCAAGAGCTCATAGGAGATGGTGCAATTCCCATGACATTCTTGACATAATACGGTAATACTCCAGGGTAGAACAGAACAAAAGCTGGATTGGCCTTTTGATCTGTGAAACACAACTACTTTGACCCAATCCTAGAAATATATAAGGTATTGGAGTTTGTTTCTCCTAGTCATTCCGAGATAGAATGGCTTGACGGAACACAGGAGTAAAGGGCATCGATGAACACGAATGCATGACTACTCCTGACTGTCGGTTGGTAGACGAAGGTCAGAAACAAGTAAAGGGGGACAACTCAAACGAACATATGATTTTTCGAGTTGTAGATGCATAGATTGGTATGTCGAACAAGTTCAACATGATTCTTCCAGATAACCCATGCAGAAAGGTAGGATTGGCAGAGTCGCAATATAGAATGGGAAACTCATCGAGAGCACTCTTGTTGTGATCTTTTGGTTCAAAGAACTTCTGCCATAAGCAGTTCATGGTATTTGGAAAAAGGAAATACCATAGACCTCGAAGACTATCGCGAAGGTTACTAATATCCTAAAGGAACTAGCAAACACTATCAACATGAAGTAAGTAGGGTGAATCTCGGGTTCTAGAACCCAGGGATAGAATGCCTGCTAACTAAGTGGCATCATGGGATGCTTTCGAGAATGATGGCCAGAATCATCACACTGGGAATACAAAATCAAAGCTCGATTACTGGGTGGTTCTCTAAGACACCTAGGGTCATAATAATAGCTCCAACATATATGTCGAGGCAATGAAGTACTTCAACACACCGATTTGTGTGCTTAATCTGGCCTAAAGGAACACCGGGAACGGAAAGAAGGGATTTGCAAATGCATCAGATTATTTAGAGATCTGGGACAATTCGGACAACATAATGGCTGTAAATGCTCAAAAATGTTTTCGAGACAATCTGCAAAATGGTGGTATAACCACTCAACATCACAATATCAAGGTTCTGAGGCCAGCTATGAACGTAAGGAAGTAGTAGAAACTGAACTGAGACTTGAATCCATCAATCCTATAAGTCTATGGATTAGTAACACGTGATCCCGATAGAAAGAATAGAAATCCTAGTTTCTTAACCCCATAGGAAAGATAGGATGACTCAGATCAGAAGGGCATAAGGTAAAGGAGTAAAAAGAGCCTTACGTTCCCTTCCACAATCAATTCCCTTATATAACTAAAGCATTTCTAGACATGACTTCGACCAGTTTGGCTTGGTAATCCTACAGGCAGTCAGGCTCTGATACAAAAGCTGTTGGGACCCCGATCCTAAGTCACACTGATCTAGCATGTAACACATCATATCACTTTGCAGCCTCACGCACGGTATCCCCACGGGTGCCACCTTACCTGGCCCGGGACCGTTTGTGCCTTTTGGCTCACGTATATCATAGTGTCGCTAGCATCCATATGACAGAGAACCCGTGCCGACATGACTAGTCGTAAACCCAAGGTGGCACTAACTTATAGGGACGTGCATACATGACCCAACAACGAACATGTCGGTCATCAACGTATGAACCCAAATCGTAGCAAGCTACAAGGACTTAAAGGAACAACACGTGATATTTCCCCAAAGGGACAGACACAGGAACGAAGAAGGACACATGCCGGCCAACCTAAGTGTTCCGGAGCAGTAGCAAGCTACCACGGCTTAGTGGAAGCATTAGGAGACATTTCCCCATAAGAGAGGCTACCAGGAATAAACAACTAGGTTGTCAGATCCCACACATACCAAGCATTTCAATAACATACACACAATATGCTCGATATGTGCAAGTACAACATGGCATCACAACCAAACTCTATGACTCAAAGTATTTAGTCATTAGGCTCTGAGGAGCCATATATTACAAACATGGGTCCGATGACCCAACATTCAAGTCATACAAGCAACAAGCACAGGCGGAAGCATAAACATGTTTGAGTACAGACATCTGAAAAGAGAGAAGGCTAGTAAGCCTATCTATCTACAAGACCCTCCAAAGGGTATAAGATCGTAGCTGAGGTAACAAGCTAAACATCAAAGTCCAAATGGAACTACTAGTGAGATTGAAGTCTCTCTGCAAAAACATAAATTAAGCAAACGCGAATACAAATGTACCCAGCAAGACTTACATCAGAACTAGCTACATATGCATCAGTATCAACAAAGGGGATGGTGGAGTTTAACTGCAGCAAGCCAGCTTTGACTCAGTGGCTATCCTGTACTACAACCGCTGGCAACTCTCTTGAGGTGGTGCACACGAGTCCACATATTCACAATATCAATACACCACTATGGATATACTCCCGTCTCCCTACGAGAAGGCCATCCATAACACTCACACTTATCTTGCGCATTTTAGAGTATCCACTTTCACTTGTCTATGAACTGTATAAGCAACCTAGTAGTCCTTACCGCGGACGTGGCTATTCGAGTAGATCATGTTAACCCTGCAGGGGTGTACTGATTCACACACGCTCTCGCCACTTACCGCCATGTACACGTCATGTATCTCGGCAACCTTCAAGCGGAAGCCTGGTGAGGGTGTTGGCCACGACCTGACTAACGCAAGTCTCTAGTCTAGGTTTATCGCCTATTCGGGTTCCATTCGCAAGGAGATCCGGCCAGGGTGTCGCTCACAACCCCAAAATGATGTGTACAGGTTCCCAAGCCCACCAAACGGGAGACGCTTGGTACACCCGGCCATGGTGCCTAGTCTGTCCCAAGCCCACCTGTACCGGGTGCCACTTGGTAGACTACTAACACTACCTACAAACACCAGAAACTAGTTGCAACTCCTGGACAGAGATTGAGTAGAGTAATAAGCCAAGAGGGGTCGAGTTACCGGAACCCAATGTGTGGTAGCAACTGTCTTGGATCACAGACACAGAACTCAGTTCCCGAGGACAGTTTGAATGAGATAACCCACCATATACTCCTACATGGCCTCTCACCGCTACCTTTACCAAATCGTGTTCACACACACTTAGCTCTCAACAGTAGGACATGTTCACAACAGTCCAATTCACCCCAGACGAATCAGACCTGACTCAACTCTAAGCAGTAGCAGGCATGACAAACAAGCATGAATGAGTAGGCACATCATGGCTCAAACAAATCCTACTCATGCTAGTGGGTTTCAACTATTTACTGTGGCAAAGACAGGTCATGCAGAGGAAAGGGGTTCAATTACCACAACATGTAACAGTTTAATCATCATTGTCCTAATGCAGTAAAAGAGAGCAGGAGCGAGAGAGTGGGATTGTATCAGAATGAACAAGGGGGTTTTGCTTGCCTGGCACTTCTGAAGATAGCAATAGCTCTTCATCGGTGTCAACGATCACATCGTCGAAACAACGTCTACTGAGAGGGGACAAACACCGGCAAACAAGAGAGAACACAATCAATGCAATGCAACAGTATGATGCAGGATCATGACATGGCAATATGCTATGATTTGTGCTAATGCAACTAGCAACCAAATTAAATGAAGCTGGCTTGAACCAAAGGTTCAAATTCAAACTCCACATGTGGTTATTTAAATGCCATTCATTTGATTTGTCCTAAACAGTAGCCAAAAGTTGTTCTAACATGCATGGAAAAGGAATAGATGGATAGATTTGATTTTTATGATAATTTTTCATATATAAATTATTTCATTTGGAGTTATGGTTGATTTTCTATGAATTTTAGAAGTTTTAAACATTTTCTGGAATAAATAAATCATTTTTGATTTATTTAAAACTCCAGAAACATTTACTGCATCAGCATTATGTCAATGTGATGTCAACAGGTCAACTGGGTGGTCCAGGTCAAACCTGACCAGTGGGACCCGTGTGTCCATGTCACATCTAGCTAACAATGGTTGTTAGTGCTAATTTTGGTAGTTAACTTAATTAACCTGGTGGTGATGGGCCCACATGTCAGTGACTTCTGGGGAGGTCAAATCTGGTCAACCGGGGTCAAACTCGATGGAGTTGAGCTGTGGCTCCTCGCTGATGATGCCAGAGATGGCGGAGGGCGTCGGAAACGCTCCTCCGATGACTAAATCAACGACGGATGTCATGAACGCGAAGTCCAGGCTCTCCCGCATCCAACGCAACGA
This sequence comes from Triticum urartu, assembly GCF_056163025.1. NCBI lineage: Eukaryota > Viridiplantae > Streptophyta > Magnoliopsida > Poales > Poaceae > Triticum > Triticum urartu. The sequence continues at coordinate 334,095,267 of NC_141879.1, read as the reverse complement.
GCGGCAGCGGCTGGGGTGCACTGTGGCGGTGGCAGCCGGAGCTCGGCCGCGGTGGGAGCGGCGGCTAGAGGACGAATTCGTCGATAGGGAAAGGGGTAAGGGGTGCAGGAGCTCACAGCGAACACGCAGGGATGGTCAGTGGGCTCAGAGGCATCCTCGACGGCACAAATCGGGCAATGGCGAACACCGGCCGTGGTGATGAAGACGACGGTGATGGCGAGGCTTTAAGGAGTCCATCGTTTTGTGGATCAGCGGACGGGTGGTTGATGTATGGACGGAGCTCGGGAACACGACCATGGGGCAAGGGAACGACTGTGGGCGTGGTGTTTTGCGGCGGCGCACTCTGGTGAGTTCGGTTGCCAAGAGAGAGAGAGAGAGGGAGAGAGAGAGATCTAGAGAGAGAGAGGGAGCAGAGGAGGGGTGAGCTCGAGGGAGAGTGAGAGTGGGTCGAGGGGGTCGCGTGGCGCTCGTAGGAGCGTCTGGGTAGCGGCGGGAAGCAGGAGGTGGCTGGCGCGTGCCGGTGTGCCGCGGCCACGCGCTCCCGTCCCTCTGGCAAGAGGTAGCAGACGACTGGCGTGTCGGTAGTGGGCTGGGCCGGCCAGCTACAGTGCTGGGCCGTGACAGGTAAACTCTCTCTGCTTTCTGTATTTGTTTCTGCTTCCTATTTCTTTTGTTGTTTTTGATTTAGCTAAAATACTAAATCACTTTATAAGATTCTGCGAACTTTTGTGGGCACTATCTTATTTAAACCAGAGGCCCTCACTAAGTTCCAGAATATTTGGAGCTATCTAATATTTTAAAGGAATTAATAGCTCCAATTCAAATACAATATGAGTTAATTCAAAAATACAGAAATGTCTTAGAAATATGTGCACCATTTTTGGAAGAGGTGTCCAACCAATTAAAAATGATGAACTTTTCTGAAGGCCATTTTGGGTTCATTGATAATATTTATGGTTGACCCTATTTAGTTTAATTTTGGTGCTAGGGGTTGTCATCCCCATTTCAGGTTTAAAATGAAATTTAGGCATGATGCACACATAAAGCTAGCCTAGTGCATTACCAGAAGCTAGAGATGTGACACAACACTAAAGCAAGTTATCCCTGGCCCATGCTCAATCATTGATCCATTCATGAAACACACTGTCATATTAGCAACACCCAATGCTCTGGTATGATCATAATGCCCCTTAGTTGGTGCTTTATAGGAGAAGATGGAGACTCAAATAAAAATAAAAATTGCATAAAGTAAATAGAAAGGCCCTTCGTAGAGGGGATTAGGGATTTTTAGAGGTGCCAGAGCTCAAAGATTAAATTGAGAGATAAAACTTTTGAGAGGCATACTTTCCCATCAACAAAAATGACAGAGTGAGACTATAGCTAGGAAGGATAAGTAAAGGAATCCAGATTCAATCGATTGTTTGAAGCCAAGGTCTCGAGCTAGTACATCTTTCTATACAAATTTCTTTAAAGAATACTTCTCTTATGATCTACTACAAGAGTGTCAAGCGGTGATGGAAGTTGAGTAATTGTCTTGGAAATAGGTACGTCGGGCACATATTCTAGTTTCGATTCTAGGCTATCTATAGAAGAATGGAGTGTTATAAATACAACTATTTAAGCTGTTGGTCCAGAGGTAAGCAAGTCAGTATCGGGTGGGAAGTTAGCACTATCAACTCAGGCGGGTCTTCAGTCCAAAGAAAAATAAAGCGGTGGTCTTACTTGAAAATAGGACTCTACTTTTTGATTGAAATAGGAATGTACTAGCATCTGCAAAAGGCAAATCATGACCTATCGTGTAGTACTTCGGGTCCTGACCCTTTTTTAGCTAGTTTTGGGAAAGCGGTAAGTTAAGTAAGTCAAGTCCTTCTAAGAGAAGAATAGTAGAGAGAAAAGGTAACATAATAAGGGAAAGGGAGCTAGCTGCTTCTATATTGCCCCCAAAAAAGAACCAAAAAGTTCCAGAGGCATCTTCCATTCCCAACACTTTCCATGCTAGATATATTATAGGCTGTTCCCAAATAGAAAATATAGTTTATTCCTTTTTCCATCATTCTTTCACATTCCACGGCTAACTGTATCCACGGGTACCGTCCATACCAACACTTTCCAAGGAATTTATTATTTGACAACATAAAGTAAATTTCTTTTTTCATTTCGGGACTGGGCATCCCTATTACTGTCGTACTCTCATGCAATGACAACTGAATAAACACTTATCTTGAGAATAACACATCTCACATGGAAAATATTGGCCACCCCTTTCCGCTTCATGAGTGGTACGAGCACACAAAAAGGAAATTTATTTTGAAAATTATAGATGGCACATACAAATTTGCTTAGAACGACACGGGAATACCACACATAGGTAGGTATGGTGGACTCATATGGCAAAACTGGGTTTAAGGATTTTGTATGCACAAGTAGTATCTCTATTTAGTACAAGTGAAGCATCCAACCAAGAAACAAAAAATCACATAAGTGAGCATTAAGCATAACTAACACCGAATAATGCACCACAAGTAGGATGTAATTTCATTGCAAAACTATTGACTTTCGTGCTTGCATAGGGAATCACAAACCTTAACACCAATATTCTTACTAAAGCATAATTACTCACCAACATGGCTCACATATCACTATCATCATAACCCGAAACTATTACAAGGAATCATGTTTATTTTGTCCAATGATCTTCATGAAAGTTTTTATTATATCCCTCTTGAATATCTATCACTTTGGGACTAGTTTCATATGTTGCTTTTGATAAGCTCAAACAAATCTAAGTGAAGAACATGAGCATACAATTTTTCATCTCTCAAAATAATATAAGTGAAGTATGAGAGAATTTCTTAAAAAAATATGAACTCTCAAATAAGTCTAAGTGAAGCATGAGAGCATTTCTTCAAAAATATTAAAGCACACCATGCTCAAAAAGATATAAGTGAAGCACTAGAGCAACTCCATAGCTCAAATTTTTTAAGTGAATCATAGAGCAATTCTAACAAATCATAGCATAATTTTGGCTCTCTCAAATAGGTGTGTCCAGCAAGGATAGATGACACAAACTAAAAAGCAAAAGAAGCAAAGACTCATATAATACAAGACGTGCCAAGCAAAATTCATGATATGTAACGAATAAAAATATAGCTCCAAGTAAAATACCGATGGTCGTTAGGAGAAAGAGGGGATGCCTTCCGGGGCATCCCCAAGCTTACTTGCTTGTTTCTATTTGGATAATAACTTGGGGTGCCATGGGTCATCCCCAAGCTTAGGCTCTTCTTTCTCCTTATCCCTTCATCCATCGGGATCTCACCCAAAACTTGAAAACTTCAATGAGACAAAACTCAACAAAACCTTTGTGCGATCCCTTTGTATAAGAAAGCAAATCACTACTCTAAGTATTGTTGCAAACCCATTCATATTTTATTTTTGCATTATATCTACTGTATTCCAACTTTACCATGGCTTATAAACCCTGATACAAACGATAGATTCATCAAAATAAGCACACAACACAAAGAAAACATAATCATAACAGAGGATGTAGGCAATTTGTATATCAATCTTGTGTAAAAAAATCAGAATTTTTTGTCACTTCTGTGATTTATTAAATTATTTTACTGGACACAGAAGTTTTTGTTTTCCAACAAGATCAAATCAACTATCACCAAACATAATACCAAAGGCATTACTGGACACAAACACTAACTAAAACATAAAAAACACAATCAGAACAGAGGCATAATTGTGCAAACACTCAAGAACATAAGGAAAAAGGAAAAAAATAAAAGTTATTCATTGGGTCGCCTCCCAACAAGCGCTATCGTTTTATGCCCTTAGCTAGCCATAATTCATAGATTCAAGTATTTTCATATTTATTTCTACATCCATAAGATGCCCTCATGATTGATTCATATGGTGGCCTAAATAATGTTCTAGGGAAGTGTTCCATACCCTTCCTTAGTGGAAATTGAAATTTAATATTGCATTCTTTCATATCAATCACGACACCTATAGTGAGTAAAAATGTCTTCCAAGTATAATTGGACAAGACAGATTGCAACAAATATCAAGAACAAAAAAATCTATGGGCACATAGTTCCTATTTGCAAGAATAAGAACATTGTTAATTATTCCCATAGGCTTTTTAATAGTAGAATCCACCAAGTGCAAATTAAGAGAATATTCTTCAATGTCGGTAAGACCAAGCACATCACATAGAGATTTCAGAATCGTGGAAACACTAGCACCCAAATCACATAAAGAAAAACACTCATAATTTTTAATATTGACTTTGATAGTAGGTTCCCATTCATCATGTAATTTTCTAGGAATTGAAATCTCTAATTCCAACTTTTCGTCTAAAGCTTTCATCATGGCATCTACGATATGTTTAGTAAAAGCTTTATTTTGTTCATAGGCATGAGGTGAATTTATCATGGATTGCAGCAAAGAAATACAATCAATCAAAGAGCAATCATCATAATTAAAGTCTTTGTAATCCAAAAGAGTGGGCACATCATTAATTAAAGTTTTGACCTCTCCAAACCAACTTTTATCTCAACAAGATTTTCACCCTCTGAATTATCGGGACGCCTTCTAGCTAATGTTGACCCTTCTTCAGTCCCTTTATGTTAAATTTTAATCTTAATAAACAAGGAGTAAATAAAACAAGCACCAATCACTTTAAGATCTTCATCATTTTTATGAAAGCAATCGGTAGAAAACGCTCTTTCTAAAGGTTCTCTTTTAGCTCTAAGATTAGCAGTTATTTTCTTACTTTTATCCATAGAAACATATAAGGCTTTAATTGATTCTTCAACCTTGGGCACAAAAAATTTCAACTTGAGATTTTCTACATCGTGGGAAATTCTATCAATGCTTCTAGACATATCATCAATCTTATTTAACTTCTCTTCTATCGTAGTATTGAAAGCTTTTTGAGAATTGATAAATTCTTTAATATTATTCTCAAAATCAGAGGTGTTGCTATTATTATTGTAAGAAGGATTACCATAGGAATTACATAATTGTTAGAGGAATTTCCCGGGAAAGGCCTAGGATTAAAATTACCCGTATAAGTATTGTTATTAAAATTGTTTCGCGAGATAAAATTCACATCTATGGCATCACTATTTTACTCAATCAAAGTAGACAAAGGCACATCATTAAGATCAATAGGAGCACTTTTATTAGAAACCAATTTCATAAGTGCATCAACTTTTTCACTCAAAGTAGAAATTTCTTCAACCGAATTTATTTTTTACTAGCAGGTGTCTTTCGGTATGCCATTGTGAATAATTTGCCATAATATGATCTAGCAATTTAGTAGCTTCACCCAAAGTAAATCTATTATATAATTAAGACAAGAGGAAAACAAGCCATTATATTCATCCACACAGATTAAATTATCTTGACAATTAATTTTAGATATCAAGGGTTGAGATTAAAGATATAAACGTTACATACAAATATTGTTATGTAGAAACAATTGAACTAGTCACGTACAGTTATATGCTTCAAACAATAAAAAAACCTTACCAATATGATGCATCTGGTGGGCAAGTAAACCACGCCCTATCCTTTCCTTGAAAGAAGAAAAAAAGGCAATGTCATATTCCATTAGGAAACCTAATGGAATTTTCTCACGGCTTCACAATAGGATTCTTGCAATTTTCTCACGGCTTCCCAATAGGATTCCATCGACAAATAGCTCGACATCGCCTCTTTCTCTTGGACGCGTACCTCTTTAGTCTCTCCCGCACCAGTCATCCCTGCAGCCTCTGCGTCCCTACAACTCTAAGCACGACTCGCCGTCATATCTGGATCACACTGGTGGTGCTGCTACGTGAAGGCTGACCTAGCCGTGGTTCGCCCAACCCTGCAAGAGAAAAGGATATATCTAGGCCCATCAAATACCACTGGACATGAGCACTACCACAAGCAGCAGCTGCCGTCAGCCGTCGCCATCGGCCAGAGGTACACATGAGCCACCGCCACACATGAAATCCCAAATAGCAACAGAACGAGTTGGCCAACCCACCTGAGATCCGCCACTGCATGCAGCTAGCAGCGGCGACCCAGCCGCAATCGGCCAGCTCCACTTCTCCAAAGATAAAGGAGGTGTCGAGCTCCTTCTCTGAATTCACCTCACAGAAGCCATCTAAATTTTCTTTGAATCGTTCCCGGTTTTTCCTCTCATAAATTTTCACGCATTAGGTGTTCATCTCATCACCCATTGAGTAGCATTTGTTTTTTACTCTTTACAAATTGTATTGTATGTAACCACGGTCAAGGCAGTGAGCAAGGAATTAATTCAGAATTAAATACTTTAGTGTGTGCTCTTCTTTAGCTTGGCCAGCCCATCAATTTTTCCGTACCTCCATCACTGCTGGATTAACAAGCATTCCATCCTCCTCCATTAGCTGATTCATATCTTTGCTTCGTCAAGAATTTCTTCGTTGGTGCAATCTATCTGATTACAGTCTACACTCCAATCATGAATTGCTAATTCCTTAGCCTATAAAATCATCTCAACTTACATGTATGTGTGCAGCAGCCGGTACTCCAGAGTTTCTTTAAGGCTAATCAAGCCAACAATATAGATATATCAAAAAAACATTGAAGCAGATCAGTTTGTCATCTTCCTCGATGAAGCCACCCAATGGACATGCTATAACAGACTGGTGACTAAGTGCTTCGCTATCATGGACATGGTTCGAGTTGATCCACGGCCACTGATTCCGGAACACAACAGGCAAGGTATCACAAATAAAACTTACATGATTAGTTCCTCAATCCATCCAATTTCGTATAGAACACATCCAGACCACCTTGATTTCTAATGACGGGTTTAGAAAGATAGGGTTTTGACATCTACATAATTCTCTACATTGTTGTTCACTATGCATTGTATGAAGTGCTTGAGGTATTTCTTAGTTGAATTACTTTTAAAATATCTGCACCAAACATGAAATTGGCCAGGTTACTTTTCGTATTATCATATAGAAGACATAGTAACTTTTACTTAGTCTTCTACATTTTCTGAGCATCAAGATGCATACATTATTTATATATATGTATTTGATATTTTTTAAGGAATGTATTCATTTTCCTCCCTTCTCTAATTCTCTTCGAAATGTTTCTTGCCAATATTTCCTTGCAATTGCAAGTTGAGATGGTATAAACCCCCGTTCTATTGTATGTTAGAAGACCCTGTGGTGGTGCATGACATTTGTAAGTTTTCTTACTTTCTAAACATATATAATTACATCTATTTTTTTCCAAGAAACCTATATATATATTACTGTACTTTGAATCTAATTCATACTGTTTTGTAAACAAGCATAGCTGCTGTTATTATAACCGGTAACTGAGAAATAATCTTAATGGCGAGCTTTCATGACCTTTTATTATCAAGAAGGAATAAAATTGTTCATCCCGGTAATCTCTGCAAGGGAAATACTTATATAAGTTACAAGGAAATTTTCATAATGCCGATTTGGTAATACATGCACTAATTAATGGGATACTTATCCGATGGATCATTGTTGTGTAATCCTTTGATCGATGTGCCTTTTCAGGCTACACTGACCACGCATTACATCTTCGCTTTGACAACACTTAAATATCAATTTTGGGATGATGTGAACGACTACTTTTTCAGTTATTTGAGCCTCCACTTCACCAATAATCAACAAACAAATTAGTTGCTTCTTGGAGTCCTTAATGTAGGTTACTTTTCAAATATGAAGTATAAATTTATGATTATCAACATGGTATATATAAGTCATAAATCTACTGATTGCGTGCGTACATATTTACTTGACAATATAAGACCATTGTCAATCTACAAAACTCGCTTCTATTTATTATGCACAATAGTTAAAAGAATACTTGATAGATGATATTTGAAAATACATTACTATATTGTTGCCTACAGGGCCTGAATTCCAACTGTTCCAAATATTTAGAATACTTCACGGAAAACACATTATTCAGTTAGATGAGTGTTTTTTATACTGAAGAAATCATTATCTATAGCCAATCTTTTGTACAACAGAGTACTCTAGATAGCAAAAAATGTACCCTTCTACTCCCGAGCTCAAGCTCATTTGAGTTCAGGATGAACAGTAAATTCTGAAAAAGAATGAAAAAAATTCAAAAAATTCTAATTTTTTGGTGTAAACTTTCACAAATGTTCTTAGTGCATGGTAATTTTCAGCTCGAAATAACATTTGTCGAAGACATGGCAAATAAAACAAAATTAGCACTCTAAAATACTTTCAAAAATAGCATTTTTGGAGCATTGATTTTGTTTTTTTACCAGGACTTACAAGAATGTTTTTTATGATAAAATTTTGAAAGAGCATAAAACATTTGTTAAAGCTTGCACCCAAAAAATCAAATTTATTTTGAATTTTTTACTATTTTTTACTTTTCCTGTTCATCAGGGTGAATTTGAGCTCTGGGTAGATACTTAGCGTCCAGATAGCAAGCTTTATTTTTGCATAGGCTGCGAGACATTATAACTTAACAGACATATCTACCATGATATATTATGAACTATTAAACATGGTCTAAAGAAAAATGGGAAAAATTTATGCTATGTGAAATATGAAGGAAATGTTAAATGTTAGGCATGATTACATAATCTGAAAATACATACATGCCACTAGATTTACTTAATGAAACCACTCTTTGTGCCGAAGTTGCTGAAAAAAGTAACAAAAAATTTCTATGCCTATCGACAGTGATATATATTCTAAATTGCTCATGTAGTACCCATGAAGCCTTTAGAATCTCCATGCAGATTTGTATTATACAATTATGTCTAGCATCCAGTTTTTTCCAATCTATTGATGGAAGTGAAAAATTCTTTCCTTTTCTTGTGAATTCTACTAGAGTCTAAACTTATGTGCATTTGTAAGAAACTGATTTAATCTATCCCCACGTTTTTCTATAGAGGAAAGATATGAATACGTTAATGACAATTATAAATGAGCGACATTTGTGCTTCTGTATGAGATATGAAGAAAATGTTGATTGAACTCAATAGAGATATAGTCTCCTATCTGCAAATGGTATAGAGTACTGGAATTCTGAATTCTCTTAACTTCGATCGCATGAATAGGAGGAGCTTGATTGGCCACTACGTATAGCACATAGTATGTTAGTGTTGTCACATAAAATCTTTTTTTCTAAATAATGTTATTTTCATTGGTTATATTGTCAAACAACAACAATGTATCTGACCAAGTTTCTGTTCGGTATATAATTTTGACTTAATAACTAAAATGAAATTCCCGTATTTTCAATCTCCACAGAACACTGTACTAATGTGTGAAAGTAAGTGTGCATATTTGATGTAACTATCTCTTGATGCTCAGTTACATACAAAAACACATATGTAAAGTAATCTAGCCACACAAACGCGCGGGTAACACTTCTAGTTTCCATAAAGGTACCACCCGTGGCGGAATCTAAAAGATTTCTAGAAACAAAATTCAGTCCCGCATAAAAATTTGTATGATCATCCAAAGATTTAAACCATGAGTAGGAGAATTTCTTAGCATCAATTTCATTCTTTCCCAAGATTGCGCAACATGTTCATGCTCAAGTTGCTTAAAATTCATGATCCGAGTTCTGAGGGGAATAATTTTCGCAGGAGGAAAATACTTAGTAATAAAAGCATCTTTGCACTTATCCCAAGAATCAATCTATTGCGAGGCAATGAACAAAACCAAATTTTTGCATGATCTCGCAAAGAGAATGGAAATAGTTTCAACTTCACAATATCATTGTCCACATCTTTTTTCTTTTGCATATCGCATAATTGTACGAATGTGTTAAGATGGGATACGACATCCTCATTTGGAGTACCACTAAATTGATCTTTCATGACAAGATTCAACAAAGCGGCATTAATATCACAAGACTCCCCACTAGTGGAGGAAGGAGCAATCGAAGTGCTAATAAAAACATTATTATTGCTATTGGAAAATCACATAATTTGGTATTTTCTTGAAACATCGCAACTACGCAAACAAGAACGCAAACAAAAACAAATCTGGCGAGAAAACGGCAAAGGAAAAAGAGGGCGAGTAAAACGGGAAATTTTTGTGAAGTGGGGGAGATGAAAATGAGAGGCAAATGGCAAATAATGTAAATTGCCAGGAGATGAGATTTGTGACTAGGAACCAGATAGATGTTTATGATGTCTCCCCAACAACGGCGCCAGAAATTCCTTTTGAGGTCGCTTGAACTACGCCGGTATTTCCCCAAAGAGGAAGGGATGATGCATCACAACTACGGTAGGTATTTCACTTAGATATGAAACCAAGGTATCAATCCAGTAGGAGAACCAAGTAACACTATGTAAACGGTACCTGCACACAGAGAACAAATACTTGCATCCCGATGCGTATAAGGGGTTGTCAATCCCTTCTTCGGGTAACGACGCCAGAAATTGTCAAGTTGACGGGATAAAATTGTGATAGATTGGATAAATAGATCTCGATGAAACACGAAATAAAAGATGCAAATAGAAAAGTGCAGCAAGGTATTTTTGGGTTTTTGGAATAATAGATCTAAAAATAAAAGTGGCAAATAATAGATCGGAAAGCAAATATGATAAAGAATAGACCCAGGGGCCATAGATTTCACTAGTGGCTTCTCTCAAGAAAATAACACTCGACGGGTAAACAAATTACTGTTGTGTCACAGCCCTAGATTTGTTTGCAGATAGTTGCATCAGTGAGCATCATGCATCCTGTTATTTTCAAGAAACTTGAAATGAGGAAATTGAAAGCCTCAGAAATCATCTTAAAAGAAGGGCAAGAACCCTTTAAATTGCATTCAGTGATTCCAAATTGCCTTAAAAATAGTGTTGAGAATTTTGGCAAAGGTTATATACCAAACCAAAATTTTGGAACATTTTTAAGGGGTTATTTGGTCTCTGAATTTAAAACAATATTCTATTTGAATTTGAAAATATATTCAAATATATATGGGATATGTTTTCAAATGCTCTGTGATAATTTATGTGCCTCTGGAAAAGTCCATGAGGCAACATAAAAATACTCAGAGGATGTTCTGGCATTGTTTGAATTCAAAACAGTGGCAACGGATTAAATAAAAGAAAACAGAAGGGAAATTAAAACAGAACATAACTTACCTGTAGCAGGAGCCCACCTGATCCGGCCCAGAAGGTGGCCTAGCCCACCACCGCAGCCCCCTCTGTCGTCTTCCTCCCCGTGCCAGTAGACAGGGTGCGTGCTCGTCGCGCGCGCCAGCTCCTGCTTCCACGACGCCCCGGCTCTTTTGAACGCGCCACGGAGATGCCCTCGCCCCCCTGCATCTCTCCCCTCTCGCTCTGGACCCCCCCTCCTCTGCTCTCTCTCACGCGCATGGCCGAGCGAGACCATCGCCGTCGCTTGCTGTCACCGCGTCCACCGTGTTCCCCGAGCCGCCCCGAGCTATCCCCGAGCTCCGCCACCTCATTCCCTACCTCCTCACCTAGCCAAGCTACCGGAAGGGCCCCGAAGCGCCACCCCCGCCACTTTTCCCCTCCTCGGCCGCCGGAGATTCACCTCGCCGCCCCGCTCAGCTCCGGCCTTCCCCGAGCCCGCTTCGACGCCTGCTACAACCGCCGTGAGCTGCTGCTCCTCCTCCCCCTCTCCATTTTCTCGGTTGCACGCCGTAGTCGCTGTTTCGCCGATGACCGAACTCCGCCACCGCCGACGCTCCGGTGACCATTTGGTCCCGGGCGCGTGTCCACCGAGCTCGCTACACCGTGTAGAGCATCTCCAGTGCTTCGCCCCGCCCGTTTACACAGCGCAGCCGCGCTCCCGCGCACACCCAAACGCCGGCCGCCGCGGCCGAGCTCCTCACCATCGTCTCCGGCCGCCCCAGCCCCTGCAACCACCACCGCTGGACGCGCCGCATCGCGGCCGTTCCAACGAGACCAACCCCGCTTGCTCCCGTCACCGGAGTTGGCCGGGCGGGCAACGCCGCCGCGTCCTGGTTACGCCGGTGATAGCCACTGTTTGGGGTTAAACACCCCGCTAACTAAGCCTCTAAGCCACTGACAGCTGGGCCCCACCACCTAACTAACCGGCTAACTAAAACAGATTAAGATTAAGCTAATTGTAGTGGCCCCACGTGTAGTTTTGACTATGCTGACGTGTCCGTTGACCGGGCCCAACCTGTCTGTGACCCTAGGCAGCACTGGGTCACTGACCAGTGGGTCCCACTGGTCAGGTTTGACCTGGACTATGTCTGTTGACCAGATGACGTTAGCATGATGCAAGGCTGATGCAGTAAATGCTTTTCTGTATTTTTAAATAAATCTAAATGATTTATTTATTTTCAAAAAATGCCCAAAACTTCTAAAAATCATAGAAATTAAACTGTAACTCCAAATGAAATAATTTATATATGAAAAATTATCAGAAAAATATGAAGAATCTTTATGCCATGTTCATGCATGTTTGAGCAAGTTAACATCACCAACTAGGACAATTCATGTTTATGGAATATATGGTATGTAGTTTTGGAGTTGGAATTTACTATATGGTTGAATTCCACTTCAATTAATATGACTAACTGTTGCATTAGGTGGATTCAGTACCTTAACATGCCATGACCATGCATCATATTATGCATTGCATTGATTGTGTTCTTTCCATGTTTGCCGGTGGTTGTCCCCTCTCGATAGACATGGTTTCGACGATGAGTTTGATGACACCGATGAAGAGCTATATTATCTTCAGAAGTGCCGGGCAAGCAAAACCCCCTTGCTCATTCCGATAAAATCCCACTCTCTCGCTCCTGCTCTCTTTTACTGCATTAGGACAACAATGATTCATCTGTTACTTGCTGCGGTAGTTGAACCCCTTATCCTATGCATGACCTGTCATTGCCACAGTAAATAGATGAAACCCACTAGCATGAGTAGGAGTTGTTTGACCCCTGATGTGCCTACTCATTCATGCTTGTTTGTCATGCCTGCTATTGCATAGAGTCGTGTCAGGTCTTGTTCATCGGGAATGAGTCAGAGGTGTGTGAACATGTCCTACTGTGTGTGAGCTAAGTGTGTGAACATGATTTGGTAAAGGTAGCAGTGAGAGGCCATGTAGGAGTACATGGTGGGTTGTCTCACTGAAACCGTCCTCAGGAATTGAGTTCTGTGTTTGTGATCCATGAAACAGCTACTACCACACATTGGGCCCTGAAATATGACCCCGCTTGACTTATTGACCCCTCTCGTCGTCTGTCCAGGAGTTGCAACTAGTTTTTGGTGTTTGTAGGTTATGTTTTGGCGGCCGTGCGTATCGCTGACCCTAGGGGTGGGCTATGATGCGGTAGATACACTGTGGCCGGGTATGCCGGGCACCCGTTTGGCATCTCGGGACCCTGTACACATCGTTTGGGGCTGTTGAGGACACCCCTGCCGGATTTCCTTGCGGATGGAACCCGAATAGGCGATAAACCTGGACTAGAGACTTGTGCGGTTAGTCAGGTCGTGGTCTACACCCACGTCGGCTTTCGCTTGAAGTTTGCCGAGCACATGTCGTGTGCAGACGCTAAGTGGTGGAAACATGTGTGATGAAGTACACCCCTGCAGGGTATAAAACTATTCGAATAGCCGCGTCCGTGGTAAAGGACTTCTGGGTTGCCTATAACAGTTCATAGACAAGTGAAAGTGGATACTCTAACACTCGCAAGATAAGTGTGAGTGCTATGGATTACCTTCTCATAGGGAGACGGGAGTGGATCCATAGTGGAGTATTGAATGGTGAATATGTGGACTCGTGTGCGCCACCTCAAAAGAGTTGCTTGCAGTCGTAGTTCAGGATAGCCACTGAGTCAAAGCTGGCCTACTGCAGTTAAACTCCACTACCCTTTTGTTGATACCGATGCATATGTAGCTAGTTCTGATGTAAGCCTTGCTGAGTACTTCTGTACTCACATTTGCTTAATTTATGTTTTGTAGAGAGACTTCAGTCTCGCTAGTAGTTTCGCGTGGACTTCGATGTTTAGCTTGATACCTCAGCTATGATCTTGTGCCCTCGGCAGGATCGGGTAGATAGTCAGCCTTCTTAGCCTTTTTCATTTGTAGATGTCTGTACTCAGACATGTTAAGCTTCCGCATGTGCTTTGATTTGTATGCTATGATTGTTGGGTCATGAGACCCATATTTGTAATATCTCGCTCCTCGGAGCCTAATGAATAAATACTTGAGTCGTAGAGTTATGTTGTGATGCCGTGTTCTATTTAAACATATCGAGCATATTGTGTGTATGATTGAAATGCTTTGTATGTGTGGGATCCGACAATCTAGTTGTTTATCCTTGGCAGCCTCTCTTATGGGGAAATGTAGTCTAGTGCTTCCATGAGCCATAGTAGTCCGCTACAGCCCGGTTCACCGGAGTCCTGCTAGCCCAGCACTACTGCTTAGGACACTTGACTGGCCGGCATGTGTTTCACTTCGTTCCTATGTCTGTCCCTTCAGGGAAATGTCACGCGATTACATCCGGAGTCCTGCCTAGCCTGCTACAGCCCGGGTTCCTCGGAGTCCTGTTAGCCCAGTGCTACAGCCCGGATTCACACGCTGTTGACCGACATGCTTGATGTGATTCATGTATGCCTGTCCCCATAGGTCTATGCCGCTTTGGGTTCACGACTAGCCATGTCGGCCCGGGTTCTTTGTCATATGGATGCTAGCGACACTATCATATACGTGAGCCAAAAGGCGCAAACGGTCCCGGGCCTTGGTAAGGCGACACCCGTGGGGATACCGTGCGTGAGGCCGCAAAGTGATATGAGGTGTTACCGGCTAGATCGATGTGACTTGGAATCGGGGTCCTGACATGTTGGGCAATTGATAGAACTTCAAATAATTATGACGATATCTAGGCAATGATCAATATATAGGCATCACGTCCAAGATTAGTATCCCGACTACTGCCTGCATCTACTACTATTATTCCAGGCATTGACCGCTATCCAACATGCATCTAGTGTATTTAGTTCATGGAGAAACGAAGTAATGCAATAAGAATGATGACATGATGTAGACAAGATCTATTCATTTAGGAATAGACCCCGTCTTGTTATCCTTAATATCAACGATCAATACGTGTCTTGCTGCCCCTTCTGTCACTAGGAAAGAACACCGCACGATCGGACCCATCACAAAGTGCCTCTTCCCATGGCAAGGAAAATCGATCTAGTTGGCCTTACCAAACCAAAGATTCGAAGAAGAAATATGAGGCTATAAATAACCATGCTTATAAGAGATCAAAGAAGACTCAAATAACTTTCATGGATAAAATAGATCTGATCATAAACTCAAAGTTCATCGGATCCCAACAAACACACCACAAAAAGAGTTACATCAAATAGATCTTCAAGAGACCATCGTATTGAGAATCAAAATAGAGAGGAAGCTATCTAGCTACTTCCTACAGACCCGTAGGTCTACAATGAACTACTCACGCATCATCAGAGAGGCACCAATGTGGATGGTGAACCCCTCCGTGATGGTATTTATTATGGTTCTCGTGGTTTTGGAACTTGCGGCGGCTGAAATTGTGTTTCGTCGACTCCCCTAGGCTTTTTGGAATATTTGGGTATTTATAGGGCAAGAGGCGGTGCGGGAGGCCACCAAGGTGGGCACAACCCCAGGTGGGTTGTGCCCCCCTCAGGGTACCCATCTGGTACTTATTTCGCCCAAGTTGTTCCTTCTGGTCCAGAAAAATTCTCCAAAAAGTTTGGCCGCATTTGGACTCCGTTTGGTATTGATTTTCTACGAAGTAAAAAACAAGCAAAAAAACAGCAACTAGCACTAGGCATTATGTTAATAGGTTAGTCCCAGAAAATGATATAAAGTTGCTATAAAATGATTTTAAAACATCCAAGAATGATAATATAACATCATGGAACATTCAAAAAATTATAGATACGTTGGATACGTATCAGTATTCGGTTAAGACATGGGCGAGGACGACAAGGCACTTCTGAACAAGATGTTAGATCGGATTCAGAGCCTTGCTATCTCGGACGACCGGACCTCGGTCTACGATCAGATCTGGGAAAAGTCTAGAGGTGTTGGAATTTTCAACCCACCCTCCACCCACCTAGTCGCTATCGTCGAACACTTCAATGATGTCCTAGCATACGCCTCCGAGGAGGCCATCGATATGGATGGAGATATCGACGAGATGTCAGATACTACCTCGTCGCCTGCCACCACCAATACCGGCAAGTGGGTAGCTACCTCCATGTACGACTTCTACATGGTGGACACCCCCAAGGACGCAGGAGGAAGCATAAAAACCCCAAGCACCGACGTAGGGGTCGTTGATAACCCACAAGTATAGGGAATCACAACAATTTTCGAGGGTATAGTATTCAACCCAAATTTATTGATTCGACACAAGGGGAGCCAAAGAATATTCTCAAGTATTAACAACTGAGTTGTCAATTCAACCACACCTGGAAACTTAATATCTGCAGCAAAGTATTTAGTAGCAAAGTAATATGATATTAGTGGTAACGGTAGCAATAGGTAATGATAGCAAATGTAATGTTTTTGGTATTTTGCAGTGATTGTAACAATAGCAACGGAAAAGTAAATAAGCGGAGAACAATATATGGAAAGCTCGTAGGCAAAGGATCGGTGATAGAGAATTATGCTGGATGTGGTTCATCATGTAACAGTCATAACCTAGGGTGACACAGAACTAGCTCCAATTCATCAATGTAATGTAGGCATGTATTCTGAATATAGTCATACATGCTTATGGAAAAGAACTTGCATGACATCTTTTGTCCTACCCTCCCGTGGCAGCGGGGTCCTAGCGGAAACTAAGGGATATTAAGGCCTCCTTTTAATAGTGTACCGGACCAAAGCATTAACACATAGTGAATACATGAACTCCTCAAACTACGGTCATCACCGGGAGTGGTCCCGATTATTGTCACTTCGGGGTTGCCGGATCATAACGCATAGTAGGTGACTATAGACTTGCAAGATAGGATCAAGAACTCTCATATATTGATGAAAACACAATAGGTTCAGATCTGAAATCATGGCACTCGGGCCCTAGTGACAAGCATTAAGCATATCAAATTCATAGCAACATCAATCTCAGAACATAGTGGATACTAGGGATCAAACCCTAACAAAACTAACTCAATCACATGATAAATCTCATCCAACCCATCACCGTCCAGCAAGCCTATGATGGAATTACTCATGCACCGCGGTGAGCATCATGAAATTGGTGATGGAGGATGGTTGATGATGACGACGGCGACAGATTCCTCTCTCCGGAGCCCCGAACGGACTCCATATCAGCCCTCCTGAGAGGTTTTAGGGCTTGGCGGCGGCTCTGTATCATAAAACACGATGAATCCTTCTCCCTGATTTTTCTCTCCCCGAGCACGAATATATGGAGTTGGAGTTGAGGTCGGTGGAGCTCCAGGATGGCCATGAGGCAGGGGGGCGTGCCCCCACCCTCATGGATAGGGTGTGGGGCCCCTGGCATGGATCGTTCTTCTAGTATTTTTTATATATTCCAAAATAATTCTCTGTTGATTTTTAGGTCATTCCGAGAACTTTTATTTATGCACAAAAATAACACCATGGCAATTCTGCTGAAAACAGCGTCAGTCCGGGTTAGTTCCATTCAAATCATGCAAGTTAGAGTCCAAAACAAGGGCAAAAGTGTTTGCAAAAGTAGATACGATGGAGACATATCAGTCGTCGTAATGGAGGCACGGTAATGGCGAGACGAGCAATGGCAGCACCAGAAAACGATAATACCACCAACGATAATGCCGCTCTAGACGGTAGTTGACGGGGTCCTGTACCAAGGGTGGCTAACACCCAGGAGCCCGGCCTTGACAACCGCAAGGGGGGCCTAGTAGGCCCAGGATGCGGGGCAAACCCTAGGAGGCAAGAAGACCTTCTTGATGCCCAAGACTAGAGGGCGACAGCACCCCAGATTGCATCTCACATGTAAACCCTAGTCCTCTCCTGTCTATATAAAGGGATGTCTAGAGTTCCCCTTGATCATCGATCCTCAGATAGGAGAACTCTCACTAGCAATATCATACACCATTGTAACCCCTTGCACGAGGTATCCCTCTATTATGAATCATCAAAACCAGCAAGACGTAGGGTATTACTCTCTGGAGGACCGAACCTGGAGAAACCCCTAGTGTGACCTCCAATCCATGACTTCGAGCTGCGCTTGGACCCCTACCATGGGATCTAACGGGAATTTTCTTTGTTAGGTGGCATGTCAGGCATTGGCGGCGCTAGTTGAGACTGATCATGGATCGGATCTTCTTCCAATCCCGACGGCCTACCGCCGAGAGAAAGCCTGAACTTTGGCTCGCTAACATTCACAACGGATGAGGCATGCTGGGTCGACATCAACCCACCAGCTCGCCCCACATGCACCATCTACATTGGCAACATCACCTTCATCACCAACGCACACGGCAACCTCCGACTGTGTCTACCAGCCGTCCGAACCGGGACGCGCGACGAGCTTCCGATCCCGACGGCCTTGACGACCAACCTCGCCGATCATTTCCGGTTCGGACTAAGGAACATGGGGGTTGTGTACCAGCACGAGCTCCGCCAACAACTCCTAAAGAACATGCATCTCATTGATACGTCTCCAACGTATCTATAATTTGTTTATTGTTCCATACTATTATAGTATCAATCTTGGATGTTTTATATGCAATTATATATCATTTTTTTGGGACTAACCTATTAACCCAGTGCCTAGTGCGAGTTGTTGGTTTTTGCTTGTTTTTGGCTTTTCAGAAAATCAATATCAAACAGAGTCCAAATGGAGAAAAAACTTTGGATTATTTATTCTAGACGAGAAGGGACCCTAAAAGGTTCTGGAGAAGACCTGGGGAGTCACAAGGAAGCGACAAGCCCAGGGGGCGCGCCCTTCAGGCTCGTGAGCCCCTCATGGCACCTCTTGACCTAACTCACGTCTATAAATTTCCAAATATTCCTAATACATCAGAGAGCCACCCAAAATACTTTTTTCGTCGCCACAACTTTATGTCCTTCCACGATCCCATCTGGAGGACTTTTCCGGCACCCTGCCGGATGGGGAATCGATCACGGAGGGCTTCTACATCATCATTGCTACCTTTTAGATGATGCGAGAGTAGTTTACCACAGACCTACATGTCCATAGCTAGTAGCTATATGGCTTATTCTCTCTCTTTGATCTTCAATACAATGTTCTCCTCGATGTTCTTGGAGTTCTATTCGATGTAATCTTCTTTTGCGGTGTGTTTGTTGGGATCCGGTGAATTGTGGGTTTATGATTAGATTATTCATGAATATTAATTGAGTCTTCTCTGAATTCTTTTATGCTTGATTATTATAGCATTGTATTTTGCTCCGATCTATCCGTTTTGGCCAACTAGATTGATTTTTCTTGCACTGGAAGAGGTGCTTTGTGATGGGTTCAATCTTGCGGTGCTCAATCCCAGTGACATAAAGGGACATGACACATATTTGTATTGTTAGCATTAAGGATAAAAATATGAGGTTTATTCAAATTGCTTGGGTTTACTTTGTCTACATCATGTCATCTTGCTTAAGGCGTTACTCTGTTTTTATTAGCTAATACCCTAGATGCATTCTGGATAGCGGTCGATGGGTGGAGTAATAGTAGTAGATGCAGGCAGGAGTCGGTCTACTTGTCTCGGACATGATGCCTATATACATGATCATTTCCTTGAATATCATCATAACAATATGCTTTTTTCTAACAATTGCCCAACAGTAATTTGTTCACCCACCGTACTTTATGTGCTCGAAAGAGGAGCCTCTAGTGAAAACTATGGCCCCCGGGTCTACTTTTATCATATACAAAATCCAAAAATACCTTTCTACACTTTTATCTATTTCTATATTTTGCAATTTACTTATTTGCCTACCACTATGAGATTTGATCCTAGCAAATAACCGCCAAAGGGATTGACAACCCCCTTGTTTGTGTTGGGTGCAAGTATTTGCTTTTGTGTGTGTAGGTGCCGCTAACGAGGTTCTGTGTGGTTCTCCTACTGGATTGATAACCTTGGTTCTTAAGTGAGGGAAATACTTGTCTCCACTGTACTACTTCAGCCTCTCCTCTTCGAGGAAATCCCAACTCAGCTCACAAGTAGCACGAAGAATTTCTGGCGACGTTGCTGGGGAGACATCACCAAAACCTATCAGGTACCTTCGCATAAACTATTATCTACTTTCTCTTATTTTTATTTGCCTTTGCCTCCCATTTTCATCCCCCCCACTTCTAAATGTTTTTACAAAAACACAAAAATATTTTTATTTGCTCCCTTTCTTGCTTTGTTGCTATGTCTCAAGAAAACACCAAGTTGTGTGATTTTTCCAATAGTAATACTAATGATTTTATTAGTACTCCAATTGCTCCTCCCACCACTAGTGCAGAGTCATGTGATATTAATGCCGCTTTGCTAAATCTTGTTACGAAAGAACAATTTTCTGGTAGTCCTAATGAAGATGTTCCATCCCATCTTAATACTTCTATTAAATTATGCGATATGCAAAAGAAAAAAGATGTCGATAATGATATTGTCAAATTGAAATTAGTTCCATTCTCACTACGAGACCATGCTAAAACTTGGTTTTTATCCTTAATGTGTTGATTCTTGGGGTAAGTGTTAGGTTGCTTTTATTGCCAAGTACTTTCCTCCCGCAAAAAAATATTTCTCTAAGAGATCAAATTATGAATTTTAAGCAAGTTGAACATGAACATGTCGCACAATCTTGAGATAGAATGAAATTAATGATAATAAGTTGTCCCACTCATGGTTTTACGTTTATGGATGATTATACAAAATTTCTATGCGGGACTAAACTTTGTTTCTAGAAATCTTCTAGACTCGCCGCAGGTGTAACATTTATGTAAATCACATTAGGAGAAGCTACATAACTCCTTGATAATATTATGGCCAATTACTCTTAATGGCATATCGAAAGAGCTCCAACTGGTAAGAAGGTAAATTCTATTGAAGAAATTACTATGTTGAGTGATAAAATGGATGCTCTTATGTAAATGGTTGCTAGTAAGAATGCTCATGTTGATCCTAATGGTGTGCCATTATCCACTTTGATTAAGCAAAATCATGATTTCGTTGATGTGAATTTTGTCTCTCGAAATATTTTTAATAACAATGCTACTAGAGGCAATTTTAATCCCAGGCCATATCCTAGAAATTACTCCAATAATTATGGTAATTCTTATAATAATAATAGAATACATACTTATCTTGAAAGTAGCATTAAAGAATTCATTAATTCTCAAAAGATTTTTAATGCTATGGTGGAGGAAAAATTGAATAAAGTTGATGATATGGCTAGGAACATGGATATAATTGCTCATGATGTGAAAAATCTCAAATATAAAATATTTCCACCTAATCTTGATATTAATGAGTCCATTAAAGCTATCTATGTGTCCATTAATGAAAGTAAAGAAAGAACCACTAGGTTGAGAGCTAAGCAAGAATTCCTAGAAAAGGCTATTCCACCTGATTTTTACTGTAGTCATGATCAAGATATTAAAATGATTGGTGTCTCACCCATATAATCTTTATTTAGTAATATAAAACTTGATGAAAAGGGGACCGAAGATGAGTCAACTTTAGTTAGAAGGCGTCCCAATTGTTCGGAGGTTGACAATATTAATGATAAAAATGATAAAAGTGGGTTTGGAGAGGTCAAAACTTTAAATAGTGATGTGCCCACTACTTCGGATTTCAAGTATTTTAATTATATTTTTTAATTGAATGTATTTCCTTGTTGCAATCCATGATAAATTCACCCAATGCTTATGAATAAAATAAAGCCTTTACTAAACATATTGTAGAAGTTAAGATGAAAGCTTTAGAAGAAAAGCTAGAATTTGAGGTTTCAATACCTAGGAAATTATATGATGAATGGGAACCTACTATTAAGTAAAGATTAAAATTTATGAATGCAATGCATTATGTGATTTGGGTGCTAGCGTTCCACTATGCCAAAATCTTTGTGTGATGTGCTAGGCCTTCATGATTTGGATGGATGTTCCCTTAATTTGCACTTAGCGAATTCAACTATTAAGAAACCATTGGGTAGAATAAATGATGTGCCTATTCTTGAAAATAGAAATTATGTACCTATTGATTTCATTGTGCTTGATATTGATTGAAATTCTTCTTGTCCTATAATACTTGGTAGCCCTTCCCTATGTACAATAGGTGTTATTATTGATATGGAAGAAGGTAATATAAGATTCCAATTTCCATTAAAGGAAGCTATGGAACACTTCCCTAGAAAGATAATTAAGCCACCATATGAATCTATTATGAGGTCCACCTATGGAATTAATTTGAAGGATGACAACACTTGAAACTATGCCTTACGCCTAGCTAGGGGCGTAAAACAATAACGCTTGTTGGAAGACAACCCAATAGTTATCTTTATTTTCCCTTTTTGTTTTCTGTTTATGAGTGTGCACGCATTTATGCTACTGTTATGGCTGTGTTTTTGTGTTTAAATTAGTGTTAGTGCCAAGTAAAGCCTTTGGGGTGATTTGGCGATAGTTGATTTGATTTTGTGAAAAAATAGAAACTTTTGTGCCCAGTAGAAAAATTATTTAAATTCGGCGGAATGTGATAAAATTCTGAAATTTTTATACACCATTGATATAAAAATTTCCCATGTTTTCCTAATTTTTCAGAATTTTGGAGTTACAGAAGTATTGTGTTTGTTCAGATCATTACAGACTGTTCTGTTTTGACAGATTCTGTTTTCGTTGCATAGTTTGCTTGTTTTAATGAATCTATGGATTCCGTCGGGGAGTATAAGTCATGGAGAAGTTAGAATATAGTAGTTACTATGCAATAATAAAATATGAATGGGTTGAAAATACTACCTAAAGTTTATGATTTGCTTGCTATACTAATGGATCTCATGAGGTTTCTGTTGAGTTTTGTGGGTTGAAGTTTTCTAATTTTGGGTGAGATCACCATTGATGAAGGAATAAGGAGAGGCAATACCCTAATATTTGGGATGCCCAAGGCACCCCAAGTCAATATTCAAGGACAACCAAGCATCTAATCTTGGGGATTTCCCGGAAGGCATCCCCTCTTTCTTCTACCAACCATCGGTATATTACTTGGAGCTATATTTTTATTCATCACATGCTATGAGTTTTGCTTGGAGCGTCATGTATTATATGAGTCTTTGCTTTGTTTTATTTTTAGTTTTCCACAATCATCTTTTCTGCACACACCTTTTGTGAGGGACACACATTTATTTGTGATTTGTTAGAATACTCTATGTGCTTCAGTTATATCCTTTGAGCTAGGCAGTTGCTCTAGTGCTTCACTTATATCTTTTAGAGCACAAGGTGGTTATATTTTAAAGAAATAGTTGCACTCTCATGCTTCACATATATATTTTTGAGAGTCTAATAAATAGTAATGGCAATATGCATGGGTGATGAAATTAGTCCTAATGTGATAGTTATTCAAGAGAGATATAATAAAAACTTTCATGTAGATCACTGAATATGATAAGTTTGATTCCTTGCAATAGTTTTGAGGTATAGATACGGTGATATGTGGGTTGTACTAGTGAGTAACTGTGGTTTAGTAAGAATATTGGCGTTAAGGTTTGTGATTCCCGAAGCATGCACATATAGTCTCCCGTTATGCTAAGAAGTTGGAGCACGATTCATTATTGAGTGTATTCCTTTGCGTGAAGGTCGGGGGCACGCAATGCTTAACTCCTACCAACCTCCCCTCTAGGGGCATGCGTAGTAGTACGTTGCTTCGAGGGATAATAGACTTTTGCAATAAGTATGTGAGTTCTGACAAACCCTTAAGGTTCGAACACTGGGGTGCGTGCAAAGTCTTTTCCTCCCACCGATCTACGCCCTAGCTCACTAAGATCTCGCGGATGAACTCGATGAACTCGCAACACAGAAAGACACAAGATTTATACTGGTTCGGGCCACCGTTGTGGTGTAATACCCTACTCCAGTGTGGTGGTGTGGTGGTGGTGGATTGCCTCTAGGGCTAATGATGAACAGTACAAGGGAAGAACAGCCTCCTGAGGTTGAGGTGTTCTTGAGCTCGGTGAGCTTGTGTGTTTGAGGATGGTCTAAATGATCCGTCCCTTACTAGGGTGGTGGCTAGTCCTATTTATATTGGCCCTGGTCCTCTTCCCAAATATCGAGTGGGAAGGGAGCCAACAATGGCGGGTCGATTTGAAGGGGGACAAGTAGTACAAGCTATCCTGACAAAAGTGGTCTCCGCGTGCAAAAAGCTCTATGGTGACGCTATCTTGGGCTCCACGACGACCTCTGTCTTGCCGTCCTCCTGGTCTTGGTCTCACTGCACCAATATAGCAACCTTTGCCTGATGCCTCGGTACTCTTCGCCTGCGCTGGCCTCCTTAGCACCAGAGAGGAAACAAGGACGCTGCGCGCGCTGGCGCCCGCCTGGTGTCGTGCGTCACGGCTCACGTCACGAGGGTCTCGTGAGGTTTGCCCCACCTTGATATCTCCGATATCTCCGCTCCTCGTGAACCTGCCTGGCTAGGCCACTCTAGAGGAGGCTGTCGGTGTCAAAACCGGCGGATCTCGGGTAGGAGGTCCCGAACTGTGCATCTAGGCCGGATGGTAACAGGAGGCAAGGAACATGATGTTTTACCCAGGTTCGGGCCCTCTTGATGGAGGTAAAACCCTACGTCCTGCTTGATTAATATTGATGATATGGGTAGTACAAGAGTAGATCTACCACGAGATCAAGGAGGCTAAACCCTAAAAGCTAGCCTATGGTATGATTGTTGTATGATGAAGTTGTCCTATGGACTAAAACCCTCCGGTTTATATAGACACCGGAGAGGGTTAGGGTTACACAAAGTCAGTTATAATGGTAGGAGATCTTGAATATCTGCATCGCCAATCTTGCCTTCCACGCCAAGGAAAGTCCCATCCGGACACATGACGAAGTCTTCAATCTTGTATCTTCATAGTCCTGGAGTCCGGCTGAAGGTATAGTCCGGCTACCCGAACACCCCCTAATCCAGGACTCCCTCAGTAGCCCCTGAACCAGGCTTCAATGATGACGAGTCCGGCGCGTAGATTGTCTTCGGCATTGCAAGGCGGGTTCCTCCTCCAAATTCTTCATAAAAGTTTGTAAACACCAAGAGTAGTGTCCGGCTCTGCAAAACAAGTTTCCATGTATTGCCACAGAGAGAATAATATTAACACAAATCTAATCTGCTGACGTATTCCATAGCGTGACATCACACTACTGCCAAGCCTTTATTCGAATCGTTTTCGCTTTTCCACCTCAGCGTGTTCTGTGAGGCGGTTTCCTTGGAACGTCTTGTCAAAGCAGAGATCGTGTCCCCCATTTACGGGATTCTCATCAATACGGACGTGGGTAACCCAACCGCCCCATTTATCACGGCGCTTGGGAGGCAAGCAAGTTTTACTAGGCTGGTGGGGACGCATAGTCGCATCCGCACATATAAGGGGATAAGGATCCACCTTTTTACCTACGCCTTCTTCCTCCTTTGCCTATCCATCTTCTGCGCACCCGAGCTCCAGCGCCCAAGCCCGCACTTCCTACCTCAACCTTCTCCAACAATGTCCGGAGCGGGAGGCAAGTGGATGGTCTCCTCCGTCACGGAGGGCCATGTCAAAAGGCTAAGGAAGGCCGGATACCTGTCCAAAGACATCGCGCACCGGCTTCCTGAGGAGGGGCAGCTTCTCCCCCACCCCAAGGCTCTATGAGAGGGTAGTATTTCTTCCCCACTTCCTCCACGGACTGGGTTTTCCTCTCCACCCTTTTGTCCGCGGGCTCATGTGCTACTATGGCCTAGATTTCCACGATCTGGCCCCGAACTTCATCCTCAATATCTCGGCGTTTATCGTCGTGTGCGAGGCTTTCCTCTGCATCCGCCCCCATTTCGGCCTCTGGCTCAAGACCTTCAACGTCAAGCCAAAGGTGGTTTGCGGCAACCAGGCGGAGTGCGGAGGTGCCATGGCGGGCAAAATAGCCAACGTCCTATGGCTCGAGGGCTCCTTTGTGGAGACCTTGAAGGGGTGGCATTCAGGGTGGTTTTACATCACCGAGCCACGTGATCCAAAGTGGATCGCAGCCCCTGAATTCCGATCCGGACCCCCTACGCGGCTCACGTCCTGGAAGGAGACAGGCTTGTCGTGGGGCGACGAAGAAGAGGTGACCAGACTGCAAAAATGCATCCAGTCACTGGTGAACAAGCAGCTCAAGCTTGTCAACGTAGTCCAGGTCATGCTCGTCCACCGGATCCTTCTGTGTCGAGAACGGGACTTCAATTTGTGGGAGTTCAACCCGGCGCAACACCGAACTCTGAGCAGGCTCTTCGACACGACGTACGAAGATGTCTGGAAGGGGCTAACCAAAGGCGCCGAGGCTCCCACATCCGCCTCCGAAGACCGCGGATTCAGCTCGTAGCGTC
Source organism: Triticum urartu (assembly GCF_056163025.1). Lineage (NCBI taxonomy): Eukaryota > Viridiplantae > Streptophyta > Magnoliopsida > Poales > Poaceae > Triticum > Triticum urartu. Next base: position 334,068,696 of record NC_141879.1, on the reverse strand, counting down.
CTGCTGGTGAGGTAAAATATTTTCACCTTTTACAGGATGTTAAGTTTTCTTCATAGTTTGATTCTATGCAGGATCTAAACTCCCTCACCTTTGACAGGATTGGCAGGCGAAGTCCGGACTGATTAACTGTCCGGCTCCCTTGCCCGAAGACCCATCCCCTGCTCTCTTAGTGAAGCTGCTGGTTCCGGCACCTTATGTGGTGCCGGAGAAGAAGGCCAAGAAGAAGAAGGCCACGGGGACTCGAAAGAGTTCCCGGCATATGGTGGTGTCGGACTCGTCGTCCGGTGAGTCCGAGACGCACTCCTCCCGTGAAGACGAGGAGGAGGAAGAAGAGACCTCTCCCCCTCCAGCGGGGGGAGGAAAGAAGAGGAAGGCCGCCCTAGTAGGGGAGGCCGAAGGGTCCAAGAAGAGGAAAACCCCTCCGCCAGACTACGCCCCCGACGCCGACGAGGACAAAGAGGAGTGGCCGGACAGGGCCAAGCGTCCGGCGAAATCGTAAGTGTTCGGATACCAGAGTAACTCATGATATTCTTTTTGTTGCGCAGCTTTCCCTAATGTCGAATATAATCATGCAGCCCGCCCAAGGACGGGCTCGACGAGTCGTCGAGCGGCTCCCTAGATTCATCGGACGTGAATTCAGTTCCGCCCGCTGCCTCCCCTTGTGCTGCGGATGACACTGAAGTGGCGTCGCAACAAGCTCCGGGGCAAGAGGAGGTGGTCCAGGAGGAGACGCGAGGCGACCTCCCGGACTCCAGGAGTAAAGGGGACAAGACCCCCCAGGGCTCCAAGTCCGGCTTTAAGCCAGACACCGCGCCGGAATCATCAACGGTTCCGGACCGCGGCAGGCGAACTCCTGCCAAGAGGAGCAAGCCTATTGAGCCGGCGTCCTCCGTCCAACCGGAGGCGCTGGATAATCTACTGGAGGTGCTTAAGGGCGCCTCCATCGATGAGGAGCACCGTACCATCATAAGTACGATGGTCCAGAAGGTTCGGTCCGCCAAAAGCGGACTTACTGAAGCTTGTGCTAGCCTTCTAACAGGCTTCGAGGTAAGTAGAAATATGTAAAAATATTACCGCATAGACAGTAGCCCCTGATGCTCTGTTTGGCGTTCAGAAAGAAAAGCCGAATAGAGGATCTATTAAATATCGCAGGAGTCTAACTAAAAAGGAGTCAATATACGTATGCAGGCTTCGCTGCTGGCCACCGCCGCACTGACTGCGGAGGTGGGTGCCCTCAAGCAGGGCCACGAGCGGACCGAGCAAGAGCTCGGCCTTGCCAAACGAAAGGCGGCCGAACAGGCCCTGAAGGGCTTCATAGTTTAGCTGTGGCCTGGAGAGGCCCTGCCTGGGGGCTACTTCCGACTGGTGTGGCGACTGGTGGAGGCTTGTCCAAGGCTCGAGGTCATCAAGCGCTCCGTCTGCATCGAAGGTGCCCGTAGGGCCCTTGCCCGTGCAAAGGTGCACTGGGGTAAGCTGGACGGTGAGAAGCTTGTGAGGGACGGGCCGCCGCCGGGGAAGGAGCATCGCAAGCCCGAGAACTATTACAAGGATGTTCTGGCCGGTGCCCGCCTTATGGCAGATGAATGCACCAAGGATGTAATTTTTGAATGAACTCGCTCGTGTTATCCTGTGCGCTGAAAACTTGTTCATATGTGCTAAGCAATGCTTGAATTTAAAATATTACTTTCTGTGCGGCCGTTTATCAAAAAATTGAGAGATGGCCAGTCGTCGGCTTCTGCCCCCATGCCACTAGTGCTGGGGTGTTCGGGATAAACCTGAGCGCTCTTTTTCCCATGATTGGGTCCGTCGAGGGAGGCGCTCAGCACAACGAACAAGGCAATCGGACTATAATGCTTGAACACTCTCACTTAGCCATAGAACTCTATAATTTTAAATTTCGGCGAAGCCCCTAGTATTCGGAAGACCGAGTTCGGGGCGCTATCCACGCCTTGGCCGGACAAAGACGGTTCCTCGCTCGAAGCGGCATAAGTCTTTAAGGACTCAAAAAACCTCTCGAACAGCGACCGGTCTCTCGCCTCATCATGACAGTCAGTTTTAGCTTTCTCTACTGAGGTGCTCAGCCCAGCTCAACTGGGGCACAATCGCAGTAGTTCTCCTAGTGCTACCTTAGCCGATATAGCGGAACGTAAGGCACCAAAACATAGGAGCCGGGCAAACCCAACTATTGACCCAAATCATGATTCGGAGCCGATGCATATAGTGCTATAAGTTCGGGTTGCCGCACTTGTGAAAGTGTATGGACTTCTCACGCCATATTGATGGGTACTGAAGCCCCTGGCGTATTTTTGCCATACCACAGTGTACGGATGCAACATGTTATTGATAAACATATATATAAAAAGAGGATAATGCAAAAAATAGACAAAAAGTTATGCATTGTTTATAGAAAGGCTGCTATGAAAGCGGAACGATACAAATAGTGCGATAAGAAAAAGTATTTGGACTATTTGACATGTCCTGGCCAGGGGCAGGCCGTGGAATTGTATTAAAAAACAGGTATACTGCTCGTAATAGAGACCACCTGGGAGTTCCATAATGCGGCGTGGCTTCTCTGTTTTCCTGGATCTTGCATCGTTTGTGCGGCAGTTGAATTGCCGAATGGGTCATCCGAAGTATGGAGTCATGAGAGTAAGAGAAAAAAGGAAAAAAAAGGAATTCGACAGCCCCTGGTGCGGTTTAGCCGTATTTCGGGCATGCCGTGATAGTGCCCCTTCCCCTGTGCCCATGGTATTTCAAGAGCGTAGTTATGTACGCGAAGCACTGGTTTCGCTATATCGCGAGGGCTAGGGTTGGGGCCGCATTGCTACGCTAGCTCAGAACGTGCCAGGTGGTCTTGTTGTAGGGTACTCCGGGCGCGCTTGACAGTGTCTGGCTTTTTGAAGGCCGAACTGGAGAACTGCCTAGAGAGGCTGCTTTGTACTTCTGTTGCGAGCGCTGCCGTGTGCTCCTCTGTTCGGAGGGAGCGTTCGGTGTTCCCATTGACCGTGATTACTCCTCTAGGGCCTGGCATCTTGAGCTTGAGGTATGCATAGTGCGGTACCGCGTTGAATTTTGTGAATGCGGTTCGCCCGAGCAGTGCGTGATAGCCACTACGGAACGGGACTATGTCGAAGATTAACTCCTTGCTTCGGAAGTTATCCGGAGATCCGAAGACCACTTCCAGTGTGACTGAGCCTGTAGAGTTGGCTTCTACACCTGGTATGACGCCTTTAAAGGTCGTTTTGGTGGGCTTGATCCTCGAGGGATCTATGCCCATTTTTCGCACTGTATCCTTGTAAAGCAGGTTCAGGCTGCTGCCGCCGTCCATGAGGACTCTTGTGAGATGGAATCCGTCAATGATTGGGTCTAGAACCAATGCGGCGAAGCTGCCGTGATGGATGCTAGTGGGGTGGTCCCTTCAATCAAAGGTGATCAGGCAGGAGGACCATGGGTTGAACTTTGGGGCGACTGGCTCCATCACATATACGTCCCGTAACGCACGCTTCCGCTCCCTCTTGGGGATGTGGGTTGCGTATATCATGTTCACCGTCCGCACTTGCAGGGGAAAGCCCTTCTATCCACCGTTGTTCGGTGGCTTGGGCTCCTCCTCGTTGTCGCTATACAGCCCCTTGTCTTTGTTTTCGGCTCTTAACTTGCCTGCCTGCTTGAATAACCAACAATCCCTGTTGGTGTGATTGGCTGGCTTTTTGGGGGTGCCATGTATCTGGCACAAGCGGTTGAGTATTCGGTCCAAACTGGACGGCCCCTGAGTATTTCTTTTGAATGGCTTTTTCTGTTCACCGGATTTGTAGCCTCGGAATCCGGCATTAACTGTCATATCCTCGTTGCTGTCGCTGTTAACGCGGCGCTTTTGTTTGTTCTGACGCGACCTGTCGCTTTTGTCCTTGGTATTCGAATTACCAGGGTTCTTGGTTAAATTGTTGTTGCGAGCTAGCCAGCTGTCTTCTCCCGCGCAAAAGTGGGTCATGAGTGTCGTGATGGCTGCCATAGATTTCGGCTTTTCCTGTCCCAGGTGCCGGGCAAGCCACTCGTCACGGATATTATGCTTGAAGGCCGCTAAGGCCTCTACATCCGGACAGTCGACTATCTGATTTCCTTTGTTAGGAACCGTGTCCAGAATTGCCTGGCCGATTCCTCTGGCTGCTGAATTAGGTGGCTTAGGTCATCGGCGTCCGGTGGTCGCACATAAGTGCCCTGGAAGTTGTCAAGGAATGCGGCTTCCAGGTCCTCCCAAGAACCGATTGAGTCTGCTGGCAAGCTGTTAAGACAATGCCGGGCCGGTCCCTTAAGTTTGAGTGGGAGGTATTTGATGGCGTGTAGATCATCACTGCGGGCCATGTGGATATGAAGGAGATAATCCTCGATCCATACCGCAGGATCTGTTGTGCCATCGTACGATTTGATGTTTACGGGTTTGAATCCCTCAGGGATTTTATGATCCATTACTTCATCTGTGAAGCATAGTGGGTGTGCGGCGCCTCTGTATTGGGGTATATCACGACGCAACTCGAATGAGCTTTGTCTGTTGAGTTCGGCCCGGCCGGATTTATTGCATCCGGAGTGATGATCACCGTCACGTGCCGTGGGGCGCCTGCGCAATCCGTAGATCGATCTTGTTTTCCTTGCCTTGTCCTCCAGTATGTCGCACAGGTCGGGCGCATTTTCCCATGCCTTAGTATGCTTGACGCGGCGTCGGGGCATGGCTTGAGTGGAGGGCCAAGAGGCGTCTCTGTCGCGGCCACGAGGTGGCCGGTCGGCCATGTCATGCGCTGGTGAAGTAGGTGCTTCCTCCTCTAGTCGGGGTAGCAGCTTGCGCTTTGGGTAACTCTTGGAGGGGCGTTCGAGTTCATACTCTTCGGCCGCAAGGACTTCAGTACATCTGTCAGCTAGCAAGTCCTGATCAGCTCTAAGCTGTTGCTACTTTTTCTTGAGGCTGCTTGCCGTGGCCATAAGCCTGCGTTTAAAACGCTCTTGTTCGGAGAGATCCTCTAGCACAACGAACTCGTCATCGTCGAGGCTTGCCTCGTCTTCGGAGGGAGGTGTATAATTATCGTCCTCAACCTCTTGGTCTGCCGCCCTCTCGTGAGGGCTGGCTTCTCTGTCCTCCTGTGCTGAATCTTGCTGGAGGGGGTGTTCTTCGGCGCTATCCGGAGTAGTATTATCTCCCATGCCGGAATCACCATTTTTGCTTTGGCGGGATTTAGAGCGGCGCTGCTGACGCCGGCGCTTGGGCTGTTTCTTAGAGGTATCGTCCCCCGCTGTTCCGTCGCCATCTCCATCCTTTGGAGTGACCACCATATATATGTCATATGACGAGGTGGCCTTCCAGCGCCCTACAGGTGCTGGTTCTTGTTCGTCTCCTGCATCGTCGTCCATGCCGTTGATGTCTTTGGAGTCGAAGTCAAGCATGTCGGTTAAGTCGTCGACAGTGGCTACGAAGTGGGTGGTGGGTGGGTTTTGAATTTCTTCATCGTCCGTATCCCAACCTTGCTGACCGTAGTCCAGCCAGGGCTCTCCTGATAAAGAGAGAGACTTTAGAGAATTCAGGATGTCGCCGAAGGGCGAGTGCTGAAAGATGTCCGCGGCGGTGAATTCCATTATCGGCGCCCAATCGGATTCGATCGGCAGGGGCGCGGGGGGCTCGGAGTTTGGAGAGGAATCCGGCTCCTCGGAGTCACGGGACATGCGGAGTGCGGGGCTGGAGTTCGGCTCGATCGCCTCTGAGATCGCAGCCCCTGAGGCAGCGTCCAACCGCTGATCCTCGATCGGCGCAGTAGGCTCCGAATCAATGGTCGGAACCGATGCGTGTGCAGCCTCCAAGGCGCTGTTCGGCGGCAGAGCTATATCATGCCCATCGAGACAGTGCGGCGCGCTTGGCTGTGGCTCGAATCCGTCGAAGATCAAGTCCCCGCGGATGTCAGCCGTGTAGTTTAGGCTTCCAAACCTGACCTGATGGCCAGGGGCGTAGCTTTCGATCTGCTCAAGGTGGCCAAGCGAATTGGCCCGCAGTGCGAAGCCGCCGAAGACGAAGATCTGTCCGGGGAGAAAAGTCTCACCCTGGACTGCATTGTTGTTGATGATCGAAGGAGCCATCGGGCCTAAAAGCGACGACACAGAGGAACTCTCAATGAAAGCACCAATGTCGGTGTCAAAACCGGCAGATCTCGGGTAGGGGGTCCCAAACTGTGCGTCTAGGCCGGATGGTAACAGGAGGCAAGGAACACGATGTTTTACCCAGGTTCGGGCCCTCTTGATGGTGGTAAAACCCTACGTCCTGCTTGATTAATATTGATGATATGGGTAGTACAAGAGTAGATCTACCACGAGATCAAGGAGGCTAAACCCTAAAAGCTAGCCTATGGTATGATTGTTGTATGATGAAGTTGTCCTATGGACTAAAACCCTCCGGTTTATACAGACACCGGAGAGGGTTAGGGTTACACAAAGTTGGTTACAATGGTAGGAGATCTTGAATATCCGCATCGGCAAGCTTGCCTTCCACGCCAAGGAAAGTCCCATCCGGACACGGGACGAAGTCTTCAATCTTGTATCTTCATAGTCCTGGAGTCCGGCTGAAGGTATAGTCCGGCTACCCGAACACCCCCTAATCCAGGACTCCCTCAGAGGCCTTGCGTCGTCCGCCTCGTGAGGCTTGGACCCTCCCGAGGGTCTTGGATGCTTTGTTGGTGAAGATGGGTCGTACGGCCTGCAGGCTCAGCCACGCCGCGGGCCACAGGCAGGCAAGTCTGGGGACCCCCGTTCCCAGGACGCCGATAGATTGTAATGGTATTATCATATGCGGTATCATGCATGCCAACTAGACTTCTGGATGATGTGGCACACAAGAGAGGATGTGGTATCATATCATGATACCGTGTCATATTAAATGTTGTACTACTACTTTGTGTGATGCATGACAATTAGTAAGGCAACCTAAGATGTTAACTTATGATACTATGCATTACGAAAGTAGTATCCTAGCTACACTATCATATATATGCATGCATGATACTAATAGTATATATATATATATATATATATATATATATATATATATATAACACTCCCCATTACAAGCAGCCTTATAGGGCTCAATTCATAAATACGGCCATCTATGATACATACTCCCTCCGTAAACTAATATAAGAGCATTTAGGTCACTATTTAGTAATCTAAACGCTCTTATATTAGTTTACAGAGGGAGCTAGTACAACGCTCTTATATGCACTATGAAGGTACGTACGTAGTGTCATACACTAGTATCATATGCATGATACTATATATATATATAGTATATGATACTCCCCACTATATAAGGCTGGCCATAGTGGCCGACGATGTCATGCACTCGGAAATAGCAAGTATGCTGATGTGGCAAAGAATTAAATATATATAAAGAGGGTTAGAGTAACATATAGTAGGTAGATACCATATCATGTTAAGTGTGATGCTAATTTGTGTCATGCATGGCAATAAATATGATCTATATATGATACTATACTCTATGTATTATACTATGCGCTATAATTAGTTAAAGGTAGTATCATACACTAGTATCATATGTACTGTATATTCATGATACTAGTATATGACACTCTCCACTATACTCATGATTTCTTACCGTGGAAAAAAATTGGAGGCGAAACAATGAACTCATGTTTTCATTCGAACAAAAATATGATGTTAGGTAATGTAAATGTTTTCAGAGAGCACACGGTTCACTTACGAAAGCCGTGTGTCCACTAAACCATGGCCGATGAACCCCCCCACCCCTCTGCCACGCGCGCGATCTGAGTCGTGCGTTCTGATTGGCCAGAACCCAAACCCCACGGATCATACGTCTGCACCGTTGGATGCTCCCAGATCGAATGACAATCCTCATCCCTTTCGACAGGAAATGCATCCCGGCTAGGAATTGATTTATATGCCAACATGCACAGTAAATGCCAAAAAATGTCTTACATAGAGCACACGAGACCTGAAATGGGCCAGGAAATCAAACCCGTGGTAAAATTGTGTTTGGTTTAGTGCGAAAAATTTAGAGGCGAAACGATGAACTCATGCCTTCATTTCAAAATTAGTACGTCTTCATTTCAAACAAAATTATTCTGTTTTTGCACACGAGCGCTTAGAGGCAACCGTTTGCATAGGCCTTTCCACGTGCGCGGCGACCAGTGATACTTTTCACCCTTTTCACCTAGGCCGCCAACACCCCCCACTGTCCGCCCGCGTTTCACTCAACTAGTCCACCCATTCTCCTTCGTTAGCTCCCCCTCCCTCAGATCCACATCAGAACCCTCTCCGGCACCGCCGTGCTCACCCCGATCGTGTGCCCGCTCTTCGGCGTCAAGCCTACCTCCACTGCCGTTCCCAACACGCGGCGGCCCGCACCTCGCCGTCTTCGTTTGCTCGCCAGCCACCCTCGAGCATATCGATGCAGTAACCCTCGCCTCTCCTGTGGTCCGGCTAGGTTTGCATTAAGAAGCCTATTAGTTACTGCTCTCCATCACGGTGAGGCATATTTCCTCACAATCCCTCTTCCAATTTCGTTCCGTATGTTCCCAAATTGGCTATAAATAACGAAGAGTGTATATAAGTTCATTATCTACCTTCCTACATATAAGTTTTATTTGTTCCAATAAGTTACTGCCTATTTACTAATCGTGGGTGCCCGAGTCACACAAACTTAACAAATTAGCCGTACATTTTCTAAATTATTGCATGGCATGTTTAGAAAGCTTGATACCAAGTTGTTAGTTTTATGCTTATCCTCCTTTCTTGAGTTTCGCATGTGTTCTCTGTAGATGCCGAGTAGCAGCGACAACACTCATTCAGGCCATGTATCTTAATCTGATTCGGACAACCCTAGGTCTTTAGCAGATTATGAGGGATCAAGTAGTCTTGAACGGGATAGAGCTGCATCAATTACCCTTCCGGTCAGGACACGGAGGAACACTCCAAGGAAGCCCACACACCATCCTAAAGGTGTATATGAAGTAACCAAGATTGATTTAAAGTCCTAGGCTCCAACTAAACCATATAAAGCACACATGAGGTTGGATTTGTTGGCAGGGCAAGGCTCAACATTAACCTGCCGGGGTTTCGGAAGGCTGACACAGAAACACGGCGAAGGATAGTCTGGGAGATCATGGATCACTTCAATGTTCTAGAGTAGTGGAGAATGCAGGTGGAACACGCTGCACTGAAGAAGGCTAGGGATGCTTGGAGAAACTGGAAGCACGTGTTGTACAAGAAGTACTTGAGTGAAGGCAAGGACCCAATCCCTACATACCCCCAAATTACGAAGGCAGACTTGGCAGAATTCAAAAGGGTCAGGGCAACTCCACAGTTTGCTACGAAGAGTTTCAAGCAATCAGAAACTTCATAAGAAGAACATACACCCCACCATATGGGTGTGGCAGGATACTACGACATGAAACTGATATGGGAACAGGAGGACAAAGAAGCAGTAGCAGAGGGTAGAAATCCGGCCTTTAGTGAAATCAAGGGCGAACGCCCCAGAGACTACTTGCGGGCACGTGCAAAGAGGCGTGATGACGGAACTTATTACTTTGAAAACGCACGTGACGCCAAACTGTATGATGTGATGGTAGAGGATTCCAAGATCCCTGGAAGGTTCTACAGGAACTCAGGGCCATGTGACATTCTGTCCATTGATCTGGACACAAAAGAGCCCCCTGGACAATGTGCCATTGAAGCCGGGCTGTGTGAAGTGCTACATGACTGAAGTAAAGCCTGGACTCAATGAATTTTCCCTGAAGAATGTCGTAGGAGACTTCAATGAGCAAATGACCTTGGGAGAAACACTATTACATCACATCCAGTGGCCACGAAAGGAAATAGAGTTCATCGATGATATTCCTAAAGCCCCGCCAAGAGCAACTGCTGTCACCCCTCAACCGGTGACGCTCTCCTTGCCACAACAGCTCTCGCGGGATGATGCATCAACCTGTGATCAGCCAGCCCGACTTTGTGGCGTACATGCCATGTCATCCTCCGCCGCAAAGTAGCCAGTGGCAAGACCTACAACTGCTGATGACGCACCACCGGTTCAGATGCCGGCCGCCGAAGCAGCGGGGGAGACCCAGCTGCAGCACATGCTCAGTAGACCAACCTGGTGGAATAGACTACCAAGCAGTCTGATGCTTCGGAACAGCCTTCTAAGCAGTCTGTAGGTCCAGAACCGACTGCTCATCAGTCTGTCAGTTCGCAGGCGCGTGATCAACATACCAATGCGTCAGCATGTCCTGCTCGGCAAAAAAACGCGTTGGCACGGCCTCCTCAGCACACGGACAAGTTGGCACCACCTATGCAGAAACCCGACATAGCTTCAACGCATGGTCAGCAGTCCAATGCCTCTACTCCTACAGCCCAGTAGTCCGTCACAGCAGCACTGCCAGCTCAACGGTCTGGCATAGATAAACCGTCTGCTAAGAAGTCCGTCCAAGTTTCACCGTCTGCTCGGCAGTCTACCTTGCAGGCAACTAGACGCTCTGCCAGAAATGCTTCAAGTACCAAGAAGGAAGTGGCCAAAAAGGCTACAACCACGACCACGAGGAAGCACAGCGGAAGAGTGAAGAGGAAAGAGAATGATTGCCTCTTACTTAAAGCACTCATCGCACAGAACCAAATTAACAGCAGCTTGTTCGAATCGGGGAGTAATACTATTTCTGACGCCATGGATGATGAAGAAGTAGAATTATTGCTTGCTAAAAGGAAAGCAAACGTACTTGAAGCACACAATTACGTCCATGGCCAGCCATTTCTTGTTGGCGAATACTTTGATGAGTGCAGCTCTAGTTGCCGCGAGTTACATGAATATTGCATGGATCAAATGTCAGCAGGTTATCATGCTTTGCTAGTCCACTACAATAGAGATCATGTTCGACACGATGCTGGTTCCATCAATGTGAGTTTCGAGGACTTACATCTCTTCTTCAACTTCAACGTGCTCGATGCCACTCTTGTTAGATGCCTGATTTTGTAAGTACTTAACAAACTCTGATCAACTTCTCCATATAATGCTGTAAATGATAAACAACTAACTGCATTTTATTTCTCTCAAGGGATTAAACGCCCGGAGAAGAATAAGGGAGAGTGTGTATTTCATAGATCCCGCATTAGCAAATGGCACAACATTAGATGGTAAGGACCGACGGGACTGGGCCGTTAACACGGTCCTCCGTATCTTCTAAAACACGTCCCATGCACAATCATTTCTCTGGCCATATCATGAATGGTAAGTCAAGTAAAAAACCACGCATACACTGATTGTCTTTCACATTTCGACATCATTCGTAAGTTCATGTCTTTATTAATATGTAGCAATCACTGGATATTAGTATTCATTGTTCCAAACAAGAACACAGTTTACTACATCGATTCTCTCAGAGAGTCAACAAATGCTTAGGATTTGACGCATGTTCAGCAATTCTTGGATAGGTATTGAATTCTATGATGTTGAAATTAATTTGCATTCATATCTGGTTCAATAATTGATGTTGTCAAACTTCATCATCATTTGCAGTGTGCTCGCATTGTGGAAAACTAAACCAGGGAACCTGTTCAAGACGGAACAACCCGTGCAACACGAGATCGTTTCTCCGGTAACACCCTGAAATCCGTTATTTTCGGAAAATTTATCCAACAGTCTGCAAATACCTTTCCTTACGCCAGTCAAATGATCAAGCTTCTAAATAAACCTCTTTCTATTTTGTCCAAAGAAAAAATAATACATCTAACACGGCTTAGGTTGTTCCTAACAGGATAAATACATTACTAATTCTGTACAAAAAATTCCAGTGTCCTCAGCAAGAAGCAGGGACCAACCTTTGTGGATACTATGTTTGCAGACACATGATCCCCATCTGCAAATCTGCTGATAGTTGTGCGATCCTCGCGAATTAGTACCAGTAAGTCTGTCTTAATTAATATATTCTACTCCACTCATATGGCACATTCTAATCTTAAAAATACTGCAGCTCATCTTAAACCGAGGACCCCTGAACTGCTCCCGGCTGGTGAATTGCTGATGGTTCGGAGATTTATCAACGACTTCTTCCTGGATCACTACATCAATCCCACTAGTGATAATGAAGATTTCAGCATGCCTTCTCCTGAAACATTGAGTAAGAGTTAGCCGCTAAACATATAACACATGGATCCATTGTTTTCCATCTGATGAGGTCTTCGTATTTCGTACACTATAATTAATTATGTAATGCATATATGTGTGGACAAATCATTGGAATTTAGCTACCATATGTTCAATTGCAGTTGTTGCGAAATTTGATGAATGTTCTTCCTGTGGACACTATTTGTTCAATTGGATATTATGGCGAATTTGCTTTTTGTGTGCCGATTCAAAATGGGATATTTTTGTTTATTTGTTCAATTGAATATTGTGGCGAATTTTCTTTTTGCGCGCCGATTCAAAATGGGATATTTTTGTTTTAACCTGGCAATTGCTCCGCACATGGTTCAACTAAATGAGTGTGTGCGATCCACATTGGAAAGCATACGTGAATCGTAGCGGAACCATCGGTGATACACAACAGATCGCAAACGATTTGCAGTGCTAATACGTGTGTGATACGTCCATTTTGCATCATGCTTTTATATAGATATTTATTGCATTATGGGCTGTTATTACACATTATGTCACAATACTTATGCCTATTCTCTCTTGTTTTACAAGGTTACATGAAGAGGGAGAATGTCGGTAGCTGGAATTCTGGGCTGGAAAAGGAGCAAATATTAGAGACCTATTCTTCACAACTCTAAAAGCCCTGAAACTTCACGGGAGCACGTTTCAAAATATATAAAAAATATTTGGCGAAGGAAGTACCAGAGGGGGGGCCACCCACCATCCACGAGGGTGGGGGCGTGCCCTACCCCCTGGGCGCGCGCCCCTGCCTCGTGGGCCCTTTGGCAGCCCTCTAATGCCTATCTTTGGCTATATGGAGTCTTTCGTCTTGGAAAAAAATCATAAGCAAGCTTACGAGACGAAACTCTGCCACCACGAGGAGCTGTTCTGCCGGGGAAACTTCCCTCCGGGTGGGGGAAATCATCACCAATGTCATCACCATCGATCCTCTCATTGGGAGGGGGTCAATATCCATCAACATCTTCACCAGCACCATCTCATCCCAAACCCTAGTTCATCTCTTGTATCCAATCTTTGTCCTAAAACCTCAGATTGGTACATGTGGGTTGCTAGTAGTGTTGATTACTCCTTGTAGTTGATGCTAGTTGGTTTATTCGGTGGAAGATCATATGTCCAGATCCTTTATGCATATTAATACCCCTCTGATTATGAACATGAATATGATTTGTGAGTAGTTATGTTTGTTCCTGAGGACATGGGAGAAGTCTTGCTATAAGTAGTCATGTAAATTTGGTATTTGTTTGATATTTTGATGAGATGTATGTTGTCTTTCCTCTAGTGGTGTCATGTGAACGTCTACTACATGACATTTCACCATTGTTTGGGCCTAGAGGAAGGCATTGGGGAGTAATAAGTAGATGATGGGTTGCTAGAGTGACAGAAGCTTAAACCCTAGTTTATGAGTTGCTTCGTAAGGGGCTGATTTGGATCCATATGTTTCATGCTATGGTTAGGTTTACCTTAATACTTCTTTTGTAGTTGCGGATGCTTGCAATAGGGGTTAATCATAAGTGGGATGCTTGTCCAAGGAAGGATAGTACCCAAGTACCAGTCCACCCACATATCAAATTATCAAAGTACATAACGCGAATCATATGAACGTGATGAAAACTAGCTTGACAATAATTCCCATGTGTCCTCAGAAGCGCTTTCATTTATATAGGAGTTTGTACAAGCTTGTACTTTGCTACAAGAAGGATTGGGCCATCTTGCTGCACCTTATTTACTTTTATTACTTGTTACTTGTTAGAAGTTACCTTATCACAAAACTATCTATTACTGATAATTTCAGTGCTTGCAGAGAATACCTTACTGAAAACTGATTATCATTTCCTTCTGCTCCTCGTTGGGTTCAACGCTCTTACTTATCTAAAGGACTACGATAGATCCGCTATACTTGTGGGTCATCAGTGTGCATAGGTTCTCCGAAACTGTTTGTGATATCGCATTATAGCACACGAGAACTGGGAGTAAACCATGCCCAATGCAAACAATCCCAGTCATATTTTTTTAGGAAACATGTGGGATCCCAAACGAAAAGCACACCTCACTCTTGCAGCAACCGTCGGTGATACCTAACAAATCACAAACGGTCTGTAGCACTTGTATGTGTGCGAAGGGGCTCCTGAACCGTTTGTGATAGAACAATATCACAGACGGTAATTGTTGGAGAACGTGTGCGATGGAGTCTAGCATGGTAGACGGGTTACGCAGAAAACTCGTGTGCGATAGGGCACAAAACACACATAGATCATATGTTGGCCCGTGTGCCTTACATACTGTTTCCCAAACGGTTTGTTATGACAGACCGTATGGTTTCACTAAGTCATTAGAAACGCTTAATCACCGATACCACATGTGCAAAAGAATTTAGTGTGTGCTGCATCACACACGATTACATTTTGGAAGGCCTCTGAATCATTGTAGATTCATATGGTGGCTTAATTATATTTCTAGGGAAGTGTTCCATTCCTTTCTTTAATGAAAATTGGAATTACATTCTTTCATATCAATATAGCACATATGGTATATAGGGAAGGCCTACCAAGTATTATAGGACAAGACAGGATTGCATGCAATATTAAGCACATTGAAATCAACATGCACATAATTTCTATTTGCAAGAATAAGCACATATTTTATTCTACCCAAAGGTTTCTTAATGGTGGAATCCGCTAAATGCAAATTAAGGGAACGTTCATCCAAATCATGAAGGCCTAGCACATCACATATAGATTTTGGTATAGTGGAACACTAGCACCCAAATCACATAAAGCATTGCACTCATAATTTTTTATCTTTATTTTAATAGTAGGTTCCCATTCACCATATAATTTCCTATGTATTGAAAGATTCAATTCTAGCTTTTCTTCTAAAGCTTTGACCATAGCTTCTACGATATGTTTAGTAAAAGCTTTATTTTGTTCATAAGCATTGGGTGAATTTATCATGGATTACAACAAGGAAATACATTCTATTAAAGAACAACTATCATAATTAAAATCCTTGAAATCCAAAGTAGTGGGCACATCACTAGTTAAAGTTTTGACCTCTCCAAACCCACTTTTATAAAAAAAATCATTAAGATTATCACCCTCAGAACAATTGGGACGCCTTCTAGCTAATGTTGAATCATCTTTAGTCCTTTTCTCATCAAGTTTTATATTATTAAATAAAGATTCAATGGGTGAAACACCAATTATTTTATTATCTTCATCATGATTATGGTAAAAATCGAGCGAAATCGCTTTTTTAGGAATTCTCGCTTAGCTTTTAACGTAGCGGTTCTTTATCTACCTTCATTATTGGATAAATAGATAGCTTTAATGGACTCATTAATATCAAGATTGGGTGAAAACTTTTTAGATTTGTGATTTTCCACATGATGAGCAATCCTAACCATGTTCCTAGCCATATCATCAACTTTATTAAAAAATTCCTCTATCATAGTGTTAAAAATCTTTTGAGAATTGATAAATTCTTTAATATTACTTTAAAGATCAGAGGGAATCCTATTATTATTATTATTATTATTATTATTATAAGAATTACCATAGGAATTTCCATAATTATCAGAGGAATTTCTAGGAAACGACCTAGGATTAATATTACCCCTATAAGCATTGCTTTTGAAATTATTTCGAGAGACGAAATTCACATCAACAGAATCATTATTTTGCTCAATCAAATTAGATAATGTCACATCATTAGGATCAATATGAGCACTCTTAATAGCAACCATTTTCATAAGTGCATCCATTTTATCACTCAAAGTATTAATTTCTTTGACATAATTCACCTTTTTACAAGTTGGAGTTCTTTCAGTGTGCCATTGTGAATAATTTTCTATAATATTATCAAGGTGTTTTGTAGCTTATCCTAATGTGATTTCCATACAGGTACCCCCCGCGGCAGAGTCTAAAAGAATTCTAGAAACAAAGTTTAAACCTCATTAGTAGCACCTACACACAAAAGAGCAAATACTTGCACCCAACGCGATCAAGGGGGTTGTCAATCCCCTCGGTGGTTATTTGCAAGGATCAAATTTGGTAGTGATAGATAGATAAACAAAACACAAAATAAAATAAGGTAAATAAATAGCAGCAAGGTATTTTTGGATTAATATATGATAAAAGCAGACCTGGGGGCCATAGTTTTCACTAGAGGCTTCTCTCTCGAACAAAAAGCATTCGGTGGGTAAACAAATTACTGTTGGGCAATTGATAGAAAAATGCATAGTTATGACGATATTCAAGGCAATGATCATGTATATAGGCATCACGCCCGAGACAAGTAGACCGACTCCTGCCTATATCTACTACTATTACTCCACCTGTTGACCGCTATCCAACATGCATCTAGGGTATTAAGTTAATAAAGGTAGAGTAACACCTTAAGCAAGATGACATGATGTAGACAAAGTAAACCCAAACAATATGAATAAACCTAATCTTTTTATCCTTAATGGCAACAATACAAATACGTGTCATGTCCCTTTCTTTTACTGGGATTGAGCACCGCAAGATTGTACCTGTCGGTGTCAAAACTGGCAGATCTCGGGCAGGGGGTCCCGAACTGTGGATCGTGGGTTGATGGGTAACTGGAAACACACAGACACAATTTACCCAGGTTCTGGCCCTCTAAGAGGTAAAACCTTACGTCCTTCTTGGTTGTATTGATGAATATGTGTGAGAATTACAGAGTTGATCTACCACGAGATTGGATGAACTAAACCCTAGATGGGATGGTTATAATGCTTTTCCCCTTCTACGGGGTAAACCCTTCAGTTTATATAGACACCAGGAGTACCTAGGGTTACATATGGTCAATCACCACCAGAGGATAAACATGCAAATTTTGCTAACAAGACTTGGAGGATACACCAAGTCTTCGGGGATTTGCTTCCATAGCACGGGCTAGCCTACAGCATGGCCTTCCAATGATGAACCAAGAGTGGCCCACCAGTCCGGCCAATGAGAGATAGGCCAGCGGCCCGAGGACCCCTTAGTCCGGGGCACCCTTAGGAGCCCCCGAACTAGTCTTTGAAGCCGAGGTATGTACGAACATCATTGGCTTTGTGGACTAGTTCCTTCTCTTCCGTAGTTGCCTTAATCACCTCTGGCCACCTTTGCTCCAGATCACGTCATAGCTTCCGAAATGCAGAACTAACTGTCGGATCATGGGTTCCGGCAAAACCCTCAAGGTTTGAACACTTGGGTGCATGCGAAGGTTTTCTCCCTATCGTTCCACGCCCTAGCTCTCTAATATCTCGTGGACAATTTCGATGAACTCACAAGACAAAGACACAAGATTTATACTGGTTTGGGCCACTGTTGGTGTCAAAACCGGTGGATCTCGGGTAGGGGGTCCCAAACTGTGCGTCTAGGCCGGATGGTAACAAGAGACTGGGGACACTTTGTTTTACCCAGGTTCGGGCCCTCTCGATGGAGGTAAAACCCTACTCCTGCTTGATTAATATTGAAGATATGGGTAGTACAAGAGTAGATCTACCACGAGATCAAGGAGGCTAAACCCTAGAAGCTAGCCTATGGTATGATTGTGTATGGAGTTGATCCTCTATGGGCTACAACCCTCCGGTTTATATAGACACCGGATAGGGTTAGGGTTACACAGAGACGGTTACAATGGTAGGAGATCTTGAATATCGCATCGCCAAGCTTGCCTTCCATGCCAAGGAAAGTCCCATCCGGACACGGGACGAAGTCTTCAATCTTATATCTTCATAGTCCAGGAGTCCGGCTAAAGGTATAGTCCGGCTATCCGAACACCCCCTAATCAAGGACTCCCTCAGTAGCCCCTGAACCAGGCTTCAATGACGACGAGTCCGGCGCGCAAATTGTCTTCGGCATTGCAAGGCGGGTTCCTCCTCCAAGTCCTTCATAAAAGATTGTAATCACCAAGAGTAGTGTCCGGCTCTGTAAAATAAGTTTCCACATATTGCTATAGAGAGAATAATATTAACACAAATCAAATCTGCTGACGTATTCTGCAGTGCGCCATCACACTACAGCCAAGTCATCTACTCGAATCGTTTTTACTTCCCCACCTCAGCATGTTTTGCGAGGTGGTTTCCTTGGCACGTCTTGTCAAAGCAGAGATCGTGTGCCCTTTTTTACGGGATTCTCATTAATACGGATGTGGGTAACCCAATCGTGCCCGTTTGCATGTTTTCTCGATTAAAGGCGAGTCCCAAACGGTTACGGGGACGGCTCCTGGTATTCAACCTCTTATAAAGAGACCAAGGCCTTACTCCTTTTTCCAACCTCAAACGAGTTCGCCCGTCGCCTCGAGTTCCAACACCCTAGGCTTCAGATTCCAGGCGCTTCGGACCTTCGACAATGTCCGGTTCCAACCTTCAAGGCCGATGGATGCCCTCCTCCGTCACGGAGGAGGATGTGCTAAAGTTGAGAGAGGCTAAGTTCCTGACCGCCGAAATTCCGCATAGGTTGCCTGCTCAAGGGCAAGCTATTCCCAATCCCCATCCCGGTGAGAGCATAGTGTTCATGTCTCACTTCCTTCGGGGGTTAGGCTTCCCGATGGATCCCTTCGTGAGGGGGCTGCTGTTCTATTATGGGCTGGAATTTCATGACTTAGCTCCGGAGTCCATCCTCCAAATTTCCTCATTCATCATTGTGTGCGAAGCGTTCCTCCGTGTTACTCCTCACTTCGGTTTATGGCTCAAGACTTTTGGAGTGGAGCCGAAGATGATCGAGGGACGGCACACAGAGTGCGGAGGTGCCGTCATAAGTAAGAATGCTGATGCTCCATGGCCCGAGGGCTTCTTTCAAGAGGAGCTCGGCTTGTGGCAACGAGAATGGTTCTATATCACTGCTCCCAAGAGCGCCAAGTGGGCGGCGCCTCCTGCCTTTCGCTCGGGTCCCCCATCACGGCTAGCGTCATGGGTCAACAAAGGATTGGATTGGGGTTTGCCCAAAGACGTGCCCCTGTTACAGGGCTGAATTAAAGATCTCTTGGAAGGAGACCTCAGTTTGGTCAAGGTGATGAAGGTCATGCTGATTCGCCGAATATTGCCCGGCGAACGTCGCCCCCTTCGCCTGTGGGAGTTTAATCCAGAGGGGCCGCGAGCTCTCCAAAATTTTATGGGCACAACGCCCGCGGAGATGTATAAACTATTCTTCGGATCACAAGAGATGTGTCCGGATTCAACCGAGGATGCAGGCTTAAGATGCAGTCGCCCGGATACTCAAGTAAGCAACCTTGTGCCCGTACCTTCTATCCGTATAATCGTCATAAACTTGCCCCTAAAAGAGCCGTCTTTTTGAACAGGAGTGGACAGCGAAGGCGAAGCTGATCAGGTGTCCGGCTCCCCTTCCTGAAACCAGGCCGGATCCTGTGCTAGTCAGGATGCTGGAGATAATGCCTTTGGAGAGGGAGGGCAAGGAAGCTGCGGCCTCCTCGAAGGAGGCTGATCCGAATGGAGGAACCGACAATTCCTCTCCTAAAGGGAAGAAGAGAGCCTCTTCTGACGACCCAGAAACCATGGCCTCAAAACGGGGGAGAAAATCCTCGCCAGAGGGTCCGACGCCAGGAAGTTCCTTGGCCGGGCTACGCCCTCAAGGGGATCAACCCTCAAGCGAGCCGTAAGTGGAGAAAAGATTTTCCTTTTGAGGGATGAGAGAAATCCGTGATTTTGCATTTGAGAAGAGTTAGCCGAAATTTTACCTTGTAGCTCGGACCTCAGCCCCTCGCAGCAGAGCTCGTCTTCGGGGGATCTTCTTCCGGAGATGATGGAGAGCGGAACACCTCCCCCTGCCGTGCCGCCCAGCGAGGCGGGCGACCCTGAGGTGTCATCGCGGAGGGTTTCTCCGAATCCGGCAGGGATGGGAGGTGGCAGTGCGACCCCCGAAGTCCTCCGCGTCCGGTCTTCGAAAGAGGCCATAGGACAAGTCCGGCACCGTCTGGTGCTTGGCCGGAAGAACTAAAGATTCTGCTGGGGTGAGCTTCTATCTTAGAAGAGCACCGTGCCTTGATGGGCACGGTGATTGAAAGGATTTCATCCGCAGAAAGCGGATTACATGAGGCCGTCAAAAGTTTACTGACGGGTTTTGAGGTACATTAGATAATGTACACTTTTGTCATTTGCGCATAAATAAGATGCGCCTTGTGTAGATAGTAGCCCCTGAGACTCTGCGTGTTGTCAAGAAAGGACGGCACGTAGAGGATCATAATCCCAGGTCTGAGATGTCGCCTTTGAATGTAGGTGGTGAGGTGTCCGGAATCAAACCGGACTAATGATTTGGCCGAACTAAAGCGGCAACTGGACGTGGCAGATGCCGACATCGCGCTTGTCAACAAGCGGCTTGATGAGGCTCAAGGTATGTAATTCTTCGGGCGGCATCAGGTAAGAGGAGCTTCGTGCCAGTGTCTTACAATGTGTGTGCTTGATGCAGATGGTACTGCTGCCATGGAGAATCTTAGGGCAGAACTTTCCCGAGCTAAGGAGCAAGCCAAAAAAAGTGATGCGGCTGCCAAGAAGGCCCTTGAAGAGCTGAGAGCCGAACAGGCTGCTCGCTGCCGAAGCAAAGAGGAGATGGCCGAGAAGTTAAAGAGTGCTGCAGACCGTTGCGAACTTCTTGAGAAAGAAGACCGGGTGAGACAAACGGATTTAGAAAAGGCCGTTGCCGATGCCAAGGACGCTCGCTCTGCGATGAGAGCTGCGAAAGAGGAGCTGCGTCAGGCCGAACAGATTGCGGTTGGAAAGCCCTTTATGCTGCGGAGGAAGTTTTGTGATCCGAAGTTGCTCTGTTGGACCGGATGTGGAGTGTGAAGGACACCTATCTGGACTTGGCAACGAGTGCCGCTGATGCGTCCGAACACTTTCGATGTAAGAAAGATTGCGAAGTGGAAGAGCTTCTCTGGTCGCAGTTTCATAATCCAGAGCGTCCACTGGCTGTGGACGATCGTTTGGCTCAGTGGGCCGAACTGAATAGGTTGTCCGGACTCGCCATGAAGTACGTCATGGATCATCTGTGGCCGAGGAGATCGGAGCCGAAGAGTTATTTTAGCTTGGTGCAGCAATTTCTTGACGCGGTGCCGCGTATAGATGCAATTAAGTGGTCAGCATGCATAGAGGGCGCTAGGATGGCTCTAGCCCGTGTTAAGACATACTGGGCAGAGATGGAGACCACCATTGTTGCGTCCCGAGATTCGGACCAAAGCCGAGTACCTTCCGAGCACTATTTTCAGGAAGTTCTTGAAGGCGCTCGTGTAATAGAGACGTAGTGCCCGAAAGATGCTATGTTATGATAGCATATGTAATTATAAATTAATATTTTGATAAAGTGTAGTGGCTGATTTTATACTTGTGCCTCCAAGTATTGTAAACACCTTCTAATCGGCCGTTTTAAGATATATATATATATATCTATATGTATAGAATCTGAAAGATGGCAGTCGTTGGCTTCAGCCCCCACGCACATAGTGCGGGGGTGCTCGCGGAAGACACATTCTCACACTTAACCCAACGTCTTGGTCCTACAAAGGAGGTGATAGCGCAGCGGGCCAGGAAACCGGACTATAATGCTTTAACACTTTCACTTAGCCATAGGAGTTTGAAAATGAGACTCTTTAGGTAGCTCCTTGGTGGCCACTGCGCTCGTCCGAATTCGGGGCGCGTATGTGCCTGACCGGGAAGCAGTCCTTCGTCAAGGCAGAGGAATCCGATAGATTCCGATCGGTCATCGAGTGGCTGACCAGTCTCACGCTACATCATGACAGTCAGTTTTCGGCTTTCTCTACCGAGGTGCTCGCCCTGGTCGAATCGGGGGCACAATCGCAGTAGTTCTCCTGGTGCTACCTTAGCTGATAGAGCGGAACATAAGGTAGCCGAACTCAGGAGCCGGGCAACCCAACATTTGACCAAAGACATGATTCGGAGCTGATGCATATAATGCCAAAACTCGCGACGCCGAACATTCCCTAAGGTGTTCGGTCTTTATGAGTGCGGGCCAAATAGCACTCTTTATTGAAAAAGCCCCTAGTGTCCAGGTACGTGCAAAAATTCTGATGTGGCCACATGCCAAGACGCCAGCCTCCTCCTTTGTTATATTAGGAAGAAAAAACAGGGGATGTATAGCGACAAGAGACAGTAAAAAAGGTTTACGCAGGGTCTTAATCTAAAAAGAATCCTTTAGGACGGGTCCCTACTGCACGTCTGCGCCTGTGTCTCCGTTGTGTCGTATCCTGGACGGGCGCCGCACGATGTTCATCTGTAAAAGAGAGGAACTGAGTTGAAAAATGGGCCGTGCCAAAAAATTTCAAATAAGCAAAGTATAAAGTAAGATATGTATGTTTGAGCTTTATTGTCTCTTATTTGTGTATGTGTGGAGCCCCTTGTGCGGGGGTATATGGCTTCTAGGCTTGCATCAATGATGATTTTGCACCGAACTCGTCTATCCGTGTTCGTGGTCTTTAAATGACCTATTTTGAAGTTTTTTGGCCGGTGAAGCCATTTTGCTGTGGGGCTGTTAAAGCGGCCGCACTATCCTCCGCTTGGGGAGGCGCACTTTAGTGCTTCCCCATCAAAGAGATGATGCCTCGTGGACTGGGCATCTTAAGCGTAAGAGATGCATAATGTGGTATTGCGTTAAATTGAGCGAAAGCTTCACGTCCCAGTAGTGCTTGA
Organism: Triticum urartu; assembly: GCF_056163025.1. Lineage (NCBI taxonomy): Eukaryota > Viridiplantae > Streptophyta > Magnoliopsida > Poales > Poaceae > Triticum > Triticum urartu. The sequence goes on along the minus strand of NC_141879.1, from coordinate 334,045,822 downwards.
TAGCGACTTGAGAACGGGACGACGTGGAAGATCAGCTTTTCGCGGCGGAGGTTATCGGCAGAGCCGAATGTGACTGTGAGCCGAAGAAAACCCGTACAATGGGTGTCCGGGCCAGGTATTACCCCTTGAAAGGAGGTTTTGCTGCGGTGGATTCTTGCTGGGTTTATCCCCATGTGCTGTATTGTATCCTGATATATCAGGTTTAGTCCGCTGCCACCGTCCATAAGGACATTTGAAAACTTAAGTCCGCCAATTATTGGATCAAGGATCAAGGCAATCCATCCTACATTCTAGGTATTCCTAGAATAATCTAGCTGATCGAAGGTGCTCGGTTTTGACAACCAGTGGCAAGATCCTTTGGGGATGGGCCGTGTGGTGCGTACCTTTACGGGCACCGCACGTTTTGTTATGTGAAGTGAGTTCACTGTTTTTACTTCTTGTGGGAAGTTCTTTTGTTTCCTGGTGCTCTGCTGTTGGGGTTCGTCCTCGCCTTCGCTTGGTGTGTCGAGCCCCTTGTGTTCGGCATTGAGTCTGCCGGATTGTTTGAAGACCCAACAGTCTCTGTGGGTATGGTTAGCAGGCTTCCCAGGAGTACTGTGTATCTAACATATCCTGTCCAGGATTTTATTTAAGCTGGATGGATCGTCCCTGTTATTCTGGGGGGGGGGGGCGATTTTTCCTGATTTTGTCGTGAGCCTTTGAATCCGGCGTTGACTGCCGTGCTCTTCGGACTTTTGTCCTTAGTCCGGCGACGGTCTTTGTTGCGTCGCGGTATTCCATTTTCATCCCTGGTTTCGGATGTACTTGGGTCACTGGGGCTGCACCTTGCCAACCAGCTGTCCTCCCCTGCACAAAAGCGGGTCATGAGGCTTGTTAGTGCGGCCATTATTCTTGGCTTTTCTTGACCGAGGTGTCTGGCGAGCCATTCGTCTCGGACGTTATGTCTAAAAGCTGCTAAGGCTTTGGCGTCCGGACAGTCGACTATCTGATTCTTTTTAGTGAGGAATCTATTCCAGAATTGCCGAGCTGATTCTCCGGGTTGTTGAGTTATGTGACTAAGGTCGTCTGCATCCGGGGGGCGGACATAGGTCCCTTGAAAGTTTTCTCGGAAAGCATCCTCGAGCTCTTCCCAGCTTCCAATTGAGTTTTCGGGAAGGCTTTTAAGCCAATGCCGGGCTGGCCCTTTAAGCTTAAGGGGTAGATATTTTATGGCGTGGAGATCATCTCCTCTAGCCATGTGAATGTGGAGGATATAATACTCGATCCAGACTCCAAGGTCTGTTGTTCCATCATATGCCTCTATGTTTACGGGTTTGAATCCCTTTGGGAATTCATAGTCTAGGACCTCATCGGTAAAACATAGGGGGTGTGCGGCACCCCTGTATTTGGGTATGCCGGATTCTGATGATGGCTTCGTAGCGTTGCTTACGAGAGCTTGCTTTCTTGGCCCATAAATGGACCTGACTGGGCCATGATGCGAATCCTTAGGAGGGTCGCATGCCGATTTAGGTGCGGCGCCGCTTGTTGCCTTATGGGGTCGTCTATCCGACCGTGTGGCTTTTTCATTTTTTGAATACGAGGGCTCTGAGGCCTCTTTGTCGAATTCAGGCAGTAGCTTTCTTTTCGGATAGCTTTTAGTGCGGCGACTGTCGCCGTACTTATCTGTGGCATTGATTACCTTGCTCCATCTGATTCGGAGTGCATCTTCCGCTGTTTTTAGCTTTCGCTTCTGCTTTTTTAGGCTGCGTGCAGTTGCAACGAGCCTCTCATGGAGATTCTTCTGCTTCATAGGTTTATTTGGCGTGCGGTCGTTTGGAATGCCGTTTTCGCCGGGGGAGAGATGTTCGGTTTTTCTATCCGTGTTGCCCTGTTCGGATGGTTGCTCTAAGGCCTGTTCGTCGTCGACCGGCTCGTCCTGCTCTATGGCTGGGTTTTTGTCGAGGCGGGGCTTGGGCCGGCGTTTGCGCCGATGCCTTGATTGCGTTTTGGGGGTCGATCACTCATCCTATCCCCTTTTTCCTCGTTGTCGTTTCCCTTAGGGGTGTCCACCATGTACACATCATGAGATGGGGTGGCTGTCCAATGCCCTATGGGCGTTGGTTCGTCGATATCTCCTCCATCGTCATCCATGCTGTCGATGTCCTCGGAGCCGACGTTAGGCATGTCGGTTAGATCGTCGACAGTGGCTACGAAGTGGGTGGTGGGTGGGTTTTGAATTTCCTCACTGTCCGTATCCCACCCTCGCTGACCGTAGTCCGGCCAGGGCTCTCCTGATAAAGAGAGAGACTTAAGAGAATTCAGGATGTCGCCGAAAGGCGAATGCTGAAAGATGTCCGCTGCGGTGAACTCCATTACCGGCGCCCACTCGGATTCGATTGGCAGGGGCGCGGGGGGCTCGGGGTTCGGAGAGGAATCCGGCTCCTCGGAGTCACGGGCCATGCGGAGTGCGGGGCTGGAGTTCGGCTCGATCGCCTCTGAGATCGCAGCCCCTGAGGCAGCGTCCAACCGCTGATCCTTGATCGGTGCAGTAGGTTCCGAATCAATGGTCGAAACCGATGCGTGTGCGGCCTCCAAGGTGCTGTTCGGCGGCAGAGCTATATCATGCCCATCGAGACAGTGCGGCACACTAGGCTGTGGCTCGAATCCGTCGAAGATCAAGTCTCCGCGGATGTCAGCCGTGTAGTTTAGGCTTCCAAACCTGACCTAATGGCCAGGGGCGTAGCTTCCGATCTGCTCAAGGTGGCTAAGCGAATTGACCCGCAGTGTGAAGCCGCCGAAGACGAAGATCTGTCCAGGGGGGAAAGTCTCACCCTGGACCGCATTGTTGTGGATGATCGAAGGAGCCATCGGGCCTAAAGGCGATGACATAGAGGAACTCTCAATGAAAGCACCAATGTCGGTGTCAAAACCGGCGGATCTCGGGTAGGGGGTCCCGAACTGTGCGTCTAGGCCGGATGGTAACAGGAGACTGGGGACACTTTGTTTTACCCAGGTTCGGGCCCTCTCGATGGAGGTAAAACCCTACTCCTGCTTGATTAATATTGAAGATATGGGTAGTACAAGAGTAGATCTACCATGAGATCAAGGAGGCTAAACCCTAGAAGCTAGCCTATGGTATGATTGTGTATGGAGTTGATCCTCTAGGGGCTACAACCCTCCGGTTTATATAGACACCGGATAGGGTTAGGGTTACACATAGTCGGTTACAATGGTAGGAGATCTTGAATATCGCATTGCCAAGCTTGCCTTCCACGCCAAGGAAAGTCCCATTCAGACACGGGACGAAGTCTTCAATCTTATATCTTCATAGTCCAGGAGTCCGGCTGAAGGTATAGTCCGGCTATCCGAACACCCCCTAATCCAGGACTCCCTCAGCCACCGTTGTGGTGTAATACCCTACTCCAATGTGGTGGTGGTGGATTTCCTCTTGGGCTGATGATGAACAGTACAAGGGGAAGAACAGCCTCCTGAGGTTGAGGTGTTCTTGTGCTCTCTTTTTGTGTCCTCTACTGTGGTGGCTAGTTCTACTTATATAGGCCCTGGTCCTCTCCCCAAATATTAAGCGGGAAGGGAGCCAACAACGGCCAATTTGAAAGGGGACAACTAGTACAACTTATCCTGACAAAAGTGGTCTTTGCCTGCAAAAGGCTCTGGTGGTGACGCCGTCTTGGGCTCCATGGTGACCTCCGTCTTGCCGTCCTGCTGGTCTTGGTCTCGTTGCACCGATATGGAAACCTTTCCTTGATGCCTCGGTACTCCACGCCTGTGCTTGCCCCCTTGGCACCAAAGAGGAAACAAGGACGCTGCGCGTGCTGGCGCCCACTTGGTCTCGATCGTCATGGCTGATGTCATGAGGAGCTCGCGAGGTTTGCCGTGCCTTGATCCCTCCGCCCCTCGTGAGCCTGCCAGGCGTGGTTGCTCCTGAGGAGGTCTTGCATCGTCTGCCTCGTGAGGCTTGGCCCCTCGCGAGGGTCTTGAATACCTCGTCGATGAAGATGGGCCATACAGACCTGCTAGCCCAGCCATGCTGTGGGCCGCAGGCAGGCAAGTCTGGGGACCCCCGTTCCCAGAACGCTGATAGTAGCCCCGGGCCCAAGCCGCGCTCAGGCTTGGCTTCGAGGCGAAGCCAAAGGTCAAGCGCGGAGCACCGCATGCCCCAAAAGCCTGCGGCCTCAGTTGACGCGTGGTGGTTGATTGGACGTGGGCGTCTTCGCTTCCCCATGCTGCCTCGGCAACTGCCTGAATTGACAAGTCCCTGCGACATGCAAGGAAAACCATCATTACCTGTGATCGTGGGGGGCGCTGGTTGGCCTTCACCTGCTATAAATGAGGAAGGGGGCGGAGCCCCCGTCCCCCATTTCTTCCCATTCTGCCTGCTTCTTCCTCCTCTGCTTCACCATCGACTCTGCTGACGAGAAGGGGAAGATTCCCCTCGACATGTTGGCGCTGCTGTCGCCGAAGAAGAGGTCGGTCCACCATCGTGATGTTGTGGCGATGCAGGTGGTGACGAGGCCTTCATGTGAGCGGCCTTCTCCGGGGTATCCACTGCCCTTGTACACCCAAGCCGGGGGCTCGGGACGAAGGAGAAACGAGCGTCGACGCGCGCATCGCGGCCAAGGTCGACGCGCCATGGCGACGAGTGCTGTCGCTCCTGGAGTCCATGCCGCAGACTCCTCACGCGACCTTGTGCTGTGGGCGGCGATGCCCCCAAGCTCCTGGATCCGCTTCCCGCGCTTCTCTGACGTGATGCCGTCGAGGGGGCTCTCGAACTCTGGTTGCAGCATGCTGACTGCGACGCTCCGGCGACCGGAGCAGGGGTTGAACCAGTCTCCACCGGCAAGATCTTCATGACCCGTGGCTGGGGCGAGGTCACGCGGGTTTGCCGTGCGGAGGGCGCCCTCGTGATCCACTTTGAGTATGACGGTGCCTCCACGCTGTTCTTCAAGGTCTTCGACGCGGAGTGTCACCGCTTGGAATGTTGCCCCGAAGGGGAGCGCCAGGATGAGGCGCGCCTCGCTCACAACTGCTCCAGCAGCAGCGACTCTTGGGAGTCTAGCGGTTCTCCCGAGCTCTACGAGACTCTGGAGACGAGCAACGACAACTGGATGGGGTTGGCGCCGGCCCTGAGCAGGGCCGCAAAGTCCGGCCGCCGCCGTTGCTGATCTGGATGGGGTTGGCGCCGGCCTCCCGTGGCCCACTGTTGATGATGGCGTCGGCCGCGGGGATGTGTAGATAGGATTCTCCTAGGTTCTCGTCTTTTGTTCCCTACGAGGAATCTAGAAGTACCCTGTGGGGGTGTGTAAAGAGTCTGCAATGTCTTTTGTTGATATTATCTCAATTATGGAAGCCTTGTCAGCGCAAGTCCTGTTTAGGCTCGGTCTTCCCTTTCCAATCTCGCGACAGCTTGTTGCTCTACGCTAACAGATCCCGGTCCCCAGGCAAGCTTCAGCCGTCGCTGGTATGCCAGGTCGCGTGCCGTGGTCAAGGCCAGGATGTGAGCCGCCCGAGGTCCAGTAAGAGCTCCTGAGGCGCGATGTTCAGGGGGTCCCCTTTGGTGCTCAAGCAGCCATGGTAAGGTAAGAAAGGGAGGCGACGTTGCCGCAACAGGGCTGCGGCGAGAGTGTCCTCTAGGTTCCAACGATTAGTTGATCTGAGCTCGTGGCTTATCTTGGCGGTCCGGGGTCGATTCTTTGTGATGCGCCAGACCTGTGCACGAACATCCGCAGTGTAGCTAGGTCAGGACCATACGAGCCTTCCCCTTTCCTATGCTCTCCTTTGTGCTCTATATCCTTAGGTCCCGGCCCTCGAGCGAGCTCAGCCGCCGCTGGTATGCCAGGTCACGTGCCGTGGTCAAGGCCAGGGGGTGAGGGTTGGAGAGCCAGTAAGAGCTCCTGAGTCGCAATGCTCAGGAGCCCCCCTTTTAACGTGCAAGCGGATTACTTGGAAGGGGAGGGGGCTCGCAGTGCCGCCTGGTGTTATCCTCGTGAAATTCCTGCGACCCAACACAAGGAAGAACACGATCTGTCGTTATGGTTACCAGCGTGCCGCTGGTTGCTCCACGAGGTGGTGAAGGCACCGAGGGCCCGGTGAGGTGACGTGCGCGGGGCGTGCCGCGAGCCAGAGCTCGACCGCTTAGGTTTTTCGACGTGGCAGGGACGGACCCGTGCACCAGTGCCGTGCCGACGTGAGGAGGCCCCGTGGGAGGTGACGATTGAGCATGTAGTAATCATAGGTAGATCAAACATGAGAGTAGCAGGCTTAAATAAGTGCATGGGAGATACGTGCCACTGGGTCAGGCCAGAGCTGCTTGGGGATGATGCAGCCCGTGGGGCGCTACCAACAAGGTAAGCTGAAGGCATAAAAGGGATACTTGCCACAGGGATGGACCTACGCGGCCTGGTAATGAACCTGGAAAATGTCAGCTGGTTACGTTGACGAAGGAGAGTTTGGGCAGCTGAAGGTGCGCAGCGAAGGGGTTGCTCCTCACGAGCCACCGGGGCCCTAAGCCTCAGCAGGCTCTGGGGGATCAGGTGGTTCCTTGAGGACCGTCTCCATCTCCATCAGGACGGCATGGTGCCTGGCCTCCTGAGCCGCTAGGATGCACCGCAAGTTGCGCTGGTAGGCGGACGACACGCTCAACAGCCCGAAGGGCATGCGAATGTAGCTGTGCAGTGGGACCTCGTAGCGTCCCATGTGCGAAGGCCAGAAAAGCTCCTGAGAAGCGGCCCTGTTGAGCCCTGGAACGTAAATGCAGACGCGCAGGCCGGCACCCTCATCTAGATGGGAAGCTGCGCCTCGTGAGCGGCGTTCGCCGCGCATGGCCCTTGTGTCTTGCAATTCCTGGGTGGTCTTGGTGATGAACTCCTGAACGGTGGGCGATCCTTGCCTTGTGCCCTCCAGAGAGAAACGTGTCGTGAAGCACACCTCCAAGTGGTGCCCAAGCACCTCCCTCGTGGTGTGGGCAAGGTATGAGGCCTTCCAGAAGAAAGCCCCTGAGCCCTGCCCGAGGAGGGCGCTGGGCGCGCCTTCCTATGCGATGGAGGGAGGCGCCCCGGGAGTGGGCGCTGATCCTGACGAGCCTCCGACCGCGACGCCACCTTCCTAAGGTCCTGCACGGCGCAACTGCTTCTTCTTCATTGGGATGACCTCAGGAGGACCCTCGCCCTTGCTGTCGGGGTCGTCGATTGCTGCAGCTTGGAAGGCATGCTCGAGGGAGCACACCGCATCTCTTTCTTCACATGGGACCGTGATGATCCCGCTGCTTCCCGGCATCTTGAGGACATTGTAGCCGTGATGGGTCACCGCCATGAACTTGGCCAGGGCTGGAAACCCGAGGATGGCATTGTACAGTAGACGGATGTGCGCGACGTCAAAGTCGATGAGCTCGGTGCGGTAGTTCTTGCGTTCCTCGAAGGTGAAAGGGAGGCAGACCTGCCCTATCGGTGTGGTGGAACCGTTGGTCACTCCTGAGAAAGGCTTGGTAGGATGAAGCTGGTCATATGGCACTTGGAGATTGTCGAACGTGTCGACGGACAGGACGTTGAGCCCTGCGCCACCGTCGATGAGAGTCTTGGTAACTTGCACGTTGCTGATGACTAGGGAGCAAAGCATCGGGAGGGCGCCAGCGGTAGCTGCGCACTTGAGCTGATCTGCCGAGTTGAACGTGATGGGGCACTGGGACCATCTGAGCGGGCGTGTGGCTTCGAGCTTGGGGAGGACTGCATTCACTTCATGAGCAAACTGCTTGAAGATACGCTGCGAGGCTGGGGCCTGGGCTCCGCCCAAGATGCAGGCGATAGCACGCGGTTCCTGGAAGCCCCCAGCCCCCTCGTCTTGATGGTGTTCGTCATTCCTTCTTGGTGGTGGTGGTAGCGGAGGGAGTCTGGCATTGTCTTGAGGACGATCCTCACGAGGCTGATCCCTCCAGGCGCCTTCGTGAGGCTGATGCTGCCAGCGGTCCTCACGAGGCCGGTCACGCCACTCCTGGTGCGGTCCATGGTCGTCCCAGCGTCCGCCACCACGTCCTCCTCCTCGGCCGTAGCCCCGGTCGCCGCGCTCGGGGCGTCGACCAAAGCGTCCTTCCCGAATGGCTCTAAGCTCTTGACAGTCACTGGTGTTGTGGGTATTCAGGTTGTGGAAGGCGCAGAACGGACGTCTGCTCTTGGATGACTCTGGTTGGTCTCTGCCTCTCTTGGTGTCTGGTTCCGCTGCGAGCACGGTTGCTCCCTTGTACTTCACGTCCTTGGCCTTGGCTTTCTTCTCCTTCGGGTCTGCAGCTGGGAGCTCGAGGAGGGAGAGGTGCCCCTGCTCAGCTCTTGCGCACTTGGTCGCCAGGTTGAAAAACTCCAGGGACGTGCACAGCTCCTTGTGGATAGTGAGCTCTTCCTTCATATTGACGTCGCGGACGCCATCAGAGAACGCAGAGATGATGGCCTCGTCAGTCACCTTGGGGATCTTGAGGCGGACGTTGTTGAAGCGCTGGATGTACTTTTGGAGGGTCTCTCCCAGTTGCTGCCTGACGTGGCGCAGGTCACCCGCAGCCGGGCGGGCGGTTGCGAGTGCCCTGGAAGTTGGCGACGAAGCGGTTGCGCATCTCGTCCCAGGAGGAGATCGAGCCCGGTGGCAGGTTCAGGAGCTAGGAGCGGGCGCCATCCTTGAGAGCCATGGGAAACCAGTTCACCATGACTTTCTTGTCGTCATTGGCCGCTTCGATGCTCAGCTCGTAGAGCTGCAAGAAGTCCGTGGGGTCGGGGGTGCCGTCATAGCGAGGAGTCAGATCCGACTTGAACTTGCCCGACCAGGCGACACTACGCAGCTCGGGGGTGAAAGCGCGGCAGCCGGCCGTGGTCACCAGGGCCCGCCTTGGGGGTGGAGCTTGGTCTTGATGGGGTCTGCGCCCTGTCGCTATAGGTGGCGCATGGTCTTGCCGCAGCAACCGGTCCTGGCGTGGTGGCGCGAGGAGCGGCGGAGCATTGGATTGCGGTCGAGGGACTTCTTGACAGCTTCTTTCTTCACGCGCGGGCGTGGGACGCGGTGGGTCGCGTCGTGGAGCCGCGCACCTTGGCGCCAGGGCGCCGTCTTGGGGCAGAGGTGGTGGAGGCGCTCCGTGAGCTACGTCGCCCGTAGCTGGTGGAGAGCGAGGCAGAGAGAGGGACGGTGCAGGGGAGCCCCCTGCGGCGCGGACAAGCTCGGCGATGCGGTCGAGCCAGTCCTCGTAGAGGTCATCAACCAGTCGGTACCGCAGGAGCTCGGGCACCATGAGGAGCGCGGCCCGTGCGTCCATGGCAGGGCGACGTGCATGGGAAGAAGAACCGGCCAGGCTCAGCGACGGAGTGGCGGTGCGGCCGTCCCGCCGCACCGAGTGGTGCAGCGAGGATGCTTGCCGCTCTTTCCCCGCCGGGCCGATGGCGGCGTTGGCGGCACATGAAGGGGAATGACGAGGTGGCCCGCCGATGGGAGCCGTCTGAGCAACGCGGGTGGCGAGGGCATCCCGGTGCTCAGCACGAGCGCGGCGCACGTCTGCTGTGGAGACAACGGAGCAACGAGACGTGGAGCGGCGGAAGGAAGCTTCGGCGCACCCCTACCTGGCGCGCCAAATGTAGGATCACGGGCTCCGGCAAAACCCTCGAGGTTCGAACACTGGGGTGCACGCAAAGGTTTTCTCCCTATCAATCCACGCCCTAGCTCTCTAAGATCTTGCGGACAATCTCGATGAACTCACAAGACAAAGACACAAGATTTATACTGGTTCGGGCGACCGTTGTGGTGTAATACCCTACTCCAGTGTGGTGGTGGTGGATTGCCTCTTGGGCTGATGATGAACAGTACAAGGGGAAGAACAACCTCCTAAGGTTGAGGTGTTCTTGTGCTCTCTTTTCGTGTCCTCTACTATGGTGGCTAGTTCTACTTATATAGGCCCTGGTCCTCTCCCCAAATATGGAGTGGGAAGGGAGCCAACAACTGCCAATTTGAAAGGTGACAACTAGTACAGCTTATCCTGACAAAAGTGGTCTTCGCCTGCAAAAGGCTCTGGTGGTGACACCGTCTTGGGCTCCATGGTGACCTCCGTCTTGCCGTCCTGCTGGTCTTGGTCTCGTTGCACCGATATGGAAACCTTTCCTTGATGCCTCGATACTCCGCGCCTGTGCATGCCCCCTTGCAACCAAAGAGGAAACAAGGACGCTGCGCATGCTGGCGCCCGCCTGGTCTCGATCGTCATGGCTCACGTCACGAGGACCTCGCGAGGTTTGCCTTGCCTTGATCTCTTCGCCCCTCGTGAGCCTGCCTGGCGAGGCTGCTCCTGAGGAGGTCTTGCTTCGTTCGCCTCGCGAGGGTCTTGAATACCTCGTCGATGAAGATGGGCCGTACAGACTTGCGAGCCCAGCCACGCTGTGGGCCGCAGGCAGGCAAGTCTGGGGACCCCCGTTCCTAGAACGCCGACACTAACTTAGCCCTGAAGGTCAGTCGTCCAAGTTTGAACAATATTCCTATCGGACAACTTTCGCCGAAGGTTCACGACCGGTCGTAGCTTCAAGCCAGTTATGAAAACTCGATTCACGGTTCAAGGCGGTTTCTCCATTGGCACGTTGTTGGGGAACGTAGTAATTTCAAAAAATTTCCTACGCACACGCAAGATCATGCTGATGCATAGCAATGAGAGGGGAGAGTGTTGTCCACGTACCCTCGTAGATCGAAAGCGGAAGCGTTAGCACAACGCGGTTGATGTAGTTGTACGTCTTCACGATCCGACCAATCCAAATACCGAACGCACGGCACCTCCGAGTTCAGCACACGTTCAGCTCGATGACGTCCCGCGAACTCCAATCCAGCAGAGCTTCACGGGAGAGTTCTGTTAGCACGACGGCGTGGTGACGGTGATGATGTTGCTACCGACGCAGGGCTTCGCCTAAGCACCGCTACGATATGGCCGAGGTGGAATATGGTGGAGGGGGGCACCGCACACGGCTGGGAGAGATCAACTAATCAACTTGTGTCTAGAGGTGCCCCCCTGCCCCTGTATATAAAGGAGCAAGGGGGAGGCCGGCCGGCCCTCTATGGGCGCGCCAGGAGGAGTCCTCCTCCTCCTAGTAGGAGTAGGACTCCACTTTCCTACTCCTACTACGAGGAGGAAAGGAAGGTGGAGAAGGAAAAGGAAGGAGAAGGAGGAAAAGGAGGAAAGGGGGCCCGCCCCCCTAGTCCAATTCGGTTTGGGCTAGGGGGGCCGCGCGCCCTGCCTCCTCTCTTCGACCACTTGGCCCATGAGGCCCATTACTTCTTCCTCGTATTCCCGTAACTCCCCGGTACCCCCGAAAATACCCGAATCACTCGGAACCTTTCCGATGTCCGAATATAGTCATCCAATATATCAATCTTTACGTCTCGACCATTTCGAGACTCCTCGTCATGTCCCCGATCTCATCCGGGACTCCGAACTACCTTCGGTACATCAAATCACATAAACTCATAATACAATCGTCACCGAAATTTTAAGCGTGCGGACCCTACGGGTTCGAGAACTATGTAGACATGACCGAGACATGTCTCTGGTAAATAACCAATAGCGGAACCTGGATGCTCATATTGGCTCCCACATATTCTATGAAGATCTTTATCGGTCAGACCGCATAACAACATACGTTATTCCCTTTGTCATCGGTATGTTACTTGCCCGAGATTCGATCATCGGTATCTCAATACCTAGTTCAATCTTGTTACCGACAAGTCTCTTTACTCGTTCCGTAATACATCATCCTGCAACTAACTTATTAGTTGCAATGCTTGAAAGGCTTAAGTGATGTGCATTACCGAGAGGGCCCAGAGATACCTCTCCGACAATTGGAGTGACAAATCCTAATCTCGAAATACGCCAACCCAACAAGTACCTTCAGAGACACCTATAGAGCCCCTTTATAATCACCCAGTTACGTTGTGACGTTTGGTAGCACACAAAGTGTTCCTCCCGTAAACGGGAGTTGCATAATCTCATAGTCATAGGAACATGTATAAGTTATGAAGGAAGCAATAGCAACAAACTAAACGATCAAGTGCTAAGCTAATGGAATGGGTCAAGTAAATCACATCATTGTCCTAATGATGTGATCCCGTTAATCAAATGACAACTCATGTCTATGGTTAGGAAACATAACCATCTTTGATCAACGAGCTAGTTAAGTAGAGGCATACTAGTGACACTCTCTTTGTCTATGTATTCACACATGTATTATGTTTCCAGTTAATACAATTCTAGCATGAATAATAAACATTTATCATGATATAAGGAAATAAATAATAACTTTATTATTGCCTCTAGGGCATATTTCCTTCAGTCTCCCACTTTCACTAGAGTCAATAATCTAGATTACAAAGTAATGATTCTAACACCCATGGAGCCTTGGTGCTGATCATGTTTTGCTCATGGAAGAGGCTTAGTCAGCGGGTCTGCAACATTCAGATCCGTATGTATCTTGCAAATTTCTATGTCTCCCACTTGGACTAAATCCCGAAAGGAATCGAAGCGTCTCTTGATGTGCTTGGTTCTCTTGTGAAATCTGGATTCCTTCGCCAAGGCAATTGCACCAGTATTGTCACAAAAGATTTTCATTGGACCCGATGCGCTAGGTATGAGACCTAGATCGGATATGAACTCCTTCATCCAGACTCCTTCATTTGCTGCTTCAGAAGCAGCTATGTACTCCGCTTCACATGTAGATCCCGCCACGACGGTTTGTTTAGAACTGCACCAACTGACAGCTCCACTGTTCAATATAAACACATATCCGGTTTGCGATTTAGAATCGTCCAGATCAGTGTCAAAGCTTGCATCAACGTATCCATTTACAATGAGCTCTTTGTCACCTTCATATATGAGAAACATATCCTTAGTCCTTTTCAGGTACTTCAGGATGTTCTTGACCGCTGTCCAGTGATCCACTCCAGGATTACTTTGGTACCTCCCTGCTAGACTTATAGCAAGGCACACATCAGGTCTGGTACACAGCATTCCATACATGATAGAGCCTATGGCTGAAGCATAGGGAACATCTTTCATTTTCTCTCTATCTTCTATGGTGGTCGGACATTGAGTCTTACTCAACTTCACACCTTGTAACACAGGCAAGAACCCTTTCTTTGCTTGATCCATTTTGAACTTCTTCAAAACTTTGTCAAGGTATGTGCTTTGTGAAAGTCCAATTAAGCGTCTTGATCTATCTCTATAGTTCTTAATGCCCAATATGTAAGCAGCTACACCGAGGTCTTTCATTGAAAAACTCTTATTCAAATATCCCTTTATGCTATCCAGAAATTCTATATCATTTCCAATCAATAATATGTCATCCACATATAATATCAGAAATGCTACAGAGCTCCCACTCACTTTCTTGTAAATACAGGCTTCTCCAAAAGTCTGTACAAAACCAAATGCTTTGATCACACTATCAAAGCGTTTATTCCAACTCCGAGAGGCTTGCACCAATCCATAAATGGATCGCTGGAGCTTGCACACTTTGTTAGCTCTCTTTGGATCGACAAAACCTTCTGGCTGCATCATATAGAACTCTTCTTCCAGAAATCCATTCATTAATGCAGTTTTAACATCCATTTGCCAAATTTCATAATCATAAAATGCGGCAATTGCTAACATGATTCGGATTGACTTAAGCATCGCTACGGGTGAGAAGGTCTCATCGTAGTCAATCCCTTGAACTTGTCGAAAACCTTTTGCAACAAGTCGAGCTTTGTAGATAGTAACATTACTGTCAGTGTTAGTCTTCTTCTTGAAGATCCATTTATTCTCAATTGCTTGCCGATCAATGGGCAAGTCAACCAAAGTCCACACTTTGTTCTCATACATGGATCCCACCTCAGATTTCATGGCTTCTAGCCATTTTGCGGAATCTGGGCTCACCATCGCTTCTTCATAGTTCGTAGGTTCATCATGATCTAGTAGCATGACTTCCAGAATAGGATTACCGTACCACTCTGGTGCGGATCTTATTCTGGTTGATCTACAAGGTTCGGTAGTAACTTGATCTGCAGTTTCATGATCATTATCATTAGCTTCCTCACTAATTGGTGTAGGTGTCATAGAAACCAGTTTCTGTGATGTACTACTTTCCAATAAGGGAGCAGGTACAGTTACCTCATCAAGTTCTAATTTCCTCCCACTCACTTCTTTCAAGAGAAACTCATTTTCTAGAAAGGATCCATTCTTAGCAACGAAAGTCTTTCCTTCAGATCTATGATAGAAGGTGTACCCAATAGTTTCCTTTGGATATCCTATGAAGACACATTTCTCCGATTTGGGTTCGAGCTTATCAAGTTGAAGCTTTTTCACATAAGCATCACAGCCCCAAACTTTCAGAAACGACAACTTTGGTTTCTTGCCAAACCATAGTTCATAAGGCGTCGTCTCAACAGATTTCGATGGTGCCCTATTTAACGTGAATGCAGCCGTCTCTAACGCATAACCCCAAAACGATAGCGGTAAATCTGTAAGAGACATCATAGATCGCACCATATCTAGTAAAGTACGATTACGACGTTCGGACACACCATTACGCTGTGGTGTTCCAGGTGGCGTGAGTTGCGAAACTATTCTGCATTGTTTCAAATGTAGACCAAACTCGTAACTCAAATATTCTCCTCCACGATCAGATCGTAGAAATTTTATTTTCTTGTTACGATGATTTTCAACTTCACTCTGAAATTCTTTGAACTTTTCAAATGCTTCAGACTTATGTTTCATTAAGTAGATATACCCATATCTGCTTAAATCATCTGTGAAGGTGAGAAAATAACGATATCCGCCACGAGCCTCAATATTCATCGGACCACATACATCTGTATGTATGATTTCCAACAAATCCGTTGCTCTCTCCATAGTACCGGAGAACGGCGTTTTGGTCATCTTGCCCATGAGGCACGGTTCGCAAGTACCAAGTGATTCATAATCAAGTGATTCCAAAAGTCCATCAATATGGAGTTTCTTCATGCGCTTTACATCGATATGACCTAAACGGCAGTGCCACAAATAAGTTGCACTATCATTATCAACTCTGCATCTTTTGGCTTCAACATTATGAATATGTGTATCACTACTATCGAGATTCATCAAAAATAGACCATTCTTCAAGGGTGCATGACCATAAAAGATATTACTCATATAAATAGAACAACCATTATTCTCCGATTTAAGTGAATAACCATCTAGCATCAAACAAGATCCAGAAATAATGTTCATGCTCAACGCTGGCACCAAATAACAATTATTTAGGTCTAAAACTAATCCCGAAGGTAGATGTAGAGGTAGCGTGCCGACCGCGATCACATCGACTTTGGAACCATTTCCCACGCGCATCGTCACCTCGTCCTTTGCCAGTGTTCGCTTAATCCGTAGTCCCTGTTTCGAGTTGCAAATGTTAGCAACAGAACCAGTATCAAATACCCAGGTGCTACTGCGAGCTCTAGTAAGGTACACATCAATAACATGTATATCACATATACCTTTGTTCACCTTGCCATCCTTCTTATCCGCCAAATACTTGGGGCAGTTCCGCTTCCAGTGTCCAGTCTGCTTGCAGTAGAACCACACAGTTTCAGGCTTAGGTCCAGATTTGGGTTTCTTCTCCTGAGCAGTAACTTGCTTACTGTTCTTCTTGAAGTTCCCCTTCTTCTTCCCTTTGCCCTTTTTCTTGAAACTGGCGGTCTTGTTGACCATTAACACTTGATGCTTCTTCTTGATTTCTACCTCCGTAGCCTTTAGCATTGCGAAGAGCTCGGGAATTGTCTTATCCATCCCTTGCATGTTATAGTTCATCACGAAGCTCTTGTAGCTTGGTGGCAGTGATTGGAGAACTCTGTCAATGACACTATCAACAGGAAGATTAACTCCCAGTTGAGTCAAGTGGTTATGATACCCAGACATTTTGAGTATATGTTCACTGACAGAACTATTCTCCTCCATCTTGCAGCTATAGAATTTATTGGAGACTTCATATCTCTCAATCCGGGCATTTGCTTGAAATATTAACTTCAACTCCTGGAACATCTCATATGCTCCATGACGTTTAAAACGTCGTTGAAGTCCCGATTCTAAGCCGTAAATCATGGCACACTGAACTATCGAGTAGTCATCAGCTTTGCTCTGCGAGACGTTCATAACATCTGGTGTTGCTCCAGCAGTAGGCATGGCACCTAGCGGTGCTTCCAGGACATAATTCTTCTGTGCAGCAATGAGGATAATCCTCAAGTTACGGACCCAGTCCGTGTAATTGCTACCATCATCTTTCAACTTTGCTTTCTCAAGGAACGCATTAAAATACAATGGAACAACAGCACGGGCCATCTATCTACAATCAAACATAGACAAGCAAGATACTATTAGGTACTAAGTTCATGATAAATTTAAGTTCAATTAATCATATTACTTAAGAACTCCCACTTAGAAAGACATCCCTCTAATCTTCTAAGTGATCACGTGATCCAAATCAACTAAACCATAACCGATCATCACATGAAATGGAGTAGCTTTCAATGGTGAACATCAATATGTTGATCATATCTACTATATGATTCACGTTCGACCTTTCGGTCTCAGTGTTCCGAGGCCATATCTGCATATGCTAGGCTCGTTAAGTTTAACCTGAGTATTCTGCGTGTGCAAAACTGGCTTGCACCCGTTGTAGATGGACGTAGAGCTTATCACACTCGATCATCACGTGGTGTATGGGCACGACGAACTTTGGCAACGGTGCATACTTAGGGAGAACACTTTTATCTTGAAATTTAGTGAGAGATCATCTTATAATGCTACCGTCAATCAAAGCAAGATAAGATGCATAAAAGATAAACATCACATGCAATAAATATAAGTGATATGATATGGCCATCATCATCTTGTGCTTGTGATCTCCATCTCCGAAGCACCGTCATGATCACCATCGTCACCGGTGCAACACCTTGATCACCATCGTAGCATCGTTGTCGTCTCGCCAATCTTATGCTTCCACGACTATCGCTAGCGCTTAGTGATAAAGTAAAGCATTACAGCGCAATTGCATTGCATACAATAAAGCGACAACCATATGGCCCTGCCAGTTGCCGATAACTCGGTTACAAAACATGATCATCTCATACAATAAAATTTAGCATCATGTCTTGACCATATCACATCACAACATGCCCTGCAAAAACAAGTTAAACGTCCTCTACTTTGTTGTTGCAAGTTTTACGTGGCTGCTACGGGCTTAGCAAGAACCGTTCTTACCTACGCATCAAAACCACAATGATAGTTTGTTAAGTTGGTGTTGTTTTAACCTTCGCAAGGACCGGGCGTAGCCACACTTGGTTCAACTAAAGTTGGAGAAACTGACACCCGCCAGCAACCTATGTGCAAAGCACGCCGGTAGAACCAGTCTCGCGTAAGCGTACACGTAAATCGGTCCGGGCCGTTTCATCCAACAATACCGCCGAACCAAAGTATGACATGCTGGTAAGCAGTATGACTTATATCGCCCACAACTCACTTGTGTTCTACTCGTGCACAACATCAACGCATAAAACCTAGGCTCGGATGCCACTGTTGGGGAACGTAGTAATTTCAAAAAATTTCCTACGCACACGCAAGATCATGGTGATGCATAGCAACGAGACGGGAGAGTGTTGTCCATGTACCCTCGTAGACCGAAAGCAGAAGCCTTAGCACAACGCGGTTGATGTAGTCGTACGTCTTCACGATCCGACCGATCCAAGTACCGAACGCACGGCACCTCCGAGTTCAGCACACGTTCAGCTCGATGACGTCCCGCGAACTCCGATCCAGCAGAGCTTCATGGGAGAGTTCCGTTAGCACGACGGCGTGGTGACGGTGATGATGTTGCTACCGACGCAGGGCTTCGCCTAAGCACCGCTACGATATGACCGAGGTGGAATATGGTGGAGGGGGGCACCGCACACGGCTGGGAGAGATCAACTGATCAACTTGTGTCTAGATGTGCCCCATGCACCTGTATATAAAGGAGCAAGGGGGGAGGCCGGCTGGCCCTCTATGGGCGCGCCAGGAGGAGGAGTCCTCCTCCTAGTAGGAGTAGGACTCCCCTTTCCTGCTCCTACTAGGAGAGGAAAGGAAGGAGGAGAAGGAGAAGGAAGGAGAAGGAGGAAAAGGAGGAAAGGGGGGCCGGCCCCCGAGTCCAATTCGGTTTGGGCTAGGGGGCCCGCGCGCCCTGCCTCCTCTCTTCCACCACTTGGCCCATGAGGCCCATTACTTCTTCCTCGTATTCCCATAACTCCCCGGTACCCCCGAAAATACCCGAATCACTCGGAACCTTTCCGATGTCCGAATATAGTCGTCCAATATATCGATCTTTACATCTCGACCATTTCGAGACTCCTCGTCATGTCTCCGATCTCATCCGGGACTCCGAACTACCTTCGGTACATCAAATCACATAAACTCATAATACAATCGTCACCGAAACTTTAAGCATGTGGACCCTATGGGTTCGAGAACTATGTAGACATGACCGAGACATGTCTCTGGTCAATAACCAATAGCGGAACCTGGATGCTCATATTGACTCCCACATATTCTATGAAGATCTTTATCGGTCAGACCGCATAACAACATACGTTGTTCCCTTTGTCATCGGTATGTTACTTGCCCGAGATTCGATTGTCGGTATCTCAATACCTAGTTCAATCTCGTTACCGGCCAGTCTCTTTACTCGTTCCGTAATACATCATCCCGCAACTAACTTATTAGTTGCAATGCTTGCAAGGCTTAAGTGATGTGCATTACCGAGAGGGCCTAGAGATACCTCTCCGACAATCGGAGTGACAAATCCTAATCTCGAAATACGCCAACCCAACAAGTACCTTCGGAGACACCTGTAGAGCACCTTTATAATCACCCAGTTACGTTGTGACGTTTGGTAGCACACAAAGTGTTCCTCCGGTAAACGGGAGTTGCATAATCTCATAGTCACAGGAACATGTATAAGTTATGAAGGAAGCAATAGCAACAAACTAAACGATCAAG
This sequence comes from Triticum urartu, assembly GCF_056163025.1. Lineage (NCBI taxonomy): Eukaryota > Viridiplantae > Streptophyta > Magnoliopsida > Poales > Poaceae > Triticum > Triticum urartu. The sequence goes on along the minus strand of NC_141879.1, from coordinate 334,026,786 downwards.
TGCTAAGCTAATGGAATGGGTCAAGTCAATCACATCATTCTCCTAATGATGTGATCCCGTTAATCAAATGACAACTCATGTCTATGGTTAGGAAACATAACCATCTTTGATCAACGAGCTAGGCAAGTAGAGGCATACTAGTGACACTCTGTTTGTCTATGTATTCACACATGTATTATGTTTCCGGTTAATACAATTCTAGCATGAATAATAAACATTTATCATGATATAAGGAAATAAATAATAACTTTATTATTGCCTCTAAGGCATATTTCCTTCACACGTCTCATAAATATGGAGATTGTGCCCTATTTTAAGGGATATGATCACTGATTTGTGCTATCGCATGTGCACATAACAACGCGATTATATTGGGAAGTGGCGAGGCCTGCGACACAGTAAAAGGACTATTGGCCTCTCTATAGCCCACAAAAGGGGAGCAGATACCATTTCATCGGTACGCTCTCTCTTCCTCCTACACCATTCCCTTCCCCATCTTATGAGCTCCAGCGCATAGATCTGTTCTATCCACCAAGAACCCCTCTAGCCAGCTCTGGGTCCAAGGGCAAGTGGGAGGCCTCCATCGTCACCGAGGATGCCATCCAGGAGTTCAAAGACACGGGCTATCTTCCTGCTAATGTTCCCCACGAGCCTCGGAGGAGGGTCAAGTCATCTGTACGCTGAGGCCAGGGGAGAGGGTGGTGTTCCTCCCTCACTTCCTCCCAGGACTGGGATCCCCCTCCACCCCTTCATTAGGGGATTGATGTTTTTTCTACGGGTTAAATTTCCATGATCTTGCCCCGAATTCCTTTCTGCATATCTCGACCTTCATCATTATTCGCGAGGCCTTTCTTCGAGTCCGGCCACACTTTAGACTGTGGCTAAAAGTGTTCAACGTTGAGCCAAAGATCATTGACGGCTAGTAGGCAGACTTCGGTGGGGCGATGATCAGCGAACTCCCCCAAGTTGAGTGGCCGGAAGGCACCTTAATCGACACTGTCAAGATCTGGCAGAAGGAGTGGTTCTATATCACACAACCATGGGGCGCAGATTGGGCGGCTATTCCCACGTTTAGCACTGGCCCCCTACAAGGATGGTCTCATGGACCAAGAAGGGCCTCAACTGGGGATCAGCCAAGGAGGTGTCATCGCTGCATAGCCGGATATCCAAGATAATAGAGCAGGGGCCGAACTGACGAACATGATTCAGGTCATGCTGCGCCGTCGCATCCTGCCCACCCAGGACCGGACCTCCCCATGTGGGACCACAAGCCTAAAGAAACTGCCACCATGCTCTGTTTCTACTACACTTCCCTCGCCAAGTTGTGGAAGGTGTTGTTCAAGCCAAGGAAAGAGTGGACGACCGAGGAGGAAGACATCGGCCTTGACGCTGCAAACCCCCCTCGCGAGGTATGATAAGTTTCACCCTTGTGTTCGAATATCCCTTTTTGACAAATTACTTAAATTACCTTTTCTTCCATTCGTAGAGCTAGCTGGAGAAAGCGGAGCGGATCGACAGCCTCTCCCCATTGCCCGAGGGCCCTAGGAGGACTCTACTAATGGCCATGTTAGTCGCGGATCTGTACAAGGCTCCAGAGAAGGAGATGGAGAAGGAAGAAAAGAAGGAGGCCAGAGAAGGCCTCTACCCCAGAGGACCCCTGAACACCGGATCCTGGGACACCCATGTTCTCTCCACCCATGAGGGGAAGCAGGAGCGGGGAGAGGATGGGGAGGAAAGTTATTCCTCCCAAACAAGGAAAAGGGTGGCGTCCGAAGACGCCGAGGAGGATCGGCCTCTTCCTGCCCTGAAAAGACAATGCAGGGCCAAGGTGGTCCTGTCCGACAACAACTTGGCTTCTGCCGAGGACTCCGGGGCCTCCGAGGAGGTCCATCAAAGGGCCCTCAGGGTCAAGCCCCATGATCAAAGGTATGTATCCTAAGATACGCCGATGCTTACTTGATAACCCACAAGTATAGGGGATCGCAACAGTTTTCGAGGGTAGAGTATTCAACCCAAATTTATTGATTTGACACAAGGGGAGCTAAAGAATATTCTCAAGTATTAGCAGCTGAGTTGTCAATTCAACCACACCTAGAAACTAAATATCTACAGCAAGGTATTTAGTAGCAAAGTAATATGATAGTAGTGGTAACGGTAGCAAAAGTAATATTTTTGGTTTTATAGTGATTGTCAGTAGCAACCGAAAAGTAAATAAGCGAAGAACAATATATGAAAAGCTCGTAGGCATGGGATCAGTGATGGATAATTATGTCAGATGCTATCGATCATGCAACAGTTATAACATAGGGTGACACAGAACTAGCTCCAGTTCATTAATGTAATGTAGGCATGTATTCTGAATATAGTCATACGTGCTTATGGAAAAGAACTTGCATGACATCTTTTGTCCTACCCTCCCATGGCAGCGGGGTCCTATTGGAAACTAAGGGATATTAAGGCCTCCTTTTAATAGAGTACCGGACCAAAGCATTAACACATAATGAATACATGAAATCCTCAAACTACGGTCATCACCGTAAGTATCCCGATTATTGTCACTTCGGGGTTAACGGATCATAACACATAATAGGTGACTATAGACATGCAAGATATGATCAAGAACTCACATATATTCATGAAAACGTAATAGGTTCAGATCTGAAATCATGGCACTCAGGCCCTAGTGACAAGCATTAAGCATAGCAACATCAATCTCAGAACATAGTGGATACTAGGGATCAAACTCTAACAAAACTAACTCGATTACATGATAAATCTCATCCAACCCATCACCATCTAGCAAGCCTATGATGGAATTACTCACGCGTGGCGTTGGGCATCATGAAATTGGTGATGGAGGAAGGTTGATGATGACGATGGTGACGGATTCCCCTCTCTAGAGCCCCGAACGGACTCCAGATCAGCCTTCCCAAGAGAGTTTAGGGCTTGGCGGCGGCTCCGTATCGTAAAACGCGATGAATCCTTCTCTCTTATTTTTTCTCCCCGAACACGAATATATGGAGTTGGAGTTGCGGTCGGTGCAGCGTCAAGGGGCCCACGAGGCAGGGGGCATGCCCAGGGGGGTAGGCGCCCCCACCCTCGTGGATGGGGTGTGAGCCCCCTGACGTGGATTCTTCTTCTAGTATTTTTTATGTATTCTAAAAATAATCTCTATTGATTTTCATGTCATTCTGAGAACTTTTATTTCTGCACGGAAATAACACCATGGCAATTCTGCGGAAAACAGCGTGAGTCCGGGTTAGTTACATTCAAATCATGCAACTTAGAGTCCAAAACAAGGGCAAAAGTGTTTGGAAAAGTAGATACGATAGAGACGTATTAACTCCCCCAAGCTTAAACCTTTGCTTGTCCTCAAGCAATTCAGTTGATAAACTGAAAGTGATAAAGAAAAACTTTTACAAACTCCGTTTGCTCTTTTTGTTGTAAATATGTAAAGCCAGTATTCAAGTTTTCAGCAAAGATTATGAACTAACCATATTCACAATAACATTTAGGTTTCATGTTTACTCATATCAATGGCATAATCAGCTAGCGAGCAATAATAACAAATCCCGGATGACAACACTTCCTCAAAACAATCATGATATGATATAACAACATGGTATCTCGCTAGCCCTTTCTGAGACCGCAAAACATAAATGAAGAGCACCTTTAAAGATCAAGGACTGACTAGACATTGTAATTCATGGTAAAAGAGATCCAGTCACAGTCATACTCAATGTAAACTAACAGTAATGAATGCAAACGATAGCGGTGCTCTCCAACTGGTGCTTTTTAATAAGAGGATGATGACTCAACATAAAAGTAAATAGATAAGCCCTTCACAGAGGGAAGCAGGGATTTGTAGAGGTGCTAGAGCTCGGTTTTGAAATAGATATGAATAATATTTTGAGCGGTATACTTTCATTGTCAACAGAATGGTAAAGTTTATACTCCCCACCACCAACAAGCATCAATCCATGGCTCGCCCCGAACAACGGGTGCCTCCAACTAACAACAATCCTGAGGGAGTTTTGTTTGCAATTATTTCAATTTGATTTGAGCATGGGACTAGGCATCCCGGTGACCAGCCATTTTCTCGTGAATGAGGAGCGGAGTCCACTCCTCTTGAGAATAACCCGCCTAGCATGGAGGATACAAACAACCCTAGTTGATAAATGAGCTATTCGAGCATACAAAACATAATGTTTATTTGAAGGTTTAGAGTTTGGCACATACAAATTTAATTGGAATGGCAGGTAGATACCTTATATAGGTAGGTATGGTGGACTCATATGAAATAACTTTGGGGTTTATGGAATTGGATGCACAAGCAGTATTCCCGCTTAGTACAAGTGAAGGAAAGAAAAAAGACTGGGAAGCGACCAACTAGAGAGCGACAACAGTCATGAACATGCATTAAAATTAATCAACACCGAATGCAAGCATGAGTAGGATATAATGCACCATGAACATAAATATCGTGGAGGCTATGTTGATTTTGTTTCAACTACATGCATGAACATGTGCCAAGTCAAGCCACTCGAATCGTTCGAAGGAGGATACCACCCTATCATACCACATCACAACCATTTTAATAGCATGTTGGCACGCAAGGTAAACCATTATAAACTCCTAGCTAATTAAGCATTGCATAAGCAACTATAATCTCTAATCGTCATTACAAATATGTTTCTTTCATAATAGGCTGGATCAAGAACAATGAAATGAATCATATTTACGAAAACAAGAGAGGTCGAGTTCATACCATCTTTCCTCATCTCAATAAGTTCATCATATGGTCATCATTGTTGCCTTTCACTTGCATGACCGAATAATGTGGATAATAATAGTGGACGTGCATTGGACTAAGATGGAATCTGCAAGCATTCAATTCAAGAGAGAAGACAAGGTAATATGGGCTCTTTGTTAGATTAACAATAATGCATATAAGAGCCACTCAACATTTTCATTATGGTCTTCTCCTCTCGACCCCCAAAGGAAAGAAAAGAAACAAAACTATTTACATGGGAAAGCTCCCAACAAGCAAAAGAAGAACGAGAAATCTTTTTGGGTTTTCTTTTTAATTACTACTACTATAGGCATGGAAAGTAAACTGCTAAAAGCTACAACTAATTTTTTTGTTTTTCTTAAGGTTTTTCAAACACACAAGAAGAAAGCGAGAAAATGAAAATAAACTAGCGTGGATTATACAATAAAAAGTATGAGCACCGGAAACTGGCATGAGTGTGTGAACATGAATGTAATGTCGGTGAGAGATACGTACTCCCCCAAGCTTAGGCTTTTGGCCTAAGTTGGTCTATGCCCATGGATCAAAGTTGTAGCTGGGGTCGTATTGAGATGCAACGACAATTGCCTGATGAGCTGCAGCTTGGAGGCGAGCTGCGTCTGCCCTCCTCTCGTACTCGGTCGCCTCCTCCCTGGTTATAACATATCTCCCTTTTGCCTGAAAGTCATAGAAAGTAGGAGCAGGGAGAGCGACGTGATAGGTGCATCGTTTGTCGAAGATTAGTCGGTACTGGAGCAAGTGATTATTCCTCTGAACAAACTGATGACGAACCATGGCATTATAATCTAAATAAGTAGGAGGCAACTCAATATCATCTCCACGAATGGGTATCTCAAGAAAATCAGCTAAACGGGTTGCATAAATTCCACCAAAGAAATCTCCATCAATACTATTATTATGCAACATACATGCAACAATGGCCCCCAAGTTATATTGTCTATCTCCTAATACAACACTCTTGAGAACACTAAGATCAGGAACACACATGTGACATGCCTCATCCTTAACATTTATGCATCTACCTATAAAGAGAGCAAAATAATGTATAGCAGGAAAATGAGTGCTCCCTATGGTAGCTTGCGTGATTTCTCTAGATTCCCCACAGTTATACTAGCAAGAAAGTCTCTATATTCAGATTTGCGAGGTTCACTAACATTACCCCACTGTGGGAGTTTACAAGAAGTGTTAAAATCTTCTAAGTCCATGGTATAAGATTTATCATAAAGATCAAATAGGAAAGTTTAAGAATTGCGTGATGATGTAAATTTAAACCTTCTCACAAATGAATCAGTGAGGTAGTAGTACTGACGGCACTTATCTGCCACGAAGCTCTCAAGATCGTCGTTCCACACATATGCTTCAAATTCCTCCTTAATTCCCGCCTGAACCATGAAGTCCTCTGACGGCCATTCACAAGGCCGCACTTGAGCATCTCTTGGTAGTTCATTGTCCGGCTCGCGTATTGCGGGCCTGGGTCCTTGCTTCCTTGAGGAACCACCTTGGTACATTTTCCTAAACCTATTTCTTCCTCTGAAAAATTTCTGAATTTTTTAGTAAGTTAAAAATAAAAGTGAACCAAACTCAACAAAATTGATAGCAACTACTCCCACAAGTGCCTAGAGGATATATCATGCATTAAAACTACTTTTGACCATATAAATTTGACATGCAAGCTCAAGAACAGGGTCACCTAAGAAGCAAAAATTTGCAATGAATAAAGCACTAGAACAAAAACTAATTGGACCATTGGAGGAGTCACATACCAAAAAACAACCCCCCAAAGCAGTTTTGTGAATGGAGCTTTGAGCAAGGAGATCAAAAATGGGAGCAAGATGAGCAAGAACTCGAGTTTGAGCTGGCTAGTGATTTTTTTGGGAGGAAGAAGTAGTGTGTGGTGGCTGGGATAAGTGGAGGGGACCCACGTGGGGTCCATGAGGTAGGGGGCGCGCCCAGGGGGGTGGGCGCACCCTCCACCCTCGTGGGCACGTGGTTGTTCCCCCTGTTGTGTTCTCAGTGCAAGATATTCTCAAATATTCTAGAAAAAATCATATTTAATTTGCAGGGCATTTGGAGAACTTTTATTTTCGGGGTATTTTTTTATTGCAAGGATAATTCAAAAAAGAGACAAAAATACTATTTTTTTCTTTATTTAATATAAATAACAGAAAGTAAAAAGTGGGTACAGAGAGTTGTGCTTTCTAACTTCACTCATCTCATGCTCATCAAAAGGAATCCACTAACAAGGTTGATCAGGTCTTGTTAACAAACTCATTTCGAATAACATGAAACCGGAGAATTTTCGAATAACACTAGGTTACCTCAACGAGGATATGCATGTCCCCAACAATAAGAATATCATATTTCTTCTTGACAGTAGGAAGAGGAAATTCAAAACCTCCAATAGTGATTGTTGAAAATTTTCCAATAGAATTGATACTGTGGACTTGAGGTTGTTTCCTCGGGAAGTGTACCGTATGCTCATTACCATTAACATGAAAAGTGACATTGCCTTTGGTGCAATCAATAACAGCCCCTGCAGTATTCAAAAAGGGTCTTCCAAGAATAATAGACATACTATCGTCCTCGGGAATATCAAGAATAACAAAGTCCGTTAAAATAGTAACGTTTGCAACCACCACAGGCACATCCTCACAAATACCGATAGGTATAGCAGTTGATTTGTCAGCCATCTGCAAAGATATTTCAGTAGGTGTCAACTTATTCAAATTAATTCTACAATATAAAGAGAGAGGCATAACACTAACACCGGCTCCAAGATCACATAAAGCAGTTTAGCATAGTTTCTTTTGATGGAGCAGGGTATAGTTGGTACTCCTGGATCTCCAAGTTTCTTTGGTATTCCACCCTTAAAAGTATAATTAGTAAGCATGGTGGAAATTTTAGCTTCCGGTATCTTTCTTTTATTAGTAACAATTTCTTTCATGTACTTGGCGTAAGGATTCATTTTAAGCATATCAGTCAAACGCATACGCAAAAAGATAGGTCTAATCATTTCAGCAAAGCGCTCAAAATCCTCACCATCCTTTTTCTTGGATGGTTTAGGAGGAAAAGGCATGGGTTTCTGAACCCATGGTTCTTTTTCTTTACCGTGCTTCGTAGCAACAAAGTCTCTCTTATCATAATGTTGATTCTTTGATTGTGGGTTATCAAGATCAACAGCAGGTTCAATCTCTACATCATTATCATTGCTAGGTTGAGCATCAATATGAAAATCATCATTAACATTATCACTAGGTCCATGTTTATTACCAGATTGTGTTTCAGCATCAGAAATAGAAATATCATTGGGATTCTTAGGTGTGTCAATAACAGGTTCACTAGAAGCATGCAAAGTCCTATCATTCTTCCTTTTCTTCCTCTTAGAAGGACTAGGTGCATCTACATTAGCTCTCTAAGAATCTTGCTCAATTATCTTAGGGTAGCCTTCAGGATACAAAGGTTCCTGAGTCATTTTACCACCACTAGTCATAACTCTAACAACATTATCATTCTTCTTATTATTTAATTCATTGAGCAAATCATTCTGAGCTTTAAGCACTTGTTCTACTTGAGTGGTAACCATAGAAGAATGTTTACTAATAAGTTTAAGTTCACCTTTAACATTAGCCATATAATCACCCAAGTGTTCAAGCATATCAGAATTGTGTTTCAATTGTCTACCAACATAAGCATTGAAGTTTTCTTGTTTAACCATAAAGTCATCAAACTCATCCAAGCATGGGCTAGCAAACTTAGTAATCTATAGAGAGAATTTACCTTTACTACCTGTGTCGGGTTATCAAGACCATGTATTTCTTCAACAGGTGGTAAATTCTTAACATCTTCAGCTTTAATACCTTTTTCTTTCATAGATTTCTTTTCCTATTGCATATCTTCAGGACTGCGAAATAGAATACCCCTCTTCTTCAGAGTTGGCTTAGGAGTTGGTTCAGGAAGTGTCCAATTATTTTCATTTGTCAACATATTATTCAATAGCAATTCAGCTTGATCAGTAGTTCTTTCCCTTAAAGCAAAACCAACACAACTATCCAGGTGGTCTCTGGAAGCATCGGTTAGTCCATTATAAAAGATATCAAGTATTTCATTTTTCGTAAATGGATGATCAGAAAAAGCATTAAGTAATCCGAGGAGCCTCCCCCAAGCTTGTGGGAGACTCTCTTCTTCAATTTGCACAAAATTATATATTTCCCTTAAAGCATCTTGTTTCTTATGAGCGGGGAAATATTTAGCAGAGAAGTAATAAATCATATCCTGGGGACTACGCACACAACCAGGGTCAAGAGAATTAAACCATGTTTTAGCATCACCCTTTAATGAGAACGGAAACAACTTAAGGATAAAGTAATAGCGAGTTTTCTCATCATGCGTAAAGAGGGTGGCTATATCATTTAATTTAGTAAGATGTGCCACAATAGTTTCAGATTCCTAGCCATAAAAAGGATCAGATTCAACCAAAGTAATTAACTCAGGGTCGACAGAGAAATCATAGTCCTTATTAGTAATAAAGATAGGTGAAGTAGCAAAAGCAGGGTTATATTTCATTCTAGCATTCAAAGACTTTTCTTTAAGCTTAGCTTATAATTTCTTAAGATCAGATCTATCATTGCAAGCTAAGAAGTCTCTAGCAGTTTCTTCATCCATAACATAACCCTCAGGAACAGTAGGCAATTCATATCTAGGGGGAGAATCTTCATCACCATGTTCATCAATATTATCAGATTCAATAATTTCATTCTCTCTAGCCCTAGCAAGTTGTTCATCAAGAAATTCACCTAGTGGCACAATAGTATCAAGCATAGAAGTAGTTTCGTCATGAGTATCATGAAAAGCAGAAGTGACATCATCAATAACATGCGACATATCAGAATGAATAGCAGGTGTAGGTGACGCAAGTTTACTCAAAACAGAAGGTGAATCAAGTGCAAAGCTAGATGGCAGTTCCTTACCTCCCCTCGTAGTTGAGGGAAAAATCTTGGTTCTTTGATCTTTCAAGTTCTTCATAATGATAAGCAGATATAAATCCCAAGTGACTCAAAGAATAGAGCTATGCTCCTCGGCAATGGTGCCCAAAAATAGTCTTGATAACCAACAAGTATAGGGGATCGCAACAGTTTTCGAGGGTAGAGTATTCAACCCAAAATTATTGATTCGACACAAGGGGAGCCAAAGAATATTCTCAAGTATTAGCAGCTGAGTTGTCAATTCAACCACACCTGGAAACTTAATATCCGCAGCAAGGTATTTAGTAGCAAAGTAATATGATAGTAGTGGTAACGGTAGCAAAAGTAATATCCGCATCAAGGTATTTAGTTGTCAATTGAAGCAGTTGCAACAGAAAAGTAAATAAGCGAAGAAAAATATATGAAAAGCTCATAGACATCGGATCAATGATGGATAATTATGTCAGATTCGATCGATCATGCAACAGTTATAACATAGGGTGACACAGAACTAGCTCCAGTTCTTCAATGTAATGTAGGCATGTATTCCGAATATAGTCATACGTGCTTATGGAAAAGAACTTGCATGACATCTTTTGTCGTACCCTCCCATGGCAGCGGGGTCCTATTGGAAACTAAGGGATATTGAGGCTCCTTTTAATAGAGTACCAGACCAAAGCATTAACACATAGTGAATACATGAACTCCTCAAACTACGGTCATCACCGGTAAGTATCCCAATTATTGTCACTTCGGGGTTAACGGATCATAACACATAATAGGTGACTATAGACTTGCAAGATAGGATCAGTAACGCACAATATTCATGAAAACATAATAGGTTCAGATCTGAAATCATGGCACCCGGGCCCTCGTGACAAGCATTAAGCATAGCAAAGTCATAGCAACATCAATCTCAGAACATAGTGGATACTAGGGATCAAACCCTAACAAAACTAACTCGATTACATGATAAATCTCATGCAACCCATAACCGTCCAGCAAGCCTACGATGGAATTACTCCCGCATGGCCGTGAGCATCATGAAATTGGTGATGGAGGAAGGTTGATGATGACGATGGCGACAGATTCCTGTCGGGACCCCGATTCTAAGTCACACCGATCTAGCATGTAACACCTCATATCACTTTGCGGCCTCACGCACGGTATTCCCACGGGTGTCGCCTTACCATGGCCCGGGACCATTTGCGCCTTTTGGCTCACATATATGATAGTATCGCTAGCATCCATATGACAGAGAACCCGGGCCGACATGACTAGTAGTGAACCCAAAGTGGCACTAGATTACGGGGACAGGCATACATGAATCAACATCGAGCATGTCGGTCAGCAGCGTGCGAATCCAGGCTATAGCACTGGGCTAACAGGACTCCGGTGAACCGGGCTGTAGCAGGCTAGGCAAGACTCCGGATGTCACCGTGTGACATTTCCCCGAAGGGACAGACACAGGAACGAAGTGAATCACATGCCGGCCAGTCTAAGTGTTCCGGAGCAGTAGTGCTAGGCTAGCAGGACCCCAGGTAAATCGGGCTGTAGCGGACTACCATGGCTCAGTGGAATCACTAGACTACATTTCCCCATAAGAGAGGCTACCAAGGATAAACAACTAGGTTGTCGGATCCCACACATAGCAATACACGTCACACGTACGCATAACATGCAAGTATGTGTTGTACAACATGGCATCACAACATAATGCAAACTCATATAGATAAAGGCCCAGAAGAGCCACATAGCAATAAATACAAATAGGGGTCACATGACCCATCATTCAGAGCATACAAGCAATGGAAGCATTACATGTCTGAGTACAAACAACTACAAAAGAAAAAGGCTGAGAAGCCTGACTATCTACAAGTCCCTCCCAAGGTTACAAGATCGTAGCTGAGGTAACAAGCTACTCGTCGAAGTTCAAGCAGTACTAATAGTGAGACAGATGTCTCACCTGCAAAACATAAATAAAGCAAACGTGAGTACAAAGGTACTCAGCAAGACTTACATCAGATCCTATCATACATGCACTAGTATCAAGAAGGCAATGTGGGGTTTAGTTGCAGCAAGCCAGCTTTGACTCAGTGGCTATCCTGTTGTATGACTACGAGAAACTTCTTTGAGGTGAGGCAGCGCACACGAGTCTACCAAACACCACATCAATACACTACTATGGATTCATCCTCGTTTCCTTACGAGAAGGCCATCCATAGCACTCACACTTGTCTTGAGCATTTTAGAGTATCCACATCAAGTTGTCTATGTACCACGTAAGCATCCAAGAAGTCCGTAATCGAGGACACGACTATTCGAATAGATCATGATAACCCTGCAGGGGTGTACTTCTTCACACACACTCTCGCCACTTACCGCCTGGCGAGGGTGTCGACCACGACCTGACTAACCACACAAGTCTATCATCCAGGTTTATCGCCCATTTGGGTTCCATCCGCAAGGAGATCTGGCCGGGGTGTCGCTCACGGCCCCAAACGATGTGAGCAGGGTTTCCAAGCCCACCATCCAGGTGCCACTTGGTACACCGTGCCACTGTGCCTAGTCTGTCCCAAGCACACCTGGCCGTGTGGCACTTGGTAGACTACTAACACTACCTACAAACACCAGAAACTATTTGCAACTCCTGGACAGAGATCAAGTTGGCTAATAAGTCGAGAGAGCTTGGAGCGCCCGGAGCCCAATGTGTGGTAGTAACTAGTCATTGGACAACTTACACAGAACTCAGTTCTTAAGGACGGTCCCAATGAGACAACCCACCATGTACTCCTACATGGCCTCTCACCGCTACCTTTACCAAATCGTGTTCACACGCTTAACTCTCAGCACCAGAACATATCGTAACACTCCAATTCATTCCCGATGAATTAGACCTGACACAAATCTAGGCAATAGCAAGCATGGCATGGTAGGAACACAACATGGCTTAATCAACTCCTACACATGCTAGTGGGTTTTAACTATTTACTATGGCAATGAAAGGTCATGCAGAGGAAAGGGTTCAACTACCGCAGCATAAAGTAGAAGTTGAATCATTGTTGTCCTAATGCAAGAAATGAGAGCAGGAGCGAGAGAGTAGGATTGTATCGGAATGAACAAGGGGGTTTGCTTGCCTGGTAGATCAACAGGGGGCACTGCTCCTCTGACAGGTACTCTGGATCGGTCTCCGGAGCAGGACCTATCGAGAAGGAATGGTGTCGACAATTAATACACAATCATATGCAACAATATGATGCATGAACATGGCATGTAGATGTAATGTTGTTTGCACTAATGTAACTAGAATTCATTTGGTTGAAGTCCATTTGAACCAAAGATTCAAATGCATCTCCAAAATAAGCTCTTATAAATGCCATTCATATGTTTTCACCTATACAGCAAGTATAAGTTGGTTTATCATGCATGAAAATGGTACAGATGGATATATTGCATTTTTCTGATAATTTTCATATATAAATTATTTCAATCTGAGCTACGGTTGAATTTCTATGAATTTTTTGAAGTCTATATCATTTTATGGATTTTCCTGATTTATTTTTAAACTAGAAAATGATATATTGTCAGCACAGCGTCATGCTTGCGTCAGTAGGTCAACCAGGTTTACCCGGTCAAACCTGACGTGTGGGGTCCACACATTAGTGACACGGTTAGCTAACAGAGTTAGTTAGGTATTAAACTAATCCTAAACTAAAAATTAGCAGGGCTGGGCCCCACATGTCATTGACCCATACGGGTCAAATCTGGTCAACTAGGGGGTCAAACCCAGTCAATCCTGCCAGCGTTTAGCCGCCGGCGAGGCAGAACGCGGCGGAGGGGCACGGGATTGTCGCTCCGGCGACCATTTAGGCGGCGGAGACCACCTACGCGAAGCCTAGGCTCGCACGCATCCAGGGGAGGTGACGGAAGGACGCAGGGTGGCCGGAGCTCGCCTGAGCGGAGCTCGGGGCCGTGGCAGGAGCACGACTATGGGCGGGAGCGGGCTGCAGGGTACGAGGAGGCCACCCGAGGGGCTCTGCGGCACCCTCATGGCACCAGGAGCACGGCTGTGTGCTTGGGGGCGGCTGGCTCGGGCTCTGGCCTCGGTGGCTCCATGATAGGCGGTGAGGAGCTACGGCCATGGTGGGGAAAAGGAGCTATGGCGCGAGAACGGAGGGACGGGAAGAGGGGAATGGAGCAGAAGCTCACTACGGACTCGACGGGCTTGACGGCGAGCTCGGGGACGCACTGGAGACGGCGGGGCGGTGAAGATGATCTCCGGTGGCCGGAGATGAAGACGATGTCGATGGAGGCGCTCTAGGGCCTCCCGAGGCGCGTGGCTTGACGGAGAGATGGCTGGCGACATGGCGGAGCTTGCAGACACGGAGAGAGAGCGAGGGGGAGGCGGTAGCTACGACGGCGATGAGCTGCAGCGACGGCAGCGCTCGGCCATTCGTGTGAGAGAGCGAGGGAGAGGAGGGGAGGCCACGAGAGAGAGAGAGAGAGAGAGAGAGAGAGGTGCAGGGCGGTGCGTGGCGTCGCACAGAGCATCCAGGCGATGAGGGGGAGGCCAGGCAGGCAGGTGGCGTGGCGGCACGGCGGTGCGCGCGGGCTGGGCACATGCCCGGCCGACTGGAGCGAGGACAAGGACGACTGGCAGGGGCCAGTTGGCTGGGCCGGCCTGCTGGGCCGCACAGTGCCAGGCCGCAGGGAGGTCTAGGTAAGCGTTTTCCTTTTCTTGTTTTCTTTTCTATTTTGTGACATTTGATTTGACTTAGTAATAATACTAAATCATTTTATTTTCTTCTGACAATTTTTGCAGGGTCCTAAGGGGTTATTTCAAAGCCCTCAGCAAAAATCAGATTTTTTTTTGGACATATATAAAATTTATCACATATATATATATATCCAAGGCAAATAATTATTGCATTAATTCCAAAAGGCCAAAATAAATATTTATGAGCTCCTGAAAATATTGGTTTGAATTTTACCTCAGACCAATATTTTCAGAGAGCAACATGAACATTTTCTTGGACCTTTTTGGAGCAATTTTTATCTGGGTTATTTCTAGAAATGATTTATGAGGGTTTCACAAATCCCCATTTCAAATTTAAATGAAATTTAAACATGATGCTCACAGGAAGGCTAGCCTAGGTCATACCATAACTAGGGATGTGACAACTCGCCCCCACTTGAAAGAATCTCGTCCCGAGATTCAGGGGTCGATGGAAAGAAGGTGGGGTACTCCAGTCGAAGACGATCTTCACGCTCCCAAGTAGCTTCTCTCTCGGAATGATGAGACCACTGAACCTTCAGAAACTTGATGTTATGATGTTGAGTGACACGCTCTACTTGATCCAGAATGCGGATGGGGTACTCTCGATAAGTGAGGTTATCTTGGAGATCAAGCGTTTCGTGGTCCACTCCACGGATGGGATCCGAGAAGCAATGCTTGAGTTGGGAGACGTGGAAGACATCATGTACTCAAGAAAGATGTGGGGGTAGTTCCAACTGGTAGGCAATCCCTCCTCGTTTAGCGAGAATGTGAAAAGGACCAATGTAACGAGGAGTCAACTTGCCCTTGATACCGAAATGAAGGGTACCCTTCAAAGGGGTAACCCGAAGGTAAGATTTGTCGCCAACTTCATAAGCCACTTCCTTATGACTACGGTTATACTGGCTCTTTTGACGAGATTGGGCTGTTTTCAAATTCTCACAAATGATGCGAACTTGCTCTTCTGCCTCCTGGATCATATCCGGTCCGAAGAATTGTCTTTCACCGGTTTCTGACCAGTTCAAAGGTGTTCGACATCTTCGTCCATACAGAACCTCAAAAGGAGCTTTCTTGAGGCTGGATTGGTAGATGTTGTTATAAGCAAACTCGGCGAAGGGAAGACACTTCTCCCAATCCATACCGAATGAGATAACACAAGCTCTAAGCATGTCTTCGAGAATTTGGTTGACCCTTTCCACCTGACCACTTGATTGAGGGTGGAAAGTGGTACTGAAGGAAAGATGGGTGCCCATGGCAGTTTGGAAACTCTCCCAGAAATGAGAAGTGAAAAGACTACCACAGTCTGAATTGATCTCTAGTGGAACACCATGAAGTAACACTATCTGAGAAATATATAAGTCAGCGAGCTGACTAGCAGTGATACTCTCTTGAACAGGTAGGAAGTGAGCCACTTTGAAAAGACGATCAATGACTACGAAGATAGCATTATTCCCTCTCTTGGTCCTGGGAAAGCCGGTGATGAAGTCCATACCAACTTTATCCCATTTCCACTCAGGAATAGCTAAAGGCTGAAGGGTGCTAGCAGGTCTTTGATGTTCTGCCTTAATGCGACGACAAACGTCACAGTTAGCAATGAACTCAGTGATTTCTCTCTTCATCCTAGTCCACCAGAACCTCTGGCGCAGGTCCTGATACATTTTAGTACTACTGGGATGAATCATGAGAGGAGATTCATGAGCCTCCTTAAGAATCAGTTGTCGCAGGTGTTGATTCTTGGAAACCACCAAGCAGTTTTCAAAGAAAACAACACCTCGGTCATCCATAGAGAAACTGCCACCAACTCCCTTGTCAAGTCTTCTCTTGATCCAGGAAATTCCTGTATCAAGCTTCTGAGCAGAGATGATCTGATCCACAAGAGTAGGTTTCACCACAAAGGTAGAAAGGAATCCGTGAGGAGCAATGTGAAGATTAAGCTTACAGAATTCCTCATGGAGAAATGGTTGGCCCTGCTGCAACATAAGATTGTTGCAATAGGACTTACGACTTAGTGCATCAGCCATGACATTACCCTTTCCTGGGGTGTAGGTAATCCCTAAGTCGTAATCTGAGATCAACTCCAACCAACGTCTTTGTCTAAGGTTCAAATCTGGTTGGGTGAAGATATACTTGAGACTCTGGTGATCGGTGTAAATCTCGCAGCGTTTACCAAGAAGGTAATGCCGCCATGTCTTAAGTGCATAGACTACGGCTGCAAGCTCTAGATCATGTGTAGGATAATTCTCCTCATGTGGATGCAACTGTTGAGATGCATAGGAAATCACATGGCGATCTTGCATAGGAATGCAACCTAGTCCCTGTCGTGAGGCGTCGCAATAGATAACAAAGTCCTTAGTGAAATCCAGTGGAACAAGTATGGGAGCAGAAGTCAGGCGTCTTTTCAGTTCCTGAAAACTGTGCTCACACTGTCGGGACCACTCAAACTTTGTATCTTTCTTGAGAAGTTCCGTGAGAGGTTTGGCCACTTTGGAGAAGTTTTCAATGAAACGGCGACAATAACTGGCTAGACCAAGGAAACTCCTAACTTGCTTAACTGTTTCAGGCGGAGTCCAATCAAGAACGGTCTGAACTCTCTCGGGATTGACAGCAATGCCCTTACCAGAGATCACGTGGCTGAGATAGGTCACTTCTGGCAACCAAAATTCGCACTTGGAGAACTTGGCATAAATGCGGTGCTCTCTGAGTTTCTCTAACACAAGTCTAAGATGTTCGGCATGATCTTCCTTGTTCTTCGAGTAAATAAGAATATCATCGAGGCAAACCACGACGAACTTATCTAAGTACTCCATGAAGATCGAGTTCATCAAGTGAGAGAATGTAGCTGGAGCATTGGTTAGACCAAAGGACATGACGGTGTACTCGTACTGGCCATAACGAGTGACAAAAGCCATCTTAGGAATGTCCCCATTTCTGATCTTGATTTGGTGGTAGCCTAACCTCAAATCCATCTTTGAAAAGACTGAGGATCCAGTGAGCTGATCATACAGGTCGTTGATCCTGGGGAGCGGATACTTGTTCTTTATCGTGACCAAATTAACAGGACGATAATCTACAACCATTCGGTCCGTACCATCCTTCTTCTTGAGAAGAGGACGGGGCAAGCCTAGGGAGAAGAACTAGGACGGATGAAACCCTTTTGCAAGGATTCATCGAGTTGTTTCTTAAGCTCAGCTAGCTCTAAGGGTGCCATCTTGTAAGGTCTCCTAGAGATTGGAGCGGTTCCTGGGATAAGATCTATGACAAACTCTACATCTCTGTCAGGTGGAATACCTGGCAGTTCCTCTGGAAAGACATCCGGAAAGTCACGGACTACCGGGAGATCTTCAATGTTTGGAAGAGGGCTGGCATTAAGAGAATAGAGTTGGCGCTTTGCAACTCTAGTGGAGACAGTGACTATCTTGCCAGATGGGTGTGTAAGCTGAACAGACCTTGTGTAACAATCAATCTTGGCATAATGAGCTTTCATCCAGTCCATACCCAAGAAGATGTTAATATCTGTAGACTTGAGGGCTACAAGTGAGGCAAGGAATACAAGTCTGTCAACAAGGATTTCATTACCATGGCTTACACTAGAAGTTTGCCATTTGGATCTAGGGGTTTGAATGACTAGTGGAGAGGGCATATCACAAAATGACATGTTGTGCAAGTTAGCATAGCTTTTGGAAATGAAGGAATGAGATGCTCCAGTATCGAACAAAACCGATGATGGATGGAAATTGACAAGGAGTGTACCCAGGACGACATCTGGATCATCATGAGCGTCTTTAGCTGAGACGTGATGCACATGTCCATGTTTAGTGGAAGCTGACTTGACACTGACTGTCTTGCGTGATGGTTTACCACGAAGAATAGACTCCTCGGGCTGTGGTGGAGCATAGTTGGCTTGAGAGCAGTCATGTGCGTAGTGTCCTGGCTCTCCGCATGTGAAACAAGTCCCTGAGGTAGGACGTGGACCCACATTGACAAGCGGTCTACCAATAGGCCTGGGGTGGAGCATACTGCTGAACTGGGTGAGGCGCCACATAAGAGGGCCTCGGTGAATATCCGGGTGGAAGAGCGGAGTTCGGAACCGAAATCCGGAGCTTCTGAGAACTAGAACCGGAGGAAGAACCCAAATCACGGGTGTGCTTACAAGACTCCTCGTAAGTGATCTGAGCTGTCTTCGCGTTGTTGGCCTTGTTCACAAGAGCCTGGAATGAATTGCAATGGTGCAAGTGGAGATCACGATGCAACTTGGGGTTGAGACCCTTCCGGAACCTAGCCTGCTTCTTAGCGTCTGTGGACACCTCCTCTGTAGCATAGCGGGCAAGGTTCTCAAACTCTCTACTGTAAGCATCAACAACCATCTTACTCTGGGTGAAACTACAGAACTCTTCTCTCTTGCGATCAATGAGAGCCTGAGGAATGTGATGCTCACTCAGTGAAATCTCTCCAGGTGGGTATCTGGCCAGCTGGAAGCATAGCCTCATAGTTTTGCCACCAAAGACTAGCAGTACCTTCCAGATGATAAGCAGCGTAGGTGACCTTGTCACTTTCAGCTACGTTCGCAAAACGCAACTTGTGAGTGATACCACGAAGCCAGCCATCTGCATCGAGTGGTTCAATGGAATGATGGAAGGTAGGTGGTTTCAGACCAATGAAATCATAGATGGTCGCTGACTCTTTGCACTGGGGTGCGGTGTTCTCCTCAATACGCGCTAACAAGCGGTTAGACTCACGCTTGTTCCTCTCCATCTCTAACATGAACTCTGCCAAGGAAGACTGATCGGGAGGATCCTCATCCCTACCATCTCCGTGGTTCCGACTACGAGCAACAGAAATTCGGTTAACTGATGACATCCTGAAGAACCAACCCAGGAAACAAGGATGGATTCAGCATCATCATAAGGATGTAGGATATAGTGTAGGGAAAATACGATCTCCTGAACTCCTAGGACAATTCCGGCAGCATAACGACAGTAAAATGCTCAAAATGAGACATTCTGCAAAAGAAGGGGTGGCACCATACTCAACATCATCCCTCAAGGTTCTGAGATATTACTAAACAGGCTACACCGGAGGTACTCAAACTGGGATATGACTCATATCAACCAATCCTTAGAGACTACGGAGTAGTAACACATGATCCTGATAGACAGAAGAGGAAGTCTAGTTCCTTAACCCCGTAGGAAAGATAGGATGACTCAGATCAGAAGGCATGAGGTATAAGGAGTAAAAAGAGCCTTACATTCCCTTCCACAATCAATTCCCTTATATAACTAAAGAGTTTCTAGACTCAACTTCGACCAGGTTGGCTTGGAAATCCTACAGGCAGTCAGGCTCTGATACCAAAGCTGTCGGGACCTCGATTCTAAGTCACACCGATCTAGCATGTAACACCTCATATCACTTTGCGGCCTCATGCACGGTATTCCCACGGGTGTTGCCTTACCATGGCCCGGGACCGTTTGCACCTTTTGGCTCACGTATATGATAGTATCGGTAGCATCCATATGACAGAGAACTCGGGCCGACATGACTAGTCGTGAACCCAAAGTGGCACTAGCTTACGGGGACATGCATACATGAATCAACATCGAGCATGTCGGTCAACAGCGTGCGAATCCGGGCTGTAGCACTGGGCTAACAGGACTCCGGTGAATGGGTTGTAGCAGGCTAGGCAGGACTTCGGATGTCACCGCATGACATTTCCCCGAAGGGACAGACACATGAACGAAGTGAATCACATGCTGGCCAGTCTAAGTGTTCCGGAGCAGTAGTGCTGGGCTAGCAGGACTCCGGGTAAACCGGGCTGTAGCGGACTACCATGGCTCGGTGGAATCACTAGACTACATTTCCCCATAAGAGAGGCTACCAAGGATAAACAACTAGGTTGTCGGATCCCACACATAGCAATACACGTCACACGTACGCATAACATGCAAGTATGTGCTGTACAACATGGCATCACAACATAACGCAAACTCATATAGATAAAGGCCCAGAAGAGCCACATAGCAATAAATACAAACAGGTGTCACATGACCCATCATTCAGAGCATACAAGCAACGGAAGCATTACATGTCTGAGTACAGACAACTACAAAAGAAAAAGGCTGAGAAGCTTGACTATCTACAAGTCCCTCCCAAGGGTACAAGATCGTAGCTGAGGTAACAAGCTACTCGTCGAAGTCCAAGCGGTACTACTAGTGAGACAGATGTCTCACCTGCAAAACATAAATAAAGCAAACGTGAGTACAAAGTTACTCAGCAAGACTTACATCAGATCCTATCATACATGCACTAGTATCAAGAAGGCAGTGTGGGGTTTAGTTGCAGCAAGCCAGCTTTGACTCAATGGCTATCCTGTTCTATGACTACGAGAAACTTCTTTGAGGTGAGGCAGCGCACACGAGTCCACTAAACACCACATCAATACACTACTATGGATTCATCCTCGTTTCCTTACGAGAAGGGCATCCATAGCACTCACACTTGTCTTGAGCATTTTAGAGTATCCACATCAAGTTGTCTATGTACCACGTAAGCATCCAAGAAGTCCGTAACTGAGGACACGGCTATTCGAATAGATCATGATAACCCTGCAGGGGTGTACTTCTTCACACATGCTCTCGCCACTTACCGCCATGTACATGTCATGTACCTCGGCAACCTTCAAGCGGAAGCCTGGCGAGGGTGTCGGCCACGACCTGACTAACCACACAAGTCTCTCATCCAGGTTTATCGCCTATTCGGGTTCCATATGCAAGGAGATTCGGCCGGGGTGTCGCTCACTGCCCCAAACGATGTGAGCAGGGTTCCCAAGCCCACCATCCGGGTGCCACTTGGTACACCATGCCACTGTGCCTAGTTTGTCCCAAGCCCACCTGGCCGGGTTCCACTTGGTAGACTACTAACACTACCTACAAACACCAGAAACTATTTGCAACTCCTAGACAGAGATCAAGTTGGCTAATAAGTCGAGAGAGCTTGGAGCGCCCGGAGCCCAATGTGTGGTAGTAACTAGTCATTGGACAAATTACACAGAACTCAGTTCTTAAGGACGGTCCCAATGAGACAACCCACCATGTACTCCTACATGGCCTCTCACCGCTACCTTTACCAAATTGTGTTCACACACTTAACTCTCAGCACCAGAACATATCGTAACACTCCAATTCATTCCCGATGAATCAGACCTGACACAACTCTAAGCAATAGCAAGCATGGCATGGTAGGAACACAACATGGCTCAATAAACTCCTACACATGCTAGTGGGTTTTAACTATTTACTGTGGCAATGATAGGTCATGCAGAGGAATGGGTTCAACTACCGCAGCATAAAGTAGCAGTTGAATTGTTGTTGTCCTAATGCAATAAATGAGAGCAGGAGCGAGAGAGTAGGATTGTATCGGAATGAAAAAGGGGGTTTGCTTGCCTAGTAGATCAACAGGGGGCACTGCTCCTCTGACAGGTACTCTGGATCGGTCTTTGGAGCAGGACCTATCGAGAAGGAACGGCGTCGACAATCAATACACAATCATATGCAACAATATGATGCATGAACATGGCATGTATATGTGATGTTGTTTGCGCTAATGCAACTAGAATTCATTTGGTTGAAGTCCATTTGAACCAAAGATTCAAATGCATCTCCAAAATAAGCTCTTATAAATGCCATTCATATGTTTTCACCTATACAGCAAGTATAAGTTGGTTTATCATGCATGAAAATGGTACAGATGGATAGATTGCATTTTTCTAATAATTTTTCATATATAAATTATTTCAATCTGAGCTAGGGTTGAATTTCTATGAATTTTTTAAAGTTTATATCATTTTCTGGATTTTCCTGATTTATTTTTAAACAAGAAAATGATATATTGCGTCAGCACAGTGTCATGCTTGCGTCAGCAGGTCAACCAGGTTTACCCGGTCAAACCTGACATGTGGGGTCCACACGTCAGTGACACGGTTAGCTAACAGAGTTAGTTAGGTATTAAACTAATCCTAAACTAAAAATTAGCAGGGCCGGGCCCCACATGTCATTGACCCATACGGGTCAAATTTGGTCAACTGGGGGGGGGGGGGTCAAACCCACTCAATCTTGCCGGCGTTTAGCCACCGGTGAGGCAGAACGTGGCGGAGGGCACGGGATTGTCGCTCCGGCGACCATTTAGGCGACTGCTGGGTGCTCGGGGGCGACTGGCTCGGGCTCTGGCCACGGTGGCTCGATGATCAGCGGCGAGG
Source organism: Triticum urartu (assembly GCF_056163025.1). Taxonomy (NCBI): domain Eukaryota; kingdom Viridiplantae; phylum Streptophyta; class Magnoliopsida; order Poales; family Poaceae; genus Triticum; species Triticum urartu. Next base: position 334,003,993 of record NC_141879.1, on the reverse strand, counting down.
AGCTACGGCCGTGGTGGGGAAAAGGATCTACGATGTGAGAACGGAGGAACGGGAAGAGGGGAACGGAGCAGAAGCTCACTGCAGACTCGATGGGCTTGACGGTGAGCTCGGGGATGCACTGGAGACGGCGGAGCGGCGAAGACGATCTCCGGTGTCCGGAGATGAAGACGACGTCGATGGAGGCGCTCTAGGGCCTCCCGAGGCGCATGGCTTGATGGAGAGATGACCGGCGACGTGGCGGAGCTTGCAGACATGGAGAGAGAGCGAGGGGGAGGCGGTAGCTATGACAGCAGCGCTCGGCCATTCTCGTGAGAGAGCTAGGGAGAGGAGGGGAGGCCACGAGAGAGAGAGAGAGAAAGAGAGAGAGAGAGAGAGTAGAGCATCCAAGCGATGAGGGGGAGGCCAGGCAGGCAGGTGGTGTGGCGGCATGGCGGTGCGCGCGCGCGGGGCTCACGCCCGACCGACTGGCGCGAGGACAAGGACGACTGGCAGGGGCCAGTTGGCTGGGCCGGCCTGCTGGGCCGCACTGTGCCAGGTCGCAGGTAGGTCCAGGTAAGCGTTTTCCTTTTTTTATTTTCTTTTCTATTTTCTGACATTTGTTTTGACTTAGTAATAATACTAAATCATTTTATTTTCTTCTGACAATTTTTGCAGGGACCTAAGGGGTTATTCCAAAAACCCTCAGCAAAAATCAGAATTTTTGGACATATATAAACTATATCACATATATATATATATCCAAGGCAAATAATTATTGCATTAATTCCAAAAGGCCAAAATAAATATTTATGAGCTCCTGAAAATATTAGTTTGAATTTTACCTCTGACCAATATTTTCAGAGAGCAACATGAACATTTTCTTGGACCTTTTTGAAGCAATTTTTATCTGGGTTATTTCCAGAAATGATTTCTGAGGGTTTCACAAATCCCCACTTCAAATTTAAATGAAATTTAAACATGATGCTCACAAGAAGGCTTGCCTAGGTCATACCAGAACTAGGGATGTGACAATTCCCCTCTCTGGAGCCCGAACGGACTCCAGATCAGCCCTCCCGAGAGAGTTTAGGGCTTGGCGGCGGCTCCATATCGTAAAACACAATGAATCCTTCTCTCTTATTTTTTTCTCCCCAAACACGAATATATGGCGTGGAGCGTGATGGGGGCCACGAGGCAGGGGGCGCGCCTAGGGGGGTAGGCGCGCCCCCACCCTCGTGGACACGGTGTGGGCCCCCTGACGTGGACTCTTCTTCTAGTATTTTTTATATATTCCAAAAATAATATCCGTTGATTTTCAGGTCATTCCGAGAACTTCTATTTCTGCACAAAAATAACACCATGGCAATTCTACTGAAAACAACGTCAGTCCGGGTTAGTTCCATTCAAATCATGCAAGTTAGAGTCCAAAACAAGGGCAAAAGTGTTTGGAAAAGTAGATACGACGGAGACTTATCATTACTTAGCCAACCTAAGTCTATTATTAATTGTGAGCCTACTTTTGATATCGCAGCCCACTGCGCGACCTCCCCATCGATCAAGTCTCGGAGTGGGACTCTCCATTGGCAGCACTGGTGGAGAGCGGGACCGGATCGCGCGCCTCGCCTCCCCAGGTCATTGAGGAGACTGGGGAGGTTATGTCTAGGAGGACCCCATCTGGGCCGAGCACAGGGGGAAGAGGCGATGCGACAAAGGCACCAGGAGCGAACCATCTCGGCTTCCATAGAGGAAGGAGCCGAGGTGCCTCCACCACCCCCGCCGGCTCCGGAGTGGGCTTTGACTCGGTGGCCGGATGCATTGGAGGAAGCTTTAACCAGCTCCTTCATCGCCGAGGAGCACCGCACCCTGATGGGCATGGTTTTGCAAAGTCTTCGGTCCGTGGACCATGGACTAAAGGAGGCTTTCAGCAGCCTTCTGACCTGCTTCATCGCAAGCCATGTAATGCCCTTTTTCTTAAAGAAGTTCTTTTATATGGTCATGCAACCTCATATACAGTAGCCCCCCGAGGCCCTGATTGAGTTTGAAAAACTCATGCGGGGGTCGAATAGTTTAGAGATATAGATGGTAGCCAAAGTGGGTTGTAGCCCCCGAGACTTGAGTTGGATTAAAAGCCCAAGAGAGGATCGAAAATCAATGATGCGGGAGCCTAATATACTTAGTTTATGTGTAAGCATCATCTTTAGTGGCTGCTGCCAACGCCGAGGAGTTGGCCAAACTGAATCGGAAGATCAAGAGCTCCAAGGATGAGATCGGTCTGTTAAACAAGCGGTTCGACGTGATGCAAGGTAAGTTCGAACCGAGCTGTTGGACTACAACCTTATGGTAATACAATTTTTCGAAGTTATCCTAAATGCAGTACAAATGATATTACTGTAGCTGCCACCGTGGAGGTCAAGAACCTGAAGGCTGAGCTGAGGAGAGCTCAGCAGGAAACGACACAGCAAAGAGCGGCGGCCGAATAGGTGGCCACCAAATTGATAGCGGTGAAGACTATGAGCTAGCGGCATGAAGCCCGAGTGGCAGAGGTGCAACAAGAGCTCAAGGATGCTATCACGAGATGTGAGGTCCTTGAGGAGAAAAGTTAGGATCGGGCCATCGAGCTAACCTCGTTGAGGTCAGAGGTCAAGGAAGCGCAGGTGGAGGCGCGAGGTCGCTAGGATGAACTCCGCCAAGCCAAGCTTATTATGGATGGTAAGCCGTACTTACTGCAAAGTGTATTTGGTGGTAACAGGTTCGCTTTACTCATGTGAGTATGGCATTCCCAGGCACTTTTGTGGACCTCCCGAGGAGTGTGTCAGATGCGGCCAAGTACTTCGTGCCCCTGCAGGTCCATGCCGAGAAGAGGCTATTTTGGGCGTAGTTTGAGGCGCTCGATCACCCTCCCCTCCTCAGCAACCAAATGAAGTAGCTGATGGAGTTGCATCGGATGGCAAGAGCCGACGATGAAGGACCTTTGCGTCAAGTTATGGCCTTCAGAGCCGCTGCCGAGAAGCTACTTTGGCTTGGTGAAGAGGTTGTGCGACGCCGCGCCTGGATTGACATCTGGAAGCACTCTGTATGCATTGAGGGAGCTCGAATGGCCTTCGGCAAGACCATGGTGCATTGGCCAAAGATCAAGCCAGTCGAAATGGCCATCGGACCTCCGCCCCTTGGGAAGGAGCACATGCACCCCGAGTAGTATTTTTCCCATCATGATGGATGGTGGTCGGCGATAGAGGCCCAATGTTCGACAGATGTAATTTATGAATGAATTTATTTCCGTTTATTTGAAGGGGTTTGAACTATCGTGCTCAATAACACAATTGTTGAACTTGTATATAACACCTTGTTTGTTTATTTTGACTCCTATGCGGCTGTTTGAAACTGAAAGTTACCAGTTGTCAGCTTCAACCCCCTTGTAGAGACTGCAAATGGTGTTTTCTTTTTAAGACTTTAACCCTTAGCTGATGTCTCAGTGCCCGGAGGTGGTAGTGTGTAAGGAAAACAAGGCAATCAGACTATGCAGTTTTAGTGCTTTCACTTAGCCATAGGAGCTTGACTACGGGAGCTAGTGACTAGCCCCCATTGTGTGTGATATTCGGATGTGTTGAGGCTGATGCCGTCATCACTTGGTTCTTGTGATAGCAAACCCTTCGTTTGACACATAATAACCTCCATCGATTTTTAGTTTAACACTTCTCATTGGATCGCCGACCAGTTCTTGCTTATTATGACATTCAGTTTTCGTCTTTCTCCACTAAGGTACCTAACCAGGCAAGCCGGAAGTACACTTGTAGTGGTTCTCCCTTTTCCCTCCTAGCCGAACAATGCAGAATGTAACAGGGCAAACACAGGAGCCGGCCAACCCAACTATTGTCTAAAGACATAATTCACAACCGATTCATATAATGCAATATCCAAGATGCCGAACACATGGAACAAAAAATAGTGCTGGAATGATGCTTGGGGTACAACCTATAGTCGAGCCCCCAGTTTATTAGATGATCGCATCGAAAATAAAACGTGTATCAAACTAGTTTACTTCGACATAAAAAGCAGAAAGGAACAAACGACAACAGTATGATCGTAAAAAGAAAATTGTCTTTTATTTCCTTCGAATTCGTGACGTCTAAACATACAATCCGAACTACCAAAGCAATTGTTTACAAATACTTTGAAAATAAATTTATTAGAGGGAAGGTTTACACAGGGCCTGCATGAGTGGTTTAACGGCCCTACTACGCCCTGTTGCACGTCTGCGCCTTTGCTCTTTGTTAAACTCCCGTAGTCGAAAGAGGTAGTTGTTGGTGGATGGGCCCTTGAAAGAGGGTCTTGAGAGGTCGCCACAGGATATCAGCTTGACACTAGCCAAGCCCTAAATGGTGCCTATTGGTGATGTGTAGTCCGAGGACATCTTTGGCCTTGGCTTGATTGAGTCGAGCACTTGACCCCTTGTACCTTTTGCCCCACAGTTGCCCATGGAATTTTAAGCATGAAATTATGCACTCAAGGCACGTATTTTACAGCTGGGAAGGCTATGTTGTGGGGTGCGTATCCCTATTTGGGATGGGATCGAGAGGACTCTAGGACTGGGGCTGTGGCTCGAGCTCGTTTGCGTGCGTCCAGCCCCCTGATAGGAGTCTGGGGCTCCGACGCCTCTTTGGCAGCCTGGACTTCAGCTGATAGAGCCGTTGTGTGTCCCTCAGTTTGGAGTGAGCGCTTAGTGTTACCGTTAATGGTAATGACGCCCTTGGGCTCTAGCATCTTAAGCTTCAGGTATGCGTAGTGAGGGACAACGTTAAAGTGAGCGAACACTGTTCGGTCAAGGAGTGCGTGATAACTGTTGTCGAAAGGGGCAATGTTAAAGATCAAGTCTTTGCTTCGGAAGTTGTCGGGCGAGCCGAAGACTACTTCCAAGGTGAAGGTTCCCGAGAAGCATGCTTCTACGCATGGGATTACTCCTTTGAAGGTAGTGTTGCTAGGTTTGATCATTGACAGATCGATTTTCCCATCTTCTTCACTTTATCCGAGTAAATCAGATTGAGGCTGCTGCCTCCGTCCATAAGGACTCTGGTGAGGTGGTATCCATCCACGACAGGGTCAAGTACCAGAGCTACCTTTCCTCCAGGATGGATACTGGTTGGATGGTCTCTTCGGTCGAAGGTGATCGGACAAGCCGACCATGGGTTGTATTTCGGGGCCACCGGCTCTATGACGTAGACATCTCGGAGTGCACGCTTTCACTCCTTCTTGGGTATATACATGACATAGATCATGTTCACGGTTTTTACCTTGGGAGGGAACTGCTTTTGGCCTCCATTGTTCGGCCCGTGAGGTTCATCAACGTGCTCACGCGAGGACCCTTGCCCTGTTCCTCGGGTGTGAGCTTGCGGGCCCAGTTGATTACCCAACAGTTACGGTTGGTGTGGTTGGCTAATGTCGCTTGAAGCTACATCGGTATTTCCCCAAAGAGGAAGGGATGATGCAGCACAACGGCGGTAGGTATTTCTGTCATATGTGAAATAAAGGTTATTGAACCAGTAGGAGAACCAAGCAACACAATGTAAACATCACCTACACACAAAAAACTTCTCGCAACCCGACGTGTTAAAGGGGTTGTCAATCCCTTCCGGGGTACGTCGCCTCAAGATAGGCAAACGAACGTGAGGTAAATTTGTAGTAGATTGATAGATCGAACGCCAAAAAAAATAAGAATAAATTGCAGTAAGGTATTTTTGTATTTTTTGGTTTAATAGACCTGAAAATAAATGCAAAGGAAAAGTAGATCGCAAAGGCAAATATATGAGAAAGAGACCCCGGGTCGTAGGTTTCACTAGTGGCTTCTCTTGAGAAAAATAGCAAACGGTGGGTGAACAAATTACTGTTGGGAATTGACAAAACTTCAAATACTCATGACGATATCCAGGCAATGATCATTACATAGGCATCACGTCCAAGATTAGTAGACCGACTCCTTCCTGCATCTACTACTATTACTCCACACATCGCCCACTATCCAGCATGCATCTAGTGTATTAAGTTCATGGAGAAACAGAGTAACGCAATAAGAACGATGACATGATGTAGACAAGATCTATCTATGTGGCACTACAAAAAAAGACACATCCGTGACTTTTTGGGCCGAACAAATTTTTTTCTATCATACTTATGACACTTCGATGACGATAATTCTGACAAAACCCGGTATCATCATAGATGTGGTGGGCTCCTACTTCTATGACAGAAAATCATGACAGAAAATGGTCTTTTCGTCTTGGGCGGGCCGGAGACGCAGATGCATGAAATTCTTTGGGCCGTCCATGACAGAAAAAACCGTGGTAGAAGCGAGGGCGACGAAAATATCGGGGAGTTCCCGGTTACAGTGGGTGGTCGGGGGCCGAGCGATGCGCGTTTCTCTTGTACGTACGCGCGTGTGTGCGAGGCATTGCGCTCTAACTGGACCGAAGCGATTGCGCTGCAGGCTACACGTTACTAAACCCGAGTGATCGATCGGTCCCTTGCTGTTAAGTGAGCCGTAGTGATTCCTTCGCTATTGCTGCTAACTAAAGCCGATCGAACACTGCTACCTCCTTCCCTGGATGAATAGTGAGCATTGTTGAGGGGGTTTGGATGAACAGTTCCCGGAGGGGGGTTGGATGAACAGGAACCCGTTGTAGTAGGACGTTGCCGCTGGATGGACAGTACCCTGATAGATCGAGTCGGTGGATGAACAGGACCCCGTGGAGGGCTCGATGAACAGTAGCCGGTGGAGGGCTGGATGAACAGTAGCCGGTGGAGGGCTGGATGAACAGTAGCCCATGGAGGGGTGGTTGAACAGGACCCCCATGGAGAGGGTTGGTTGAATAGTAGCCGGTGGAGGAGCGCGTGGTGGAGGCTCGATGAACAGGAGCCCGTGGATGAACAGTCGCATGTGGAGGCTGGAGGAGGTCGACGGTGGAGGAATAGTAGCCCGTGGAGGTAGTCGACAGTGGAGATGAATAGTATCCCATGGAGTCCCGTTTTGCGGTACGCCACACCCCTCTCGATGAACAGGACCCCCGTTTCGACCGTACCGCTCCAACACAAGTCCATTTCCTCCATTTTGCGGTATGCCACACCCCTCCTGATCAACAGGACCCTGTTTTGGCCGTAGGAGGTCTGTTTGCTCCGTTTTGCGATATGACAGACCCCTCTCGATGAACAGGATCCCGTTTCAACCATGGCTGGTCGAACACAAAACCATTTCCTCCATTCTGCGGTACACCGGACCTCGTTTCCATCGCCTGTTCCATCCAAGCCGGTTGGCTCCCGATTAACAGCACGTGTTCTGTCGGATGTGGGGTTCCGGCAAACCCTTAAGGTTCAAACACTAGGGTGCGCACGAAGTCTTTCCTTCCTACCGATCTACGCCCTAGCTCGCTAAGATCTCGCGGACGAACTCGACAAACTCGCAACACAGAAATACACGAGGTTTATACTGGTTCGGGACACCGTTGTGGTGTAATGCCCTACTCCAGTGTGGTTGTGGTGGATTGCCTCTAGGGCAGATGATGAACAGTACAAGGGAAGAACAGCCTCCTGATGTTGAGGTGTTCTTGTGAGTAGGCTCTCGATCGGGTTGGATCAAGCTAAGATGAGATGAGATGAGAGAGATTAGATCAGAGATCAGATGAGATCGCCCTACTATGGTGGCTAGCTCTACTTATATAGGCCCTGGTCCTCTTCCCAAATATCGAGCAGGAAGGGAGCCAACAACGGCGGGCCAATTTGAAGGGGGACAGCTAGTACAAGCTATCCAGACAAAAGTGGTCTTCGCATGCGAAAGGCTCTGGCGGTGACGCCGTCTTGGGCTCCACGATGACCTCCGTCTTGCCGTCCTCCTGGTCTTGGTCTTGTTGCCCCAATATAGCAACCTTTGCCTGATGCCTCGGTACTCTTTGCCTCCGCTGGCCTCGTTAGCACCAAAGAGGAAACAAGGACGCTACGCGCGCTGGCGCCCGCCTGGTGCCTGCCTGGTGTCGTGCGTCATGGATCACGTCACGAAGGCCTCGTGAGGTTTGCCCCGCCTTGATATCTCCGCTCCTCGTCAGCCTGCCTAGCTAGGCTACTCCAGAGGAGGTCTTGTGTCGTCCGGCTCGTGAGGCTTGGACCTTCGTAAGGGTCTTGAATGCTTTGTTGGTGAAAATGGGCCGTATGGCCTGCTGGCTTGGCCACTATGGCACCCCGTCTCAGAGCGACCGGTTTACCCTGCATTGCCAGCCTAGAGACCATGTCTTCTAGCAACACACAACATATTGGTACAGAAAACAACCGCTTTATTGAGACTAGCGGAACATAGTTCATATTACAACAGCGGTCGAGGCCAAGCGGCACGCTCGGTGCGACTGAGCAATATGTACATTATTTAGTGAACATAAAGGGGCCTCGATCCGAACAACTACGTGGCAGCGGAATAACGTCGTAGCGGAAGCTCCATATCACAGGGACACTGATGTGGACATGCTCTAGACTCGAACAATGCTCCTTACCAATGAGACTTTCCTGAAATCTAGCATGACACGCCAGGTCAGTACATTGAATGTACTTGCAAGCTCACAACAAGCATAATCATAATGACAAACAATATCATGACATTTAACCAATTAAAATGCAACGCTATATGTCAACATGCTGTGATCATGCTTGAACGTCCCTTGGGACAACTTACCAACCGTGATCATCCTTAGATCACAAGCACACCACCAATGTGGTAAAACACACCACCAACGTGGTCTTTACCAACATGACTCGTGATCCTTACGGCGATCACAACCACGACCAATATCTGGTCCCAAATTCCTCGATGGCCTTTCTGCCATCCTCGACAATGCAGAGTTTTCCAGATTAGTGTGCTATTTTTATTATTCGTTGACTCATGGTGGGACCTACTACGAGGTGTCTGTAATCGTGGATGTGGCTATCGATAGATTATACACTCTGCAGAGGTAGCACACTGTACCCACACCACGGAAACCATGGCCTCACACTCCCATTCAGGTGGACCAATGGCATTCCGACGAAACCCCTCCATTTCCACAGCACTCTCACAGCCACTCCAACCCAAATCCCCAACGGGCTGGTCCTGGGTGGCCCCGTGTCTACCAAAGACACCCCGACCACCGTCGTGGTCAAACTCCCACTCGGGGATACTCCCACTCGGGGACTCGGTACCATAATCTAATCAACGAGCACACAAGATTATGTCTGCTTGCCAGGCTAGGGCAAACACGACATAACCTTCCCTAGATGGAGGCACCGACCGGAGGTCATGTCAGTGGACCGAATCAAGGCCCCCCATAAAGGCAAATGTGGTTGCACTGGAAAGAACTCGATTCAGCGGCACCATGACCCGATCAACAGTGTATTCAAGTTGAGTTATTTTCAGTTTCAACTTTAAACTAACAATGACCGGTGTCATAGCATGCCATGAAATGCAAAACAACACATGCGTCATAAAAAAATGACCGATGTCATCTTTACACCAAGCATAACCGTCAAGAACTCACGTTACTCTACTAGCTCAAAATGACTCACAACTGAGCCAAAATATTTTGCAACAAGTTTCATTAATTTCCTACGCAAGAAAGTAACTCTGATAACTTTTTAATATGCATAACAAAAGATTTTACTATCAACAATTCTTACTTTCTTTATCACTAAATTAAGTTCAAACTTTCTATAAAAAAAGTAATATGATTTAACAGAATATTTAACAGAATATTTTCTAACAAATTTTTATCAATTTCAGGAAGGAAAAATATAGCTAAAATAACTACCATGCATAACAAAATTATTTCTAACATCACCGCAAATAAATCTTAACTTGCTTTATCCACTAAACTAGTTTCAACTATTCTATAAATCAGGCATAACAACTATCCAACATTTAACAGAATACAAGTTACTCAATAATTATTTAAATGCATGGATTAATCATTTCATTCAAGTGAGAAAATCACAAATATTGAAATGGCATCATAAAAATGTTGTTGGGGCTTGCCTTAGTGCAGATGAGGTTCACAAGCCTCCTGGTGATCCTCAAGACAAGCCTCACCTTCAGAAAATAATTTTAAACACAAAAAGAAAATATCAAGAACACTTCTGAAATTCACTAGAAATTCTAAACAACTCAGAAAAATCTCATCTTTGGTGAGCTGTTAGATTTCCTTGCGAAGAACACAATGCAAAAAGAATCAATTCATTTGGACTTATGGTTAAAAAGTTATAACAGTTTGAAGTGTTCTATAAATTCAAAAGAATTTGAATAAAAGAAAAAGACTGGGGGGTGACGTCGAAGGAGTAAAGCCCAGGGGTGCCACCACTCATACCGCTTCACGCGCGTACCGAGTGGCTGACTAGCGAGCCCCGCTAGTCAGGTGGGGGAAGAGGGAGAGAAAAATAGAGACGGCCGCGGCTTCGCTGGAGCTCTCGCCGGCGACGAGGGCTCTTTGGCCAAAACGAGAGGGAGTGATGGCAAGAGGAGGTCGAGGCGCACCTGCCCATACCCATAGCGTGGCTAGGGGTGGTCGGACGGTGTCGGAATGTAGCTCGCGAGCGAAGACAGAACGAGGAGGTCGTCGGAGTTGAGGAAGACGACGAGCAGAGGCCGCTCCAGGGGCTCCGAGCGGGCGAGACGGCCTCACCGAAGAGAGGCGGAGGCCCTGGAGAGGTTGCCCAGGCCTGGGAGGGGCTGGAGCTGCCGCGGTGACCAGAGGGGATCGCCGGTGAGCTCGAGCTCGGGGACGGCGGCCCGAGGCCTGCCCGGCCGGGCTATGGCTTCCTACTCGACCGTTGAGTGTGTGTGAGTGCTGGAGGATGCCCTAGGAGGTTGGGGAGGGGCTCTATATATAGGCGAGCGGCGAGGGTGCTTCGGGATCTGCCGGTGGACACCTGTCCACGGCACCCGGCGACGAGCGGTGTCAGTGAGAGGGGGAGAAGGCGACGGTGGTCACGCGGCCACTGTGGGCGAGCGGAGACGAGCACATGATCAAGGGGGTGACGACGAGCACAGTGCGCTCCGCACTGTTGGGCTGGCCGGACCTTGCCCCTGCTCGCTGTGGCGAGCTCCGACGTCGGTGAGTGCCAGGGCGGAGTTAAGGGTGTCGAGACAATGATGGTGGTGAGTTTTGGCAAGGTTTGGCAGGCGGGGGAAGCAAGCACGCGCGAACAGAGCGCTCGGCGGCTCCCAGAGCGCGTCGACACGCATGCCTGGCATCGTGGACACGCGTGGTCACCGCGCGAACTCTGTCCTCAGCCAGCCTTCGTCCAAAAATCATGTCTGGCATGTTGTTCGCGGTGGTTTGGAAGTTTACCACGGTTTGGTTTGGATCCAGGTGCAGTAGAGAAAATTTTACATGTCTGGTAAGTTTCTGGACAGTATCTTTGTGATGTTACTATGGTCAAATGGCTGGGAGTTTGAAGTTGTGCTTTGGAGGCTAGCTTAGAGTTAGTAAGGTAAATAAGCACAAGAAAGATCAGGTCAAATGGAGCAAGTAAACTGGTAGTTGCTGTAGAAACCACCATTTCTGTCTAGAATAGAAAAGATTTTCTATAGCAAAAATATTCCAAAAAGTGATGAAATATTTTTGGTCAGGGAGGTGCCCTAGGGTCCCTAGAATATTTGTGAATTATCTTAGAATTTTCTGAGCCATAAAAATTAGGGTTGCTTTGGAGCAAACACATTTGGCTTAGGGTTTTAGAGAGAGAATGAATATTTTTCATTTAAGAAAAATATTCCAAAGATTATTTTGTGGTGGATCAGAAGTGAAATGATGGTTTGGGAGAGAAATGAACACTTGGGTGAAAGCCAAGGATGCCCAAGTGTTTAAGTCCAAATGAAAAGATTCAAAAACTCCATGTTTCAAAAAAATTCAAATGAAAACTCAAACAAATAAGAGAGGGAAAAACCCAGGCTATCACAAACCTCCCCCACTTAGAATGAATCTCGTCCTCGAGATTCGGTTGCTTGGGAAAACCACTCTGGATACTGACTCTTAAGGAACTCTTCCTGCTCCCAAGTTGCTTCTGACTCTGTGTGATGCTCCCACTGAACTTTGAAAAAATTTCTGACTTTGCTGCGAGTGACCCTTTCCACTTGATCCAAAATTTTGAATGGTCTTTCTTCATAAGTTAAATACTTTGCCAATTCTATCTCAGCCATTGCAGTCCTTTTCTAAGGCGGGGATATGCATCGTCTTAATTGCGAGACATGGAATACATTGTGTATATCTGACAACTCCGGGGGTAGTTCCAGTTGGTATGCAACCGTACCCACTCGAGACATAATTGGGAATGGACCAATGAATCTGGGTGCCAGCTTTCAACGAATCTGAAATCGCTTAACTCCTCTCCTAGGAGTGACTCGGAGGTACACGTGTTCTCCGGGATCAAAACTGACCTGCCGGTGCTTTGCATCATAATAACTCTTCTGACGGGATTTGGCCAATTGCAGTCGGTATCTGATTTCCCAGACTTGTCTCTCGGCTTCCATCATGAGATCGGTCCCGAAGATATGGCTATCTCCAGATTGAGACCAATTTAGAGGAGTGCGACACTTATGACCATATAGAGCTTCATATGGTCATGTCTTTAGACTGGTCTGGAAACTGTTGTTATACGAGAACTCGACATATGGCAAGAAATCTTCCCATTTCGCCCCGTTGGCTAGCACATAGGCTCGCAACATATATTCGAGTATTTGATTTACTCGCTCTGTCTGACCATCCATCTGAGGGTGATAAGCAGTACTATATTTTAGGGCTGTCCCAAAGGCTTGATGGAGACGGGACCAGAAAGCGGAGGTAAACAAAGAACTTCGTCGGAAGTGATAGTCCGGGGTACTCCATGCAGACTGACGATTCTGGATACATAGAGTTGTGCAAGTTCATCTGCTTTGTATCTGGTGCTGATCAGGGTGAAGTGAGCAACCTTGGTGAGGGTGTCCACTATAACCCAGATTGCGTCTTTGCCACGCTGAGTCCTAGGCAATCCGGTGATGAAATCCATGCAAACATCATCCCATTTCCATTGTGAAACTGGCAGTGGTTGGAGAAGTCCGGCTGGCTTCTGATGATCTACTTTCACCTTGTTGCATATGTCGCAACAGGCTACAAAATAGGCAATGTCTTTCTTCTTCCCATCCCTCCAGCATATTTACTTAAGGTCTTCATACATTTTCGTACCTCCCGGATGATTGGAATGCGAGGATTCGTGTGCTTCTGACAAGATTTTCTTCTTCAAGTCCGGTTGATTTGGTACACAAATTCGTCCATGGAATCGGAGGGTACCGAAGTTGTCCTTGAAGAAATCTGGGAGCTGCCTTGCATGTTTTTGTAGCTCGGCATCATCTGGCTGGGCCTTGCGGATTTCCATCTCAAGTGTGGGGGTAACTTCCAAAATATTAATGAGGCCAGCATCCACGATGACCAAGTTGAGCTGAGCGATCTCCTCCTGAAGTTCGGTAGGCAATGATTTTAACATGACATTTAAGCTGACGGGCTCTTGATTGAGCGCATCGGCAACGACGTTGGCCTTGCCTAGATGGTAATTTATTCCAAGGTCATAATCCTTGACCAACTAACCATCTTCGCTGACGGAGATTTAAATCTGGCTGAGTGAAGATGTACTTGAGGCTTTTGTGTTCGGTAAATATTTGGCACCTTTTCCCAATGAGATAGTGTCTCCAAATTTTTAATGCATGAACCACTGCGGCCAATTCCAAATCATGAGTAGGATAATTTCCCTCATGTGGTCGTAGTTGTCGTGATGCATAGGCTACTACATTGCCGTCTTGCATCAACACGCAACCGATACCTTGTCTGGAGGCATCACAGTACACATCAAAGCTGCGATAAATGTCTGGAAGAGTCAATACCGGTGCGGTTGTCAGACATGTCTTTAGCTCATTAAAACTCTTCTCACAGTCCTCGGTCCACATAAACTTTGTATCCTTTTTGAGCAGTTTCGTCATAGGTTTAGCAATTTTTGAAAACCCTTCAATGAAATGAAGATAGTATCCAGCTAATCCGAGGAAACTCCGGATCTGTGTTACAGTTGTGGGCGGTACCCAAGCGAGCACATCCTTTACTTTGCTCGGGTCCATGGCTATACCTTTGGTGGATAGTACATGTCCGAGAAACCCAACTTGCTTGAGCCAAAATTCACACTTACTGAACTTGGCGTATAACTGATGGTTTCGGAGTCGTAGTAGCACTACTCGGAGGTGATCCTTATGCTCTTCTTCACTCTTGGAGTAAATGAGGATGTTGTCAATAAAGACTACCACAAATTTGTCGAGGAAGTCCATGAACACTTTGTTCATCATGTGCATGAAGAAGGCAGGGACATTGGTGAGACCAAAGGACATCACAGTATATTCCTAAAGACCGTATCGTGTAGTGAATGCGGTCTTAGGAATATCTTCCTTTTTAATCTTGAGCTGATGATATCCGGTCTGTAAATCGATTTTTGAGAATACTTTAGCCCCACTGAGCTAATCAAACATATCATCAATCCTTGGTAGTGGGTATTTATTTTTGATGGTGACCTCATTCAGCTGGCGATAATCTATGCACATAAGGAGACTGCCATCCTTTTTGCCCATGAAAATTGCAGGTGACCCCCACAGTGAAGAGCTGGGATGAATATAACCCTTCTGGAGTAATTCCTCAAGCTGTTTCTTTAGTTCCACTAATTCTGATGAGGGCATCCGGTAATATTTCTTGTATAATGGTGCGGTTCCGGGCACAAGATCTATGGCAAACTCCAGTTCCCAATCTGGTGGCATGCCTGGAAGTTCTTCTGGAAACACATCAAGGTACTCACTGACCATAGGACTAAATTCCAATTCAGTCATAGAGGTGCAAACTAGTTCTGGCTTGGGTACATGCTTGCGAGCATAGAAATTGGTGAGCTGCCCATTCAGACTGATCAAATTGACTTCTCGGGTTGTGCAGCTTATACAAACTTGATATTTGGTCAGCCAATTCATACCCAATATAATATCCAATTGTTCAGACTCAATGATTATCAGAGATGTTGGAAAGTGGCCCCGTTGACATTGATCTCCAGATCACGGCAGACTAGATTGCTCTTGATTATAGATCCCGGGATTTGTACCAGCATATTTTTGCCCATAATTGTGCAAGGAAAATTGTTTTGGGTGGCAAAACTCTGAGAAATAAAAGAATGGGAAGCCCCAGAGTCAAATAAAATTACTGCGGGTATGTCATTAACAGAAAACATACCAATGACGACTTCTGGCTTCTCTTGGGCTTCATCGGCGGAGATATGATTCACGTGCCCAGTGAAGTTTTGCTGGGTTGACCCTGACTCCATAAAGTTGACTTGTGGCCTTCTCAGAGCATTCACCTTGTGGTTCTTGGGCCACTGTTTGGCATAATGTCCGGGCTTCCCGCAAATGAAACAAGAATTATTGCGCTGGCGCTCCTCATGTGTTAGACTGGTTACAATATTCTTGACTTGAGTGGTGGTCTTGTTAACATTTTGCTGCCAATTTGGCCTGTGTTCCACCTGAGTCTGCTGCCAAGTATGAGCCTTTTGCACAGGTTATCCGTCCTTCTTTGGCTCAAACTTGCGCTTGTTGTCGTTGTTAGCAGGCCTATTATCTGATATAAGCTTGTGCTCCCGTTCAGCAATGAATGCCTTATCTAGGAGAGTTTGGAAATCGGTGAAATCAAACATGCTGAGAGCACACCGGAGTTGCGGAGTTAGACCTCCAAGAAATCTATCAATCTTCCTGTCTTTAGTGGCCACGTCATACAGAGATTAACGGGCCAAATGATTGAATTTTTGCAGATACTCAGCCATAGATTGATTTCCTTGGACGAGCGCGAGAAATTCACGCTGCTTGGCCTTCATAACTCCAGTAGGGATGTCATACTTGCGGAACTTATCCTTGAATTTTTCCCAGGTGACTTCCTCATCAATCGGCCACATGGCTTTTGTATTTTCCCACCATATGGCAGCTACGCCTTCAAGGTAATGGGTTGCAATGGGACTTTATCATTTCCTTCAGTACGGGCGATCTCAAGCCTTTTCTCCATGGTGCGCAACCAATCGTCTGTATCCAATGGGTCAACAACCCGACTGAAACTGGCTGGATTGGTCCTCTGAAAATCTGACAGCTTTGAGTGATGACCATTCTTATTTCCATTTTGTCCAACTATAGCTTGCACACTCCTCAATATTTCAATCAGATCGTTGTTCCTTTTCTCTTCAAACATACACAGAACTTGCTCGGCGGAGGGAGGATCAGGCGGTGGAGGTGGTGGCTGAACGTACGGCTCGGGAGAATATCCTGCCTGTCGTGCGGAACAACGAACAGGAGTTCCCTCACGAACGTTGCTACTGCGGCCTCCGTGCGTCATCCTATTGAGTATTTTTTCCCAAGGCAAGGCAATCGAGATGAGAGACATCCAAGAATAAAATTGGGGAAAAGCCAGCAACAAATCTCGAAAGAGACAAAAGAGCGAAGAAAATACGGCGATTAAAGTCCCAACATAATTATACATAGACTCATACATGAAAATTAAACGACCTGACTGGTTCCACTGCTCTCATACATGAAGCACCATGACTCGTACAACAACATCCGTACACCATCTAGATGATTGCGAATAGTCAAAGACACTACTGCTCTGCTGGTGCTGCGGTGTCCTCCCCTGAAGCGGTCTCAGATCCTGAACTGACGTGGTTACAGAAACCTCCGGGTTAAGGGTAACGCGATGACGCTGCCTCGAGGGCTCTCCCTCAGGGGCAGGGGTAGGATGAAGCATCGGGGCTGCATGAGTAGCAAGAAGTGAGACCCACTCGGCAGGAGCACTGAGAGGGTTCACGGCCGAGACGCCTGTGCTACTCAGGGGAGTAACCGGCGAAATAGGGGAGCTAGAGCTAACTGGGACATAAGGGGTAAATCTCAGTGAGGACGGAGTAGTGGTGGATCTAGTAGTGACCAAGGTAGCGGCTAAACTAGTACGGGCACGAGTCAGCTCTCGAGCCAGCTCGTGGATCATCAGATAGCTAGCAGTGATATAGCGAGCAAGATGGCTAGCAACACTATGAGACTCCGGGTAAATGAGAGGAAAACGGACATGACCGTTGTCGTGCAGAGATGGGTAATAATAGAAACCTGGGTGGTACTGCATTTGAACCTCGGTATAACTAAGCTCGACAAGGACCTCAAATGCGGCAAACTGGACAGCTTGAGAAGCGGTGGAGGCATAACCGCTTCGAGAAGTGCGAGTGTAAGAGCCGGAATCGGAACTGGTGCGCAGAGTAAGCACTGTGTGATACTCATATACTGAGTCTGCTAGATGCTCCCGGTACACACAGTAGACTGGTTCGTCTCCGTGAGGGTACAGTCGACGCCACACATTGTGGAGAAGGTGCAGTGACGTGTACGGCATCAGCTGCAACTGGCACGGATACGGCACCGGAGCCATCTACACTCACAACCATTAGCAGGCTAGCATAACAATAATAATCAAATGACTAGAATGCAACAACCAGCTATGACTACTACCGGCACTCAAATTTACTCGCGCCTAGCGTCCAGTTAACATGTCGTAGTCTAGCGTGGCCTACAGTCAGCGCAGCTCTGATACCAATCGTTGTGGCACCCCGGCTCAGAGCGACCGGTTTACCCTACATTGCCAGCCAAGAGACCATGTATTCTGGCAACACACAACATATTGGTAAGAAAACAAACGCTTTATTGAGGCTAGCGGAACATAGTTCATATTACAACAGCGGTCGAGGCCAAGCGGCACACTCGGTGCGGCTAAACAATATGTACATTATTTAGTGAACATAAAGGGGCCTCGATCCGAACAACTACGTGGTAGTGGAATAACATCGTAGCGGGAGCTCCATATCACAGGGACACCGATGTGGACACGATCTAGACTCGAACAACTCTCCTTTCCAACGAGACTTTCCTGAAATCTGGCATGACACGCCAGGTCAGTACATTGAATGTACTTGCAAGCTCACAACAAGCATAATCATAATGACAAACAATATCATGATATTTAACCAATTAAAATGCAACACTATATGTCAACATGCTGTGATCATGCTTGAACGTCCCTTGGGACAACTTACCAACCGTGATCATCCTCAGATCACAAACACACCACCAATGTCTGCTTGCCGGGCCCCGTGTCTGCGAAAGAGACCCCGACCACCGTCGTGGTCAAACTCCCACTCGGGGACTCGGTACCATAATCTCATCAACGAGCACACAATATTATGTTTGCTTGCCGGGCCACCGCAAACACGACATAACCTTCCCTAGATGGAGGCACGGACCAGAGGCCGTGTCAGTGGACCGAATCAAGGCCCCCATAAAGGCAAATGTGGTTGCACTGGAAAGAACTCGATTCAGCGGCACCATGACCCAGTCAATGGTGTATTCAAGTTGAGTTATTTTCAGTTTCAACTTTAAACTAATAATGACCGGTGTCATAGCATGCCATGAAATGCAAAACAACACATGCATCATAAAAAAATGACCGATGTCATCTTTACACCAAGCATAACCGTCAACAACTCACGTTACTCTACTAGCTCAAAATGACTCACAACTGAACCAAAATATTTTGCAACAAGTTTCATTAATTTCTTACACAAGAAAGCAACTCCGATAACTTTTTCATATGCATAATAAAAGATTTTACTATCAACAATTCTTACTTTCTTTATCACTAAATTAAGTCCAAACTTTCAGTAAAACAAGTAATATGATTTAACAGAATATTTTCTAACAAATTTGTATCAATTTCAGGAAGGCAAAAATATAGCTAAAATAACTACCATGCATAACAAAATTATTTCTAACATCACCTCAAATAAATCTTAACTTTCTTTATCCACTAAACTTGTTTCAACTATTCTGTAAATCAGACATAACAACTATCCAACATTTAACAAAATAAAAGTAACTCAATAATTATTCAAATGCATGGATTAATAATTTCATTCAAGTGAGAAAATCACAAATATTGAAACGGCATCATAAAAATGTTGCTGTGGCTTGCCTTAGTGAAGATGAGGTTCACAAGCCTCCTGGTGATCCTCAAGACAAGCCTCACCTTCTGAAAATAATTTTAAACACAAAAAGAACATATCAAGAACACTTCTGAAATTCACTAGAAATTCTAAACAGCTCAGAAAAATCTCATCTTTGGTGAGCTGTTAGATTTCCTTCCAAAGAACACAATGCAAAAAGAATCAATTCATTTGGACTTATGGTTAAAAAGTTACAATAGTTTGAAGTGTTCTGTAAATTCAAATGAATTTGAATAAAAGAAAAAGACTGGGGGGTGATGTCAAAGGCGTAAAGCCCAGGGGCGTCACCACTCATACCGCTTCGCGCGCGTACTGAGTGGTTGACTAGCGGGCCCCGCTAGTCAGGTGGGGAAGAGGGAGAGAAAAACAGAGACGGCCGCGGCTTCGCCGGAGCTCTCGCCGGCGACGAGGGCTCTTTGGCCAAAACGAGAGGGAGGGATGGCAAGAGGAGGTCGAGGCGCACCTGCCTGTACCCATAGCGTGGCTAGGGTGGTCGGACGGCGTCGGAATCTAGCTCGCGAGCGGAGGCAGAACAAGGAGGTCGTCGGAGTTGAGGAAGACGGCGAGCAGAGGCCGCTCCAGGGGCTCCGAGTGGGCGAGACGGCCTCACCGAAGAGAGGCGGAGGCCCTGGAGAGGTCGCCCAGTCCTAGGAGGGGCTGGAGCTGCCGCAGCGACTAGAGGGGATCGCTGGCGAGCTTTAGCTCAGGGACGGCGGCCCGAGGCCTGGCCGGCCGGGCTACGGCTTCCTACTCGACCATGGAGTGTGTGTGAGTGTTGGAGGATGCCCAAGGAGGTTGGGGAGGGGCTCTATATATAGGCTAGCGGCGAGGATGGTTTGGGCTCCGCCGGTGGACACCTGTCCACGGCGCCCGGCGACAAGCGGCGTCAGTGAGAGGGGGAGAAGGCGACGGAAGTCACACGGACACTGTGGGCAAGCGGAGACGAGCACATGATCAAGGGGGTGACGACGAGCATAGTGTGCTCCACACTGTTGGGCTGGCCGGACTTGCCCGTGCTCAATGCGGCGAGCTCCAGCATCGGCGAGTGCCAGGGCAGAGTTAAGGGTGTTGAGACGATGATGGTGGCGAGTTTTGGCAAGGTTTGGCTGGCGGGCGAAGCGAGCACGCATGAACAGAGTGCTCGGCGGCTCCCAGAGCACGTCGACACGCATGCCTGTCATCGTGGACACGCGTGCTCACCACACGAACTCTCTCCTCAGGCCAGCCTTCATCGAAAAATCATGTCTGGCATGTTGTTCGCGGTGGTTTTGAAGTTTACCACGGTTTGGTTTGGATCCAGGTGCAGTAGAGCAAATTTTTACAAGTCTGGTAAGTTTCTGGACAGTAACTTTGTGATGTCACTGTGGTCAAATGGCTGGGAGTTTGAAGCTATGCTTTGGAGGCTAGCTTAGAGTTACTAAGGTAAATAAGCACAAGAAAGATCAGGTCAAATGGAGCAAGTAAAATGGTAGTTGATGTAGAAACCACCATTTCTGTCCAGAACAGAAAAGATTTTCTGTAGCAAAAATATTCCAAAAAGTGATGAAATATTTTTGCTCAGGGAGGTGCCCTAGGGTCCCTAGAATATTTGTGAATTATCTTAGAATTTTCAGAGCCATTAAAATTAGGGTTGCTTTGGAGCAAACAGATTTTGCTTAGGGTTTTAGAGAGAGAATGAATATTTTTCATTTAAGAAAAATATTCCAAAGATTATTTTGTGGTGGATCAGAAGTGAAATGATGGTTTGGGAGAGAAATGAACACTTCGGTGAAAGCTAAGGATGCCCAAGTGTTTAAGTCCAAATGAAAAGATTCAAAAACTCCATGTTTAAAAAAAATTCAAATGAAAACTCAAACAAATAAGAGAGGGCAATAAGCAGGCTGTCACAGCCAAGCCGTGGGCCATAGGCAGGCAAGTCTGGGGACCCCCATTCCCAGAACGCCGACAGTAGCCCCTGGGCCCAAGGTGCGCTCGGGCTTGGCTTCGTGGCGAAGCCAAGGGTCAAGTTCGGAGCACCGCGGGCCCCCAAAGCCTGCGGCCTCGGTTGACGCATGGCGGTTGATTGGACATGGGCCTCTCCGCTTCCCCTTGCTGCCTCGGCAACTGCTTGACTTGACAAAAGGCTGGTGCAGGAAGCACTTGCCTTTGTTGCTTCCTTGCCTCGCTCCAGATCCCCTTTCTCGCTCTTCGCCGCCACTACCTCCAAATCTGCCCCAGCCTTGCTCTGCATCTGCCGCTCATGGCGCCGCGCAAGGTCAAGACTTCCTTGGCACCGGCTTGGTACGAGCCCACTCTTGAGGCGCCCAACGTCACAGAGAAGAGCCTCGCCTCCGTGCGCCTGCTGACAGCGGGAGAGAGCAATGAGTGGGGGAAGACGGAGCTCCGGCTTGTGTCTGACGAGCCGGAGCCTAAGGGGAGCACCTTCTTCCCCTTATTATCGAGCAGCGTCACTGTTGGGTTGGTTCCTCCCTTCTCTGATTTCTTTTATGAAGTCCTCGACCACTACGGGCTGTAGGCATTGCACCTCCATCCCAACTCTGTTCTCCTCCTGTCCATCTTTGCCTACTACTATGAGGCATACCTGGGCGTGATGCCGTCCGTGGCGCTCCTGCGCCATTTCTTCTTCCTCCGCGTCAGTGGCGAGCATGCCTTCGGATGCGCTAATTTCGTCGCCTGCGGCAAGGCCAACTCGATCTCGAGCACCGGGAAGAGAGCCGACAATATTCGATCCAAGTGGGTCATGATGGACGCCAAGCACGCCCATCCGTGCCTGGTGTTGCCGACGGAGGCGCCCCGACAGGGCAAGGGGTGGCCCAAGGCGGAGCTTGTCGACGAGCGGGCATCGTCAATGTTGGGGCAGATGATGACCGACCTAAAGCTGTGCAACGCGAGGGCGGCCAAGATAACGGGGGTGATGCTCCTGAGGGAGTTCTTCATGATGCGGGTTGCCCCACTCCAGGCGCGCGCGCCCCCTCCGGGAGCTCAAAGAAGAGGAAAACAAGACCCGCCTGAGGCCAGGGGACCTGCCTGACGATGAATTGGACACCGCCCTGTGCCTCATAGTCGGGGACAACCAGGAGTACCCGCCTAGCGCCTTCGTTCCCCTGTTTCAACGCAGGGACCGGGAGGAATTCATCGCGTCCATGCCAACTTTTGATGCGCGCGGGCTGGTGCCATCGGTGCTTCCGGGAGCTCCTATGACGTAGAAACCGATGGAGGTGTCTTCTGGCGAGTCCCGCGGAGAGGGGGATGAGGAGGTGGACTCGGAGAAGACCCCGGAAGAGGTAGGGGAGACTTCCCCTCTGAGCAAGGCCGAGATTCTCCGCGCCCTTTCTTGATGATGTCGAAGCCGACGCCTACCAAGGGGAGAGGGAGCAACCCCTCATCCCGACGAAGGGTAGGTCATCGCTGGTGGTCCGTGGTGCCGCCTCTACCCCAACACCTCCTGGTGCTGGATCCGGTTCTGCCTCCGCACCGCCTGGCACCGTCGGGGCCCGAACGCCCGCCCTTCAGGTCCCGATGCTGTCAGGCTTCAAGCTTCACAAGCGAAAGGTGGAGTACTTCGCGGTGGACCGGTAGGTATCTCGAGCTTCGCTTTATCGCTGTCGGTACTTGTTAAAGAGGAAGGAGGATACGGTGGCTGCGCTTCCCTCTGCAGCGAAAGGAGGCAGCAGCGCCCTCATCTCCCCAGCCCGGTCGTCCTTGCGGGGCCAAGAGGAACATTGCTGCGTGGAATCAGCCCCCATGGCCCCGCCGGCTCTGGAGGTGCCAGCGCTTAGCATGGCTGACGAGGTCCCAGCTGCTCCGGAACCCGCGGTCCACTACTTGGAAAAGGCATGCTAGTGGCGCACCAGTTTTGCCAACTAATGGCGCACTACAGGTGCGCCACTAGCACCACGCCATTAGAATTAAATACTAATGGCGCACCACTGGTGCGCCATTAGTATCTGGTGTAATAATGGCACACCACGCAGTGCGCCATTAGAATGCCTCCCAGGGGGCCATATGTACCCATGTGCTTTGGCATACTAATGGCGCACTAGTGGGTGATGCGCCATTAGTGTCATTTTTTTAGTGCGCCATTAGTGTCTTGAGTGGTGCGCCACAAGTATGAATATTAGGGATTTTTTCTTTTCTGATATTTTCACAGGTAACAAAATATATTATTGGACAAAATATAGCTAGCACCACACAGCAATAGCAGATTCATCGAATACAATAGAAGATTAGTCTCCGAATACAATTCATCATATTAGTGTCCGAATTCAAAAGACCGAACAAATATAGAGCATTACAAGTCTCGAGACCGCGAGTAGCCAGTTTTTCGGAAGTAATACTAATCCTAACAAGTCCTACTAATCATTATCATACAACTTCTACTCATTATTAATAACAAGTCATACGATCATCATCTTGATAGTCATTGAACCAACCCTACTTAATTGTTCTTAGCACATGATCATCAGTATTAGGCAGGACCTAAATACCATATTTAAGGTAAAATAGCATAAAACAATATAGACCCTGACTCTCCATTATGGAGAATGGAGATCATCCTGTCTCCAATTCTTGCGCTTCACTTCCTTTTGCTTCCAAGAACCTCCTTATGACTATCCATACATTTTTCCATCCTTTGATTTTTCATGTCTCCACTTCTTTTAGAAATCTCGTATGGACAGTTGAGATTCATAGGATGACCTGGCTGTATGTTCAAAACATTAAGACTACCTTTCTGATACATCAAATGAGGCACACAATTCTCTGGGATTATCTGTTGAAAAACATAGTAATAACTTCATAGTTAGCAATGATGTACTAGTTTTAGAAGTATGCAAAAGATGCACGGATGTCATAATAGTAAAAATTCTTACCAGGGTATCTCCATGGTAGTTACCGTTGTTGAACACATGCACTAGTGGCACGTATTGACCATAATGTTGAGGAGTTTGATTGTAGATATTGTAATTCTCAATGTCAGTACAAAATCCGACCAGATGATTTTTCTCCTTGTAAGTTGTTAATTCAGAGCCATCGGTGTAGTGGGTTTTGTCTACCATCTTCCACGCATTCTTTGAACAATAAGAATAAGCTGTCAATGGAAATAAGCTCTCAACTATTTTGAAATAAACAATATAAATTAGTTAATAATTAACTATGTTTGAGAAACTCACATAGAGGTAGAACTGGAGGCGTATCAACAAGGACCCAAATGTCCACATTGTCTTGGTCGATGTCAGGATCACCAAGATCCATGGTGACAAGCATACCCTCATCAAAACCATACATCTTGCAAAATGCTTCCCAATTTTGGCAACCAAAATGGGTTACGCTCCCAGAATTATACAGATTTACTTCAAAATCCACATCGTGATGAGTCCTTAGGTGAATTTTCTTTGTGTCAGAAATTTCATGGTCTTCAAAATCCACCCTCTCCAAGACATAGCATCTTGCATGACATGGGATAAGCTATACTCGAACTGTAAAAGATGAAAATTACACGTTGAAATAGTTGAAGTCATGCTTAATTATGAAAAAACACTTGTCGTCGTTGTGTACCGTTTCAACTTCGAAGGTCTCCTCGTCCAGGTGAGGCATGTCGCACAGACCTCGATCGTCGTGGCACCAGCCGCACTCCCCTGGGAGACTTTCATCGTCCGATGACGACATATCCTAGGTTCATAATTCAAAACTACATCATCTCTTGCGTTGGGTCCAATAAGATAATCCACAGTGTGGTGAAAACACGCCCTTCGAACTGGTTTGAGCTATTGGTGAATGGAGATGGTCTAAGATTTTGAGTAGTAAGAAGTGAAGTGGTAATTTTGAGAGCAAATGGTTAGGATGAGTGGTTCCTCTTTCCTGTTTAGCTTTACAATAGAATATTGTTAGTCATGCACACTTGTACATTTTCTGCCAGGCCTAGTGGAGTTGGCCTAAAAACATTTCTTTCTTTAAGCCTGCTACATCCATCTCAAGTATTTATGGTCAAGGGTTAGCAGGGCCATCCAAATAGAATATGTATAACACAAGAGGCAGTTGATCTTACTTAATTAAGTACTAAGATACCACGGCCCATGCATTAGTAGCAAGTACCCCATATGTCTGATTTTTAGCAAAGTCATGCTAAAATTCATGGAAAATTTCAGCATGACCTTTGCTGAAACTATGACATATGGAGTACCCGAATTTGCCGGAACGGAAGTTAATCAACATTCCGGCAAACTCAAGGGCCTCTTGGGGTACCTGCAAAATCATCACGACATGATGATCGGAGACAAAACCCAGCAAACTCAAGGGCCTCTACTTTCATATGGATGAAAAGGCCACAGACCATATGGTCCTCTACTTTCATATGGACAAAAATCAGCTCAACTTATGTGAGCTTCCATTCCAGATCTAATAGGTCACCCAACAAAAAATCATCAATAGTTTTAGCTGAAAAAAATCATGGATTGCTGTTAACTGAAAAATAGTGAAAGAAACTGTTGCTGATCATGGATTACTGTTAATTAAAAATAGAGCATCTGGCTTGTCTTATCATGTTCACTAAGTCCACGAAAATGAATAGGTTCAGTAAACTTAAACTCTGAGCAAGTGTAGTGCTTATTGTAAGATGACTTACACTAGTAGAGCAGTTGTACACTACACATGCTTAAACTCTGAGCAAGTGTACTGTTGTGGTCAAAACTGAATGTTGATTGCTTGCATCATCTACTCTGAATGATTTGATAATTAATACTGACAACTTCAGCATCTATAGACTTTGTGTTGTGGCAGCAGCTAAAAACCCTACATCTTGTCTCTCTGTTTATTAAAGCTGATGTTTATGTGTCAAGTTTGACATCTACTTGACTGAATATCAACTTGATAGATCAAAAGCTGATAGAAATTGACAGGTTTTGAGCATCAAGAGATCTAAATGCAGTTAACTTGTTTTGAAAATCACAGAAGGCTAATGTTGACTGATTGTGGCCAGGGCCATACTAGTCTGATTTTACACTAGAACAAGCTTACTACACTAAATTACACTACATAACACTACACATGCTTAAACTCTGAACATAAACAAACACCAGCAATGCAATATGTAAACAACCTCTGTTTCTAGGCAACAAGAGTTATCATCAATGCTTTTGAGTTTATTAAGTACCTTCAGTTTTGAGCTTCACAGAATCTTGAATCCGCCAAATCACTCTTAATAGTTCTGCATTGCACAAAGGCAGCAATGAGCCAATGATATCAATAGCAATAATAGGTGCTTACATTCTCAAAGTGAACCTACAGAGTTCTAGTATAGTGAGTAACTCCCAATTATTTTAATAGAAGCACAATTAATATCAGAACAAAAGTAACGAAATAATAGATGTGATTTTAATACAAATAACTGTTGGTGATATTGCCAGTCACTTAATTAGTTGGGTAACAACTTCAAAACAAACTAGTTATTATTATCAGAGTACTTAAGCTTGATCGGTCTAGGATGGTTTGGATGGATTTGGAAGAGATGGAGGATGCTGTCGTGTTTTGGGACGGAAGCAATGCTCTAATTGCGAGGCCAGCTTGCGGAAGAGATTTATGCAACAAGGTGTACTTTCCGAGTTGTACTAAGACTGATGATGGTGGCTAGGCCTACTACTGCTTAAAAGAGCAAGAATACCATCCTTCCTTTTGTGACAAGGAGCCAACGAATGCCATATGGTTCCAGCCAAACTTTTATGATTTGCTTTGGTGGCTGGGAGCCTAGCAAGGAGTACTTTCAAATTCCTTTTTGCAACCTAAATAGCCAAGGAACAAGCACAGTACATGACCTAATTAACATGCTATCTTATTTCCACATGCAGGCTAATCAAGTTCGTTAATAGTTTGTCTTCTCTCGTCTCAGCAAGTGTCTCAAGCTCGTTAGTAACTACCACATCGTCCTGTCTTGCTTTTTTTGAAAAGGGTCGTCCTATCTTGCTTTGACCTGCCCTATGATTTACTCGATCGTGCAAATACATACATTTGGGTGTCAGCAAGTACAAGCTCATACGGCCAACTGCTAGCAACAGCTAGGTTGCCAAACGATCGGGGTGCATGATTTTTGTGTGGTCCTAAAATCATTCAGGGACCAAGCTTGATGTATCATCTACACCCCGCCAACCCACAAGACAAAACATCTAAACATCTAGAGTAAATGGATTCTTTTAACCATTCATCGTAAAAACATTTAGTGTTGTTCCTTATGTGCGGGGAACAATATGTGTGGTGCTAAAATCATTCATGGGCAGGGAATGGGGAGGAAGGGTGGAGAGGGAGGAGGGAGGAAGGAGGAGAGGTACCTGGGCGGGCGCGGCCGGTCGCCGGAGGAGTCGGGGTTGGGGTTGGGGTCGGTGGCGGCAGCGGCGGCGTCGAAGGCATGCAGGGATGCCTCGGTTGGTCGTGGGGAGGCCGGCGGCCGCGGTTGTCGTCCTGCACCCCGTGCCCGGGCTGAGGTAGAGGCGGCGCAGGGCAGGGGCCGACGCGGGGAGGCTGTCGGCAACAGCGGCGACGCGGGGAGGATGCAAGGATGCCTCGGTTGGTCGTGGGGAGGCTGTCGGCGATGCGGGGAGCTGCAGTGGTGGGGGGCGCGGGGGCGGCGGCGCACGTAGGGGGCGCGGGGGCGGCGGGGGCGGCGGCGTCGTGGGTCGGGGGTCGGGGCAGAGAATGGGGAGGAAGTGGATCTGGCGAGAGGGAGGGAGGAAGGGGTCGGGCGAGTTAGAGCTAGGGGGGAAGATTACTAATGGCGCACCCCCGAGCGGTGCGCCTTTAGAATGTTTTTTTAGATAGCAATGGCGCACTACCCGAGCGGTGCGCCATTAGAATGTTTTTTTAGATAGCAATGGCGCACTACACGAGCGGTGCGCCATTAGAATGTTTTTTTAGATAGCAATGGCGCACCCCCGAGCGGTGCGCCATTAGTATGTTTATTATTATTATTTTTTGTTGCTATTTTTTAATATTTTTTTTATAAAAACAGTAATAATTTTTTTATAAAAACAGTAATAATTTTTTTATGAATATTAAAAAATATTATCAAATTTGTTATTTGAAAATATCATCAAATGGGGGTGCTCGGCGGCGGTGGAGCGGGGGAGGGTGAGGGGGGTGCTCAGCGGCGATGGAGCAGGCCGGGGAGGGTGCGGTGGGTCGGTGGCGGCGGTGGAGCGGGGGAGGGTGTGGTGGGTCATCGGCGGCGGTGGAGCTAGCGGGGGATGGTGCAGGGGGGATCGAGATCGAGATGGAGGGGGGTAGCGATCGAGATGGAGGCGATAGAGATAAATTTGAAAAAATATTCATGAATATAAAAAGTGCCCATGAAATTTAAAAATATTCATGAGTTCAAAAAGTGCCCATGTAATACAATCGAGAAATGAAGACTACGATTTAAATACAATCGATCTTAGCTAGCTATCTGTTCACAATCTTCTTGCCCTTGTTTTTCGCAAACGGAGTTCTTCTGTGGAACGAACGTCCTTTAGGTAGGGCGGTCCTGCTTCTTGTGGTGTATGCTGCTGCTACTTCATCGTCGTCATCATGTTCCATCTTCGGGTCGATGTACTTGTCGAAGTCTTGCTCATTGGCGACTCCATCCATTCCGATGATCTTCCTTTTGCCTCTCCTCACGACAACACGACTAGGCTTTGACGGGTCGGTAATGAAGAAGCATTGGTCCACTTGGGAAGCCTATACCCATGTCTCATTTTTCGCGGTGACGTTTGCGCCCGCGGTCTTGGATTTGGCTTCGGGTATAACCATGGTGGTGAAATACCGGTCTTCTTTTAGGACGCTCTTGGCCCATCTGACATGGAACATCGGGACCTTCTCTCCAGCATAGCGCAGCTCCCAGATCTCCTCGATCCTTCCGTAGTATCTGTCCTTGTCGTTACCGGTGTAGGATTCCATCGTTACCCCGGAGTTCTGATAACCATCGCTCTTCATGAATCTATGGTGCAAATGAGGTGAGGAGGAGGAGGCAGCTGACACAAGCTTGGAGGAGGAGGTGGAGAGAATGAAGTGGGGAAAGTGAGTGTGTAGGTGTGGCTGTCCAAAATATCTAGCTGGTCCCAGGTTACTAATGGCGCACCACAGACAAATGCGCCATTAGTAACCCTTGTTACTAATGGCACACCAGCTTGAGGTGCGCCATTAGTAGTTTTGCAAAAAAATAGTAGTGGCGCACTGTGTAGGAGGTGCGCCATTACTAGTTAAACTAGTAATGGCGCACTACTCCCTGGTGCGCCATTAGAATTTTTGGAAAAAAATTGTTACTAATGGTGCACCGTGGGTCTGGTGCGCCATTAGTGTCTACCACACTGATGGCGCACCGACTCATGGTGCGCCATTAGTGGCCATATCATCTATATCCCTTTTCCTAGTAGTGGTCTCCCAAGCCTTGGGGACGGTGTCGCCTCCTCCCACCCGCATCACCTCCACTCACTGGTTCTTCAGCTCCTGCTGCTGTCTTGGAGCATGCCCTTTTGAAGATGACCCAGCTGTAGGCGGATCTCCTGAGCGCGGACCCGCGCCTGGTGGCCGGGCGTCTAGAGTTGGCCTCTAGCTGGCTTCACTCCGGCCTGGTGGTTCGCCTGGTGCTGGGCCAGGCTGCTACGGCTTCCGAGAAGGAGAAGCAAGGAGCCGCCAGCGCTGCTGCCGATCATGAGGCGGTGCTGAAAGACGCCAAGGCCGCTCGTGACCGCTGCCATGTGCTGGAGGGCGAGTTGCAGAGCGTGCACGACAAGCATGTCGAAGAGGTACGCTACCGCCAAGCGAAGGAGGAGGAGATGAAGGCCTGGAAGGAAGCCGTCAAGAACCATGATGCTGAGCTGGCGGAGCTGGGGAAGAAGCAGGCCGCCGAGCGCAACCGGTTGGAAGAGTTAGAGTGGAAGATGGGGACAAGGGAGGCCGATCTTGATGCCAAGGCACGAGTCCTAGCCGAAGACTGCGTGGCCTTCGCCGATCTCGAGAAGAGGTATCGCAAGGCGGTGAAGACACTATACGAGAACGGCTTGGAGAAGCCGCTGGACACTAACGAGGACGGCCCTGCCCAGCTGCTTCCTCTCGTGGTGAAGGTGCTTGAGGAGGTCGTTGATGGCCTCGGTCCCATGGCGGAGGCAGAAGCTCGCGTCCTGTCTTCAGCCGCACTGACTCGCGTCTTCAGCCATCTGCACCTCCGCGACCCCAGCGCTCGCCTTGACGAGCTGTTGGAGCCTGTGGCTGAAGATCACTACGAAGCTGTCGTCGCGGCTGTACAAGGTCAAGTGGAGGCCTTGCTGACGAGGTTCTGTGGCTTTGTCTCCGATCGTCTGTCTGGCGACGTCGCGGATCCTGCGGCTGGTGGTGAAGGTGAGAACATCATTGCCCACGGGGGAGCACCTTCCGCGGGCGATGGCGATATCCAGGGGTGACATGCGGCTATTCTTCCTGTTTCGTTCCTGCGACATGTATCAGGCCTCGTGGTGGTGTTTAGAATTTTCATTTGGTATTGTGAGAAAAATATGCTTGTAATATTTGCTTCGAGGTTTTGCGATTTCCTTCCTATTTACTTTGTGTTCTGCGTCGGCAGAGCCCGGCCCCGCGCATACCTCAACCGCCATTGGGCCGACGGAAGACCAGGACGGACCAAGGAGTGAGGGGCTACGTGACCAGTTAGGCTCGTGAGTCGCGAAGCTCAAGAGTCCCCCCTGACGCGCAAACATCATATAGGGAGAGTTCGTGAGGATAGATCAATGTTCTATGTCGGCTGAGCCCGGCCACGCGCATACCTCAACCGCCATTGGGCCGACCGGAGATCAGGACGGACCAAGGAGTGAGGGGCTACGTGACCAGTTAGGCTCCTGAGTCACGATGCTTAGGAGTCTCCCTTGACGTGGAAACAATTTCCATACCTGCCCTCGCCGAGGCCTCGGGAGGGGCGCGCGACGCCCAGGTCTGGGGGAACTGGTTGGGTGGCGTGCGCTTGGGCGTGACCCGAGCGCAACCCCCGTGCCCAGCCCCCTCGTGCGGCTCTCCCGAGGGGAGGCGTTGTGGTGAGGCTGGGCGCTGAGCTCTGGGCTCCCTGAGGTTGGTACGACTATGGGGCCGCCCTTAGTTGTTTATCACCAGCGCGGAGCATAGTGCTTCCACTTGTGCACGGGCATAGCCGCTCTTCGGCAGTGTCGACAGCTAGCGCGGGAGCATGGTGCTTCCACTTGGGCGTGGGATGGGGGGCCCCTCCGGGAGGAGCCCCCGGGGCGTGTACAGCCCCGCCCTGACACGTGGCTTGCACGGCAGGGTTGCGAGGTGTATCTGGGCACTCATGAGCCAGTGCGTGACTCACGAGGCCCTATCTCGAGGCGGGTTGCGCCTGGTCTTGTGTCTTGGTGACTATATGTCCCTGCAAGGCGGTTAGATGCAAGCACTCTATGTCCTCAAGTCCCGGCCCTCAAGCGAGCTCAGCCACCACTGGTATGCCAGGTCGCGATGCCGTGGTCAAGGCCAGGGGGTTAGGGCTGGAGAGCCAGTAAGAGCTCCTGAGTCGTGATGCTCAGGAGCCCCCCTTTTAACGTGCAAGCGAATTGCATAGGATGAACAGACTCGTGGTGGGCAGCAATCGAGCAGGTGACAGCAGTTGGCAGGTTAAGCATGGAGAGCAGATCAACGTGGATAAATGCAGGAAGATGCATGCCACCGGGTCCGGCCCGAGCGACATGGGGATGATGCAGCCCGAGGGGCGCCCCCAAAAAGGTAAGCTAAAGACATAAGCAAAAGGGATAGATGCCGCAGGGACGGACCCATGCAACCTGGGAATAATGCAGCCTGAGGGGCGCTCCCAGCTAAACGAGCTTGGAAGATGTCACCTGGTTCGGTAGACGAAGTAGAGTTGGTGTAGCTGAAGGTGTGCGTTGAAGAAATGACTCCACATGAGCCGCCAGATCCCTGAGCCTCGGGAGGCTCTGTTGGCTTGGGAGGTTCCCTGAAGACCGTCTCCATCTCCTCCAGAACGGCGTGGTACCGGGCTTCCTGAGCCGCTAGAACACATTGCATGATGCGTTGATAGGCCGACGCCATGCTCGGCAAGCCAAACGGCATACGAACGTAGCTGTGCGGTGGGCCCCCGCAGCGGCCCACACGCGAAGGCCAGAAGCGCTCCTGAGATGCGGCCCTGGTGAGCCCTGGGACGTTGATGCAGACACGCAGCCCAGCATCTGTCGGATTTCGGGTTCCGGCAGACCCTTGTGGTTCGAACACTGGGGTGCGCGTGGAGATTTCGCTTCCTACCTACCTGCACCCCTATGCCTCGCTAAGATCTAAGCTATGGAAAGATAAACACAAGAGACACAGGGTTTATACTGGTTCGGGCCACCGTTGTGGTGTAATACCCTACTCCAGTTTGTGGTGTGGTGGATTGCCTCTTGGGCTGATGATGATGAATGATACAAGGAAGAACAGCCTCGCGAGGGTTTGTTCTTGGCTGGGGCGATGAACTGTTGGGAGGAGTTCAGCCAACCTTCTCTCTCTCTCTCTCTCTCTGATCGAACCCCTCCGAACCTCTCTCTTCGGTTGGTGGCTGGTCCTATTTATAGAGGCCCTGGTCCTCTTCCCAAATATCGAGCGGGAAGGGAGCCAACAATGGCGGGCTAATTTGAAGGGGGACAACTAGTACTCGCTACCCTGACACAAGTAGTCTTCGCCTGCACAAAGCTCTGGTGGTGACGCCGTCCTGGGCTCCACGATGACCTCCATCTTGCAGTCTTCCTGGTCTTGGTCTCGTTGCACCGAAATGGCAACCTTTGCCTGATGCCTTGGTACTCCGCGGCTGCGCTTGCCTCCTTTGCACCAAAGAGGAAAGGAGGACACTGCGCGGGCTGGCACCCGCCTGGCGCCCCTGGTCGTCATGGCTTGCGTCACGGGCACCTCGTGAGGTATCCCGCCTTGATCTCTCCGCCTCCTCGCGAGCCAGCCTGATGAGGCCGTGCCTGAGGAAGCACCGTGTCGTCCGCCCCGCGAGGCTTGGCCCCTCGCGAGGGTCTTGGGTCTGTGTTGATGAAGATGGGCCGTGCTGGGCCCCCCCCTTGAGCCACGCCGCAGGCCGCAGGCAGGCAAGTCTGGGGCCCCCGTTCCCAGAACGCCGACAGTAGCCCCCGGGCCCAAGGCGCGCCCGGACTTGGCCATGCAGGGAGGCGGAAGGGCAAGAGCGAAGCGCCGCGGGCCCTAACAGCCCGCGGCCTTGGGCGCCGCATGGTGGTTGACTGGACGTGGGCGTCTCCACTTCCCCATGGCACCTCGGCAACTGGACGGATTGGACGAGTCCCTGCATGCAAAGCGGGTCATGATTACCTGTGATAGTGGGGGCCGACGGTTGGCCTTCGTCGGCTATAAGTACGGATTGGCGCGCGCCCTTCCAGTTCATCATCCCTTGCTTCTCCTTCTTCTTCATGGCCCCTACGAGGAGGTTCTCGGCCGCAGAGAAGGGGAAGGCTCGCCGGGTAGAGCCTGCCTCTTCCACGCCCAAGCGCGGCCGAGGGCGCCCTCGCAAGCATCTTGTGGCCTCCACGGCCGCTCCCCGCGGCCGCGGAGACGGTTCCCAGCATGGTGACGGTCGGATTGCTGCGGCCAGGGGGTGCGCTTCAATTGCGCGTCCCCCTAGGCCGCGCTTCCGCGCTGCAGAGGTGCTGCCGGAGTTCGTTGTGTGGTCGGCGGAGTCGACTAGCACCCTGCTTCCACTTCCTCGCTTTCTCCTCGGCGAGCTCCCGGCGGGCGCCCCGGGCGGCCTCTGGCTCCAGGCTGACGGCTGCTGCAGCCGGGCCTCATGGGCTTCACTGGAGGTCTCCGCAGCTGGGAGCCTGGCCTTGGCCCGCGGTTGGCAGACGTTTGCCCGCGCGCGCGGCCCGAGGCGTCGGTGCACCCTGCACTTCAAGTTTGACGGCGATTCTACCCTCTATGCGAGGGTGTTTGGGGAGGATGGTCGCCGCGCGGGGTGCTGCCCTGAGGACGACGACCGTGCCCGGGAACCCAGCTCCAACGACGATGGAGAGAACAGCGCTCGGGTGACTGCGGCGCTCAGGGTTCCTCAAGCTTCTCCGGTTCTTCTTCAAGCGGCGACTCCTCCAGCGGTGGCCGCGGTCAGCCTCCACGCCGTCGTATCTGCTTGGGAGGTGGTGGCGTGTCTGCCCGCCATCGCGCCCCGGTGAAGCGTGAGAGGGAGTCTACCTGAGCCCCGTGGGCGGCTCGAGTCCTCCGTGCAGGCCGGTGTGAGGCGAGTTGCGCCTGATTTGTTCTTTCTCTTCATTTTTCCTGCGCAAAAAGACAGTAGTGTGGAGCCCCGCGGGGGCGTGTTTGGGTTATTGCCGTTAATCATCATTTGCTTCCGCTATCGTGCCTTCCGGCTACGTGCCCGCGCGTGGGTAGTTCCCAGCCCCAGCCGTGGGGGGCGACCGACCCAGGCCCTGTGTTCGTGTCGCGGTGCCCGTGGGGCACGGACTGGAGGGGTGCTCCTGTAATGGACCCAGGTCACGAAACCTTTGAATGACTAGGATAGGAACACTCGCGAGGGCGCTCGGCTGTCCCCCACCCTCGCGAGTCCTTGCAAAAGAGAAACCGAGGCAGGAGAGCGAAAAGTCGAAGAACCACAAGCCAAAGACGGCAACAACTTCAATAAAACTTCGAATGAGAAGGAGCAAGCCAACTGCGGAAAGCAAATGAAAAGCCGCGTCCGGCACCTAATCTAGTCTTCGACGTCTTCTCACCAGCGCGGAGCTAAGTGCTGCCACTGGGCGTGGGAGGGAGCCCCAGGGCCTGAGGCCGGCGCTCCTGAGACTCCGGGGCGTGTACAGCCCCAACTCATTATTACGTGAGAGTGTCACGGGCGGCGAGCTTCACAGGCATTGGCCTTCTTCATAGGCTCCGGGCCTTTTCCAAAACACGATAGCTTCACAGGCATTCGCCTTCTTCACAGGCTCTGGGCCTTTTCCAAAACGCGACAGCTTCACAGGCATTCGCCTTCTTCACAGGCTCTGGGCCTTTTCCAAAACGCGACAGCTTCACAGGCATTCGCCTTCTTCACAGGCTCTGGGCCTTTTCCAAAACGCAACAGCTTCACAGGCATTCGCCTTCTTCATAGGCTCCGGGCCTTTTCCAAAACGCGATGGCTTCACAGGCATTCGCCTTCTTCACAGGCTCCGGGCCTTTTCCAAAATGCGATGGCTTCACAGGCATTCGCCTTCTTCACAGACTCCGGGCCTTTTCCAGAACGCGATGGCTTCACAGGCATTCGCCTTCTTCACAGGCTCCGGGCCTTTTCCAAAACGCGATGGCTTCACAGGAATTCGCCTTCTTCACAGGCTCTGGGCCTTTTTAGGGTAGAACCTCCAGAGGTGCTGGATGTTCCATGCGTTCTGGACTGGCACCCCCTCCTGAGTCTCCAAGCGCGCGGAGCCGGGCCTGGAAACATGAACAACTTTGAACGGGCCCTCCCACATGGGAGAGAGCTTGTGCAGCCCCTCCCTGGAGAGAACCCGCCTAAGCACGAGGTCTCCTACCTCGAGAGTTCTGGGGCGGATGTTGCGGCCGTGATATCGCCGCAGTGCTTGTTGGTACCTCGCCGCTCGTAGCGCGGCTTCTCGGCGACGTTCCTCCCCCAGCACTAGGTCCATCCCCCGCATGGCGTCCTGCTGCGCCTCGTGGAATGCCAGGACCCGCGCGGAGCGATGTCTGACCTCGTGAGGGAGGACCGCTTCAGCTCCGTAGACCAGGAAGAACAGGGTCTCTCCAGTCGGCTTGGTCGCGGTTGTGCGGATGGACCACAACACGGACTGAAGCTCGTCGTACCAGCCTCTGCCGCAGGCCTCCAGCTTCTTCTTGAACGTCCTGGTCTTGAGGCCCCTCAGGACCTCCGCGTTGTCTCGCTCGGCCTGGCCGTTGCTTCGGGGGTGCGCCACTGAAGCGTAGCACATCTGTGTTCCAAGGTTAGCACAATATGTTTTGAAGCGGTTACTGGTGAACTGCGAACCGTTGTCCGTGATGATGCGGTTCGGCACCCCGAACCGGCTCACGATGCCCTTGATGAACTTGACCGCGGAACCCGCGGGAATGGTGCGGACAACCTCTACTTCAGCCCACTTGGTGAACTTGTCCACGGCGACGTAGAGGTAGCGGTAGCCCCCTGGCGCCCGAGGAAATGGGCCCAAGATGTCCAGCCCCCAGACTGCGAATAGCCACGAAAGGGGTATAGTCTGCAGGCCTCCTGCTAGCTGATGGATCTGCTTGGCGTGGAACTGGCAGGCCTCACAAGCTTTCACTAGTTCGACGGCGTCATTGAGCACGGTGGGCCAATAAAACCCACTGCGGAACGCCTTGCCGACGAGGGTCCGTGATGATGAATGATGTCCACGGTCTCCGCCGTGTATATCTTCCAGCAGTTCCTTCCCTTGCTCCCTGGAGATGCAGCGCAGGGATACATCGTTTGGTCGCTTCCGGTAGAGCTCTCCATCCTTGATGCAGTATGCCGTGGCCTGGCGTGCCACTCGCTCTGCTTCCTCCTCCTTCTCCGGCAGGGTCCCTTGCGTTAAGTAACTCCGGAGCTCTGTGATCCAACATCCCTCCTGAGGTTCCATCGTTAGGAGCAGGCGTGCTCCTGAGGCCGGGCCACAGGCCGGAGCTCCTGAGGCAGGTGGCTGGGGGAGTTCCTCCCGGGGCTGAGCCGTGTTTGATAATGATGGCAGGGCTGAGGGCTTGAAGAGCCGCTCCTCGAAAACGCCAGGCTCCTGAGGTAACCGTCTGGATGCCCGTTTGGCGATGTCGTCGGCCTCCTGATTGGTGCCACGGGGCACATGCTGCAACTCCAACCCCCAGAACTGCTTCTCCATCCTACGGACCTCCGCAAGGTAGGCTTCCATGCGCTCATCCTTCGGCTCATACACCTTGTTGGAGAAATTGACAAGGAGCTGCGAATCACCCTTGATGGTGAGGCGTTTCACCCCCAGGGCAGCTGCGGCCTTCAAGCCCGCTATTAAACCTTCATACTCCGCTATGTTGTTGGAGACCTTTTCACCTTGCGGGAAACAGAGCTGCACAGCGTAATAGAGCTTGTCTTGAGTGGGTGATATAAGCACCACCCCAGCCCCAGCGCCATGCCTGGAGAACGCCCCATCGAAGTACATGACCCAGCCTTCTAGCGCCTCGCTTCCCGGGGATAGGGACCGATCCTCGTCGGCCTTGAGGCCTGGCGCCTCCGTCCATTCTGCCACAAAATCCGCCAACGCTGCTCCCTTGATGACTCTGGTCGTGCTGAATTCGAGCTGAAATGCTTGCAGTTCTATGTTCCACTCAGTGACCCTTCCAGCTGAGTTAGGGCTCCTGAGCACTCTCTCCAGGGGGTATGACGAGACGACCTTGATGGGATGACCCTGAAAATAGTGCCGCAGCTTGCGCGAGGCCACTAGTAGCGCGAGGAGGAGTTTCTGAGCCATGGGGTACCGTTCCCTCGCATCCCGCAACACCGTGCTGACGAAGTACACCGGGTGCTCTACGAGGTTGGGCGCATCAGTGTTGGCGGATCCCTTCGGAGACCATGGCGCCTCTTGAGGCGACGAGGCCTCCTGAGGTTGGCCATCTGGGGGAGGAGCCTCTTCCGCCTCCGGTGCACTCCTCTGCGGAGGCTGATCCTCCTCAGCTGTGGTGGCGGTTTCTGTGGGTCTTCCTTGTTCATGCTTTGCCTTGTCCCGGGCTGCTGCTGCGGTTTTGATTCGAGCTCCTCTCTAACCGCCACTAGGGCTGCGCTGGCGGAGTACGGAGTGGTGGTGAGGTAAAGCACCAGGGGCACTTGAGGGCGCGGAGCCACCATGATCGGTGGGCTGGTTAGGTATCTCTTGAGATCCTGGAACGCCTTGTCGGCCTCTTCAGTCCACTCAAAGGGCCCCTTTTTCTTCATTAGCTGGAAGAAGGGCAGCGCTCGTTCCCCCAACTTGGAGATGAAGCGCCCTAGCGCGGTCACGCGCCCGGTGAGCTTCTGCATTTCTCTGAGGGTCTTTGGCGGGCTCATGTCTTCCACCGCCTTGACCTTTTCCGGGTTAGCCTCGATGCCTCGATGGGACACGAGGAAACCCAAGAGCTTGCCCGAGGGGACTCCGAACACACACTTCTCTGGGTTGAGCCGTAGGTTCACTGCGTTGAGGCTCGCGAAGGTTTCCTCCAGGTCTTGTATCAGGGTCCTGGCCTCCCGAGACTTTACCACCATGTCATCGACGTAAGCTTCAACATTCTTCCCGAGCTGCGGGCCCAAGGTGATGTGCATCAGCCGCTGAAAGGTCGCCCGTGTGTTACGCAGCCCGAATGGCATGCACGTGTAGCAGTACACCCCACACAGGGTTAGGAAGGCTGTCTTTTCGACGTCTTCCACTGCCATCTTGATCTGGTGATACCTAGAAAAGGCATCCAAGAAGCATAGCAGGTCGCATTCCGCGGTGGAATCGACGATCTAGTCGATGCGGGGAAGCGGGAACGGATCTTGCGGGCATGCTTTGTTGAGGTTGGTGAAGTCGACACACATGCGCTCCTTCCCTCCCTTCTTTGGCACAACGACAGGGTTGGCCAACCAATCCGGGTATCGGACCTCGTGAATGATCCCAGCGGCTTCTAATTTGCGGGTCTCTTGGACGATGAAGGCCTGCTTTTCTATGGACTGTCGCCTGGCCTTCTGCTTCACAGGGCGCACGTTGGGGCACACATTGAGGTGATGCTCGATTACTCTCCTAGGGATCCCTGCCAACTGGTCAGGCTCCCAAGCAAATACCTTCTTGTTTGCACGCAGGAACCCGACCAGGGCCTCCTCCTGCTTGGGTTCGAGGTTGGCGCCTATGGTGAAAGTGGCATTGGTGGACCCGCCCTCATCGACGGGTATCTGCTTGGTTTCTGCCTTGTCCTGGGTGAACAACTGTTTCTTCTTTGCGGGTGCAGCCCCCTTGGGCTCGGGGGTCTCCAAGTCGGCGGGCCGCACCGACGCCGCCGTCTTGAAGGCGAGCTTGAGCACCCGCAGCGCGTCTCTGGTGTCCCCGTACACGGTGAGGGCACCGCTGCTCCCGGGCATCTTCATGAGGTTGTACGTCGGGTGCGTCGCGGCCATGAATTGGGCCTGTGCTGGGTAGCCAAGGATTGCATTGTAGGGGAGGCCGATGGGGGCGATGTTGAAGTCGACCAGCTCCGTACGGAAGTTGTTGTAGGTGCCGAAGGTTACTGGGAGCCGGATCTGTCCCAAGGAGCTAGATGATCCGCCCCCAACGCCTGAGAAGGGCTGGCTGGGTTGCAGCCGTTCCAGGGGTATGCGAAGGAGGTCGAAGGCCTCGACTGAGAGCACGCTGAGACCCGCACCGCCATCGATGAGAGTTCTGGTGACAGCCACCTGGCAGATGGTGGGGGTGCACAGCATGGGGAGCGCACCCGAGCAGGCCGAGTTGGGAGGGTGGTCCTCCGAGCTGAAGGTCAGGCCGGCCTTGGGCGCCGCCCGGTCCGGGAGAGCCCCCTGCCGCATGGAAGCGGCACTGACCCGGTGGATGAACGGCTTGACGTGGTGACTTGTAGGCGGCGCCTGCGAGCCGCCCAGGAGGGCCGTGAAGACCGGGGGTGTTGGTGTAGCGCGATGGGCGGGGAAGAGGCCGCGGGGCTCTTCCCAAGAGGCCACGGAGGCTGCCGGCGGGTGGAGCAGCCATGTGCGCGGAGCGCCGGTGGGGGCCATGGGGAGCCAGTTGGCCATGACCCTATCATTACCTCCATCTTCGATTAGGGCCTCCTCGCTCGCCAGCAAGAAGGCCAGCGGATCTGTCGCGCCGCCGTAGCGCGGCGGCGTCATTGGCTTGAACTCGTCTGGCCACCGTACCCGTTGCAGGGCTGGGGCCAGGGCTCGGAGCCCCCTGGCCCCCGTGCTGGCGCCAGCGGCCAGAGCGGGCGACGCGCTACTCATCGCGAGGCAGGCCGTGGCGGTGGCGGAAGAGAAAACTCCGGTGCACCCCTACCTGGAGCACCAAATGTCGAATTTCGGGTTCCGGCAGACCCTTGAGGTTCGAACACTGGGGTGCGCGCGGAGATTTCGCTTCCTACCTACCTACACCCCTCCGCCTCACTAAGATCTAAGCTATGGAAAGAACAGCACAAGAGACACAGGGTTTATACTGGTTCAGGCCACCGTTGTGGTGTATTACCCTACTCTAGTTTGTGGTGTGGTGGATTGCCTCTTGGGCTGATGATGATGAATGATACAAGGAAGAATAGCCTCGCGAGGGTCTGTTCTTGGCTGGGGTGATGAACTGCTGGGAGGAGTTCAGCCACCCTTCTCTCTCTCTCTCTGATCGAACCCCTCCGAACCTCTCTCTTCGGTGGGTGGCTGGTCCTATTTATAGAGGCCTTGGTCCTCTTCCCAAATATCGAGCGGGAAGGGAGCCAACAATGGTGGGCTAATTTGAAGGGGGACAACTAGTACTCGCTACCCTGACAAAAGTAGTCTTCGCCTGCACAAAGCTCTGGTGGTGACGCCGTCCTGGGCTCCACGATGACCTCCGTCTTGCAGTCTTCCTGGTCTTGGTCTCGTTGCACCGAAATGGCAACCTTTGCCTGATGCCTCGGTACTCCACGGCTGCGCTTGCCCCCTTTGCACCAAAGAGGAAAGGAGGACACTGCGCGGGCTGGCACCCGCCTGGCGCCCCTGGTCGTCATGGCTTGCGTCACGGGCACCTCGTGAGGTACCCCGCCTTGATATCTAAGCCTCCTCGTGAGCCAGCCTGATGAGGCCGTGCCTGAGGAAGCACCGTGTCGTCCGCCCCACGAGGCTTGGCCCCTCGCGAGGGTCTTGGATCTGTGTTGATGAAGATGGGCCGTGCTGGCCCCCCCTTGAGCCACGCCGGAGGCCGCAGGCAGGCAAGTCTGGGGACCCCCGTTCCCAGAACGCCGACAGCATCCTCGCCAGGATGCGGAGCTGCGCCTCGTGGGCAGCTGTCGCCGCACATGGCTCTTGCTTCTTGCAGTTCCCGGGTGGTATTGGTGATGAACTCCTGAGTGGTGGGCACTCCTTGCCCTTTGCTCTCCTGAGGGTCACGTGCCGCGAAGCATGCCTCCAAGTGGTGCCCAAGCGCCTCCCCGGTGAGGTTGGCAAGGTCTGAGGCCCTCCAGAAGAGAGCCCCCGAGCCCTGCCCGAGGAGGGCGCCGGGCGCGCCTTCCTACGCAATGGAGGGAGGCGCCCCTGGAGCGGGCGCTGGTCCTGATGACGCTCCTGCCGTGACACCATCCTCCTGAGGTCCTGCACGGCGCGGTTGCTTCTTCTTGGGGATGGCCTCTAGAGGGCCTTCATTTCCGCTGTCGGGGTCGTCGATTGCTGCAGCTTGAAAGGCGCACTCGAGGGAGCACACCGCATCCCTCTCTTCACACGGGACCGTGATGATTCCTTCGCTTCCTGGCATCTTGAGAACATTGTAGCCGTGATGAGTGACTGCCATGAACTTGGCCAGGGCTGGATACCCGAGGATGGCATTGTATGACAGGCAGATGTGCGCGACGTCGAAGTCGATGAGCTCGGTGCGGTAGTTCTTGCGCTCCACGAAGGTGACGGGCAGGCGAACCTGCCCTATCAGTGTGGTGGAGCCGTCGGTCACTCCTAAGAAAGGCTTGGTGGGCTGGAGCTGTTCATAAGGCACTTGGAGGTTGTCGAACGTGTCGACAGATAGGACGTTCAGCCCTGCACCGCCATCGATGAGGGTCTTGGTGAACTGCACATTTCTGATGACTAGGGAACACAACATAGGGAGGGCGCCAGCGGTGGCTGCGCACTTGAGCTGATCCGCCGAGTTGAAAGTGATGGTGCATTGGGACCACCTGAGCACGCGCGTGGCCTCGAATTTGGGGAGCACCGCGTTCACCTCGCGAGCGAACTGTTTGAAGGTGCGCTGAGAGGTTGGGGCCTGGGCGCCGCCCAAAATGCAGGTGATCACACGCGGCTCCTGGAAGCCCCTAGCCCCCTCGTCCTGGTGGTCGTCGTTGTTCCTTCTTGGTGGTGGCAGCGGGGGAAGAACGGCGTTTCCCTGGGGGCGATTTTCACGCGGCGGGTCCCTCCAGGCGCCCTCGCGAGGTTGGTCCTGCCAGCAATCCTCATGAGGCTGGTCACGCCACTCCTGGCATGGGCCACGGTCATCCCAGCGTCCGCCTCCACGTCCTCCTCCGCGGCCGTAGCACCGGTCATTGCGCTCGGGACGTCGACCGTAGCGTCCTTCTCGTATGGCTCTGAGCTCTTGACAGTCGCTGGTGTTGTGGGTGTTCAGGTTGTGGAAGGTGCAGAATGGTTGGCCGTTCTTGGATGACTCGGGCTGATCTTTGCCCCACTTGATGTCGGGCTCCGCTGCGAGCACAGCTGCCTCCTTGCGCTTCAAGTCCTTGGCCTTGGCCTTCTTCTCCTCCGCGCCCACGGCTGGCAGCTCAAGGAGAGAGAGGCGCCCCTCCTCAGCTCTTGCACACTTGGTCGCCAGGTTGAACAGCTCCTGAGATGTGTAGAGCTCCTCGTGGATGGCAAGCTCTTCCTTCATCTTGACGTCACGGACGCCGTCGGAGAACACGGAGATGATGGCCTCGTCCGTGACCTTGGGGATCTTGAGGCGGGTGTTGTTGAAGCGCTGGATGTACTTCTGGAGGGTCTCTCCTGGTTGCTGCCTGATGCGGCGTAGATCACCCGCGGCCGGTGGGCGGTCGCGAGTGCCCTGGAAGTTGGCGACGACGCAGTCGCGCATCTCGTCCCAGGAGGAGATCGAGCCGTGCTGCAGGTTCAGGAGCCAGGAGCGAGTTCCATCCTTGAGAGCCATGGGAAACCAGTTCGCCATGACCTTTTCGTCGCCGTTGGCCGCTTCGATGCTCAGCTCATAGAGCTGCAGGAACTCCGTGGGGTCGGCGGTACCGTCATAGTGAGGAGGCAGATCCGGCTTGAACTTGCCTGGCCAGGCGACGCTACGCAGCTCGGGGGTGAAGGCGCGGCAGCCAGCCGTGGTTGCTGGGGCCCGCTTCGGTGGTGGAGCTTGGTCTTGACGAGGTCCGCGCTGCACCGCTGCGAGCGGTGCGCGGTCTTGGCGATGTGGCACGGGGAGCGCAGGTACAGCTTCTCGCGGCCGCGGAATTTCTTGGCAGCTTCTCTCTTCGCGCGTGGGCGCCGGGCGTGGCGGATCACGCCGCGGAGCCACGTGCCTTGGTGCCAAGGCGCCGTCTTGGGGTTGAGGTGGTGGAGGCATGCCCTGAGCCCCGTCGCCCATGGCTGGTTGAGGGGGAGGCAGAGAGTGGGACGGCGGCGGAGAGCCCCTCCGGCGCGGACGAGCTCGGCGACGTGGTCGAGCCACTCCCCATAGAGGTCGTCGACGGGGCAGTAGCACAGGAGCTCGTTCGTCGCGAGGTGCACGGCCCGTGCCTCCATGGGAGCACGGTGCGCATGAGACGAAGAACCGGCAGGGGTCAGCGATGGAGTGGCGGTGCGGCCGTCCTGCCGCACCGAAGGATGCAGCAAGGACGCCTGCTGCTCGTTGCCTGCCGGGCCGGTGGCAACATTGGCGGCAGGAGACGGAGAACGGCGATGTGGCCAGCCGACGGGAGGCATCTGAGCAACACGGGTGGTGAGGGCAGCTCGATGCTCAGCTCAAGCACGGCGAGCGTCCGCCATGGAGACGATGGAGCAACGGAGCGACGAACTGATGGAAGGGAAGCTACGACGCACCCTACCTGGTGAGCCAAATGTCGGATGTGGGGTTCCGGCAAACCCTTAAGGTTCGAACAATGGGGTGCGCGCGAAGTCTTTCCTTCCTACTGATCTACTCCCTAGCTCGCTAAGATCTCGCAGACGAACTCGATGAACTCGCAACACAGAAAGACACGAGGTTTATACTGGTTCGGGCCACCGTTGTGGTGTAATACACTACTCCAGTGTGGTGGTGGTGGATTGCCTCTAGGGCAGATGATGAATAGTACAAGGGAAAAACAGCCTCCTGAGGTTGAGGTTTTCTTGTGAGTAGGCTCTCGATTGGGTTGGATCAAGCTAAGATGTGATGAGAGAGATTAGATCAGAGATCAAATGAGATTGCCCTACTATGGTGGCTAGCTATACTTATATAGGCCCTGGTCCTCTTCCCAAATATTGAGCGGGAAAGGAGCCAACAATGGCAGGCCAATTTGAAGGGGGACAGCTAGTACAAGCTATCCTGACAAAAGTGGTCTTCGCATGCGAAAGGCTCTGGCTGTGACGCCGTCTTGGGATCCACGATGACCTCCGTCTTGCCGTCCTCCTGGTCTTGGTCTTGGTCTTGTTGCACCAATATAGCAACCTTTGCCTGATGCCTCGGTACTCATCGCCTGCGCTGGCCTCCTTAGCACCAAAGAGGAAACAAGGAAGCTGCGCGCGCTGGCGCCCGCCTGGTGTCGTGCGTCATGGCTCACGTCACGAGGGCCTCGTGAGGTTTGGCCTGCCTTGATATCTCTGCTCCTCGTGAGCCTGGCTGGCTAGGTTACTCCAGAGGAGGTCTTGTGCCGTCCTCCTCGCGAGGCTTGGACCCTCGCGAGGGTCTTGGATGCTTTGTTGTTGAAGATGGGCCGTACGGCCTGCTGGCTTGGCTACGCTGTGGGCCGCAGGCAGGCAAGTCCGGGGACCC
Source organism: Triticum urartu (assembly GCF_056163025.1). NCBI lineage: Eukaryota > Viridiplantae > Streptophyta > Magnoliopsida > Poales > Poaceae > Triticum > Triticum urartu. Next base: position 333,959,240 of record NC_141879.1, on the reverse strand, counting down.
CCGTTCCCAGAACGCCGACACGTTTCGTTGCCTCCTGATGAACACGAAGCATTCTGTTGCCTCCCCATGAACACGACGACGCAGTTTCTCCATTCCGACCCTGCCACAGCCATGTACACGAGATCTAGCCGTACATATGCGCGAGTAGGCGTTCGAGACCCCGCCCGTATGTATGTATGTGGCCGTACTTACTTTCTTCCACCCTGGCCGATGTACGTACGTGTACATGCTACGTGCATGCCTCTACTACCATACATGTGCGCCTCGATTACCACACGTACCCTTCCTTACACGGCCACGGTTCATCGCTGCAGCCTGTAGACAGACCGATCGACCAGTATGTACGTACATGTTCGCGACCAGAATGACAACGCTACGTACGCTTTGTAACACCCACACTGCGGCTATATCTCCCACGTGTCGGGGCATGACTTAGAGGCATAGCCGCATGGTAGGTTTGTCGCAAGACGGGTAATCTTCACACAATCCCATGTACTGAATAAGAATGGGATAAGGAGTTGGCTTACAATTGCCACTTCACACAAATACAAATTATACATACATTATCCAGAATACAATCAAGGTCCGACTATGGAACCAAAATAAAAGAAGACAACCCCAAATGCTAGATCCCCGATTGTCCCAACTGGGCTCCACTACTGGTCAAACGGAAAAGACACAAAACAACGATCAAGATCTTCATCAAGCTCCCACTGGAGCTCGGTTGAGTCACCTCCACTAGTATCATCGGCACCTACAACAGTTTGGAAGTATCTGTGAGCCACGAGGACTCAGCAATCTCACACCTGCAAGATCAAGACTATTTAAGCTTATGGGTAGGAAAGGGTAGTGAGGTGGAGCTGCAGCAAGCACTAAGCATATATGGTGGCTAACATATGCAAATAAGAGCGAGAAGAGAAGCAACGCAACGGCCGTGAACTATAAGTGATCAAGAAGTGTTCCTGAAACTACTTATGTTCAAGCATAACCCAAGAACCGTATTCACATCCCGGACTCCGCCAAAAAGAGACCATCACGGCTACACACGCAGTTGATTCATTTTGATTAAGTTAAGTGTCAAGTTCTCTACAACCGGACATTAACAAATTCCCATCTGCCCATAACTGCGGGCACAACTTTTGAAAGTTCAAAACCCTGCAGGGATGTCCCAACTTAGCCCATCACAAGCTCTCATGGACAACGAAGGATATTCCTTCTCCCAGGAAGACCCGATCAGTCTCGGAATCACGGTTACAAGACATTTCTACAATGGTAAAACAAGACCAGCAAAGCCACCTGATGTGCCGACAAATCCCGATAGGAGTCGCACGTATCTCATTCTCAGGGCACACCGGATGGGCAAGACGTCGGGTTGGCATAGACCCTGGTCGCCCAGGGGGCGCCGGACATCGCCCAGTTTGGACCAACACTCGGAGGAGCACTGGCCCGGGGGTTTAAAATAAAGATGACCCTTGAGTCTGCAGAACCCAAGGGAAAAAGGCTTAGGTGGCAAATGGTAAAACCAAGATTGGGCCTTGCTGGAGGAGTTTTATTCAAAGTGAACTGTCAAGGGGTTCCCATAACACCCAACCGCGTATGGAACGCAAAATCAAGGAACATAACACCGGTATGATGGAAACTAGGGCGGCAAGAGTGGAACAAAACACCAGACATAATGCCGAGCCTTCCACCCTTTACCAAGTATATAGGTGCATTCAAGTAAATAAGAGATAATAATGATATCCCAACAATATCCAAGTTCCAACAAGGTACAAACTACATCCTCACCTGCAACTAACAATGCTATAACAGGGGCTAAGCAAAGCGGTAACATAGCCAAACAATGGTTTGCTAGGAAAGGTGTGTTAGAGGCTTGACAAGGCAATATGGGAGGCATGTTATAGTAAGTGGTAGGTATCGCAGCATAGCAATAGAACGAGCAACTAGCAAGCAAAGATAGAAGTGATTTCAAGGGTATGGTCATCTTGCCCGAGATCCCGCAAGGAAGAAGAACGAGTCCAAGAAGTAGATGAACGGACGTAGTCGAACGGATCCTCACAACTCCAGAACAAAACCAAAGCTAACGTGAGAAGCAACCTGGAATGAAACAAGCAGCATAATAAACAACCATCACATAAACATGGCATGATGCACAACCAAGTATGATGCATGTCCGGTTTAAAGAGGCATGGCATGGCAATATGCAACAAACAATTCTACAAATTAAGTGGAGCTCAATATGCAACGAGTTGCATATTGACGAAGCACCACATTCGTTTATTTAGTTCACTCCCAGTTATGTACTCAACAATATTACATGTTGTTAACATGGCAAGAGGTGAAACATGAGTAAAATACATAGTTAGGTATTTTAAATGAGGCCGGAAACAAAAACAATTCCGGTAAATCCCCATATGTAAAATAGCAATATTAAAGCAAGCAACAATTTAAACATTTTAAATGTTATTATCATGATGCGGATGACATGTTCAAGTGTTATGCAATATTTATGAAAAAGTTGACATGAAGATGATAACGAGCATATTATGAAGCATTTGCCATCGTGGCGAAAACAAAAGGGGTGCCACGGCAACGAATCCGAAAATGATGCCACAGCAACATGTCGGTTCCGGTAACTCGATTGAGATGCCGGTGCAAAAGAAGAAGTGACGGGAGTGTGTCATGCGAAGAAAAAGGTGGGGTGCTCCGGGTAACCGGGTTTCCACGGGTCGACGACGATGCCAAGCGGGGGAAACAACTAACATTAACGGGAGGATACAACACCCAAACATGCATCTCATACAACACATGCATTCGGTCCACGGCGTCGTCTCGGGGTTATACCTTCGAAGCGTGCAAAACGGGATGGTTTGGGTTCGGTGCAAAGTAGAGGAAGTAGACGTTCTCGGGGCGTTGTGGGAAGTAGTGGTTCACGCGACGGTAGTTGAACTTGGCGCTTGCGTTACATGGGTCTTCGGCGATGGTAGTCGTACATGGTTCGGAGTAGTACTTGCGTCTTTGGACTTGCCGGTCTCGATTCTTGCGACGGTAGCGGTACACGTAGTCATAGTGTTCGGGTCATCGGTAGAGGTACTAGACTCATCCTCGGGTGTAGTCGTACACGAGGGTCTTGACGAATCCACGTAGTCGTACACGTTCAAGAAGAAATTTATGCGGCGTCGTGGCACTCGGCGCATCCATAGGGTACTTGACGTCGTGGTACTTGACGATTTCGTAGACATCGAAAGACGAACTTGGCGGTCCTCCTTGACCTAGTACTTGGCGTGCATCAATATGTTGACCAACAATGTAAATAGGCGACAGAGAGGTCTCTTGCGGTCTCCTTGTCAACGTGAACAGGAGGCCAAAGCTGGGCACATCGACTGCAAGAGGATCCAGGGTTCCTGCCTGCCATGACGGCTTGCGAGAGGATGACGAAGCAGCGGTGGTCAATGCCCATGGCGGTAAAGGGCGTGGTGCAGGGCTGCAGGCACACGTGGAGAGGAGCCCGGTAGGGGAGCTGACGGAGGGAGATGGAGGAGGCCGCAGAGGGCTTGCCAGCGAGATGGCTGGGAGGGGCGGCGCTGTGGACCTGCTGGTCATCGGGGCATGGCGCGCCGGCTATAGAGGACGACGAGGTGGCGAAGGAGGAGCTCTGTTCCGAGGAACTGCTTGCCCGTGGCGCGACAGACGGCAGGGTCGAGCAGGAGCAGGGGCTGGCCGGCAGGGCAGTAGGCGGAGCGAGGTGAAGCGGGGCCGGCGGCGAGAACGGAGACGGCAAGGCGGCGGGATGGAGCTCCGGCAACAGCAGGGCACGGTGGCTGCGCGGATGGAGCTATGAGCTCGGCGTCCATGGCAGGACGACGAGGAGGCCGGAGACGCGAGGGCAAGGCGGGCGACGCTCCGGTGGCTTTGGTCAACAGCGGGGCTGGAGCGATGGGAGGCCACAGGGCTTGCCGGGGCTGGCTGCTGGTGCCCCAACGAGCACAGGAGCAGGGCACCACAGGAGGGGTTCGGTCCTGGCCACGGGGATCGCCATGAGGAAAAGAGCGGGAGGAGGGAGAGATGGGGATCGGGTGAAGGAGCGATGCGTGTGTGCGTGCGGCGCTGCTAGCGGCGGTGAGGGAACGAGAGGAGATTGGATCGAGCGGAGGCCTCTCTTGCGGCTAGGGTTATAAGGGAGTCGGCCTTGGAGGCCGACCCAGTGGAGAGGGAGGCACCTAGGCGTAGATGGCCTAGGGATTAGGTGGGTCGACTTCTGCTGGGCCTCGTGGCTTGCTGGGCTCTGCTCTCTCTCTCTCTCTCTCAATTCCCTTTAACAGAAAGCATAGAGAGGAGAAAAAGGAAAACGGGGGGGGGGGGGGGGGGGGGTTAGAGAAAGAATTTGGGCATGCAGTCAAATTTCTCGGACTCATAAAAATGAGTTCGTTCCGAGAAAATGCATTTGGCACCGCTTGGAAGGATTGCATTCGAACATATTTGAACGTGATTCAAATAAGTTTGAATTAGGAAAACATTTTTGGAGAGTCCAAAAATGTTCGGAATTTTTGTGGAGACCAGGAAAGTGATGAAAGAAATTATGGGCTAAGTTTGAGGAGCAAACTTGAAGCAGAAAAGACATGGGGAATATTTGCAAGTGTGTTATGGTTAATTCCAAAAGAATGGAATATTTATTATACCTCCCTAATATTGGGAGGATATGTTGTAAAGAGAATCACCATGTGAATTCCCTCAGTTTAAATGGACCGAAGATCCATGCAATTTATTTAGTTGAGTTTTAGTTAGCTTTGAGAAAAAGATGGCATGATGCGATGCAAATGATGCTATGATGCAAAGCAACAAACAAACGAAACACATGACAACAACGAAAAACATGGAAGCCGTCTGGAGCATCGGTCTTGGGGTGTCACAACACTCCACCACTACGAGAGGATCTCGAACCGAGATCTAGGATGGCACCGGAGAGAAAATGAAATAGGAAGAGAAGAGGTAAAACTAAGTTGCTTCTTGGACAAACTAGTGAAACCACGAACCTTGAGAGGTTGAAAAAATTGAAAGAAAGAAAAACAACGATGATGAACAAAGTTGAAAACAATCCGTTAGAAAAGAGGAACGAGGAACATTACGAGAACCTTGTAGGGTTGAAAGACATGAATGAAGGGCTCCAGCGACAAGGACAAGTAACCACTCTGGTTAAAACAAGATATCGAAGGAATAAGATTGATATAATTTGAGCAACACTCTGACTGAAAATGGAAGGAATTGAACATGATTCTGGCAAGAAGAGAGGACACTTGACGAAATCAACAACACACTGCCTCCGGAACTATTGAAAGAATGGCACAAGGGGTAAGAATGATTTTCAGACAGCACTCCGGTTGAGAAGGGAGAAAAAACTTGATAAGATGAAAAGAACTTGAGCAGAGGACACAACATTCCTGCTAAACGGATAAGCAAGGAAAAGAACATGATCTTTGACAAAACAAGATGATGGGTGAATATAGAAACAATACAATGCCTCCGGAATGAATGTAAGAATGGAATCAAAAGAACGGAGGAGAAAACCACATCTTCTACCTCAAATGAGCTTGAAAAAGCATCTTTGCAAAGAAGGATTGCACGGGGTTGTTGGAAAATCAAGAATGAAAAGAATATGCTTGTAGTGGGCTTATGGAAAACTTCTCAAAATTGAGGCGAAATTCTGCCACTACGGAAAACAAAAGATTGGATTGATATCAACAAGAAGACGAGAAGCTTATTTCACTGGGAGGATAAATGAAGAACTTGGGTCATTTATAAGCACCATAAATAGCAAAAATCATTATGGAAAGCTTTAGGTGAAACATAACCCAAGATAACTCCAAGGAAGAGAGTGATGGGTTGAAAAGATGTCTTGATTGAACTGAAAATGGTGGATTTAGGATATGTCATTTCAAACAACTTGTCGATCATGAAACATGAAGGAAACTGTCAAAATGACATAACACCACCACAAAAGATAAGGGAAAAGGGATTGAACTGCACTTAGAAATGCAAGATGAAGAATGTTTGAACTCCTCAAAAAGAATCTCGATGAACACTTCAGGAACGAATTAAATCCTTGATGAACCATCAAGTAGCCTCCGTGAAGAACTCCGGTAATCAAAGGAATGATCACAAAGAAGTGAAGGATGAAAAGAATAAGATTGAAGCCTTGCAATGATTAGATGAATGTTCGTGGTGATATAGGTGAGAGATCTTGGAACTTCGGGAAAAGTATGAAGCACTTGAACCGAGAGTTTACTCATCATGAACAAACTCTGGAAGAATGAATCAATCACTTGGATGAAGCAAGAATAAGAATTATGTTATGCATATCCTTCATCAATTTAGATTGATGACAAGCAATGGATTTGGCATACTAATTATTCTCATAAAAAGGATTAAGACAGATATAGCGCAAACTTAGGAAGGTCTTCAACGAACCACCGGTAGGATTGAAACAACGAATAAATTGATATAATAACCAAGAATGAGAACGCTTGAACGAACCACCGTAAGAATTAGAAAGTTAAAGAAGATACTTGAGAGAATTTAGATACATGAGAACAAAGAGATCATGAGCTGACTAGAGTATACTTGAATGATGCACCGGTAAGATTTGAAGAATGAGAGCTGAAAGCTGAGAATGAATAAGCCCGAAATGATGGCCTTCGGAGAAACAAACTGAAAAGACTCTTGAATTGCTCTGAATGGGTGAAGAGCATTCTCGCAATAGAAAACAATTATGAGAGGATGGCATCAAGCTTGAACTACGAATCTTTTAGAGAATGGATAAGATTTGGAGGAAAAACTCTTCTTCAGTCTTCAAATGTTGAGAATGACGATGAGAAACACCACCATGAATTTTTGAGATACTCTAGGAGAATGAAAAGCGAAGAGGTTGAGCCAACAATGAAAAGAGTTATAAGATCTTGGAGAAACCAACTGACTGATGATAATTCATTCTTACGTCAAACTTTGAAAGAATGAGAATAGCTCCGGTAAAATTAGAAGAGTCAGGTAAGATCCTGGAAAACGACATGTGGGTTAGGGCCCACTCAAAAGAAACACCGTTGAATGGTTGCTTGAAAGGGAGATTGCGCCGGTTGAATTAAATGGCTTGAATGAGATAACAACCTCAAAATAGCTTAAGCGAATTAGCAATGGAAACGTGAATCTCCTAAGATATCTTCAGCACTCTGGAACAATTGAATAGCAAGAGGGGAATGATTAAGAGGTGCAACGGCATGGGAAAGCATTTGAAACGAGAAAAAGGATATGGTCAACACCGAAATATTGCATTGAATCCACCGGAGAAGATAAGACAACGAAGAATGATAACTTGAAACTCCGTTAGTATCTTCCTGAGAATCACTGGATAAGAACATTGAAAGGAAAGAAATAAGAGACTTCACATGAATAAGATAGATACATGATTAAGAAATCCGAGTCCTTGAAGAAAAGGGGTGGGAGGGTGGGAAAAACAAATACAACTTGGGACGAATGAAATAAACACCGTTGAGAATACTTAGAGTTGATCTTGCGAATGTTGAAATGATCGGATCCACTTGAAGAAAAACACGCCGGTTGAAAAGGATTGACATGACAATCTCGATGATCATGACGGATTAGCATCCACATAGAAATATGAGAACACCTCTTAGAAAATGTATGGAATAAACACTTGACATTGAAGCAACTGATATGTCCATTTTGCATCATGCTTTTATATCAATATTTATTGCATTATGGGATGTTATTACACATTATGTCACAATACTTATGCCTATTCTCTCTTATTTTACAAGGTTTATATAAAGAGGGAGAATGCCGGCAGCTGGAATTCTAGGCTGGAAAAGGAGCAAATATTAGAGACCTATTCTGCACAGCTCCAAAAGTCCTGAAACTTCACGGAAGACGTTTTCAGAATATATAAAAAATACTGAGCGCAACAAGTTCACTAGGGGGGCCACACCCTGCCCATGAGGATGGGGGCGTGCCCTACCCCCCTGGGCATGCCCCCCTACCTTGTGGGCCCCCTGGTGGCCCTCCGATGACCATCTTCTGCTATATGTAGTCTTTCAATGAGAAAAAAAATCATAAGCCATCTTCTCGTACGAAACTCCGCCGCCACGAGGCGGAACCAATCTAGGGCTCTGGCGGAGCTGTTCTGACGGGGCAACTTCCCTCCGGGAGGGGGAAATCATCGCCATCGTCATCACCAACGCTCCTCTCATCGGGAGAGGGCAATATCCATCAACATCTTCACCAGCACCATCTCCTCTCAAAACCCTAGTTCATCTCTTGTATCCAATTCTTGTCTCCAAGTCCGGGACTGATACTTGTCGGTGTCAAAACCGGCGGATCTCGGGTAGGGGGTGCCGAACTATGCGTCTAGGCCGGATGGTAAGAGGAGGCAGGGGACACAATGTTTTACCCAGGTTCAGGCCCTCTTGATGCAGGTAAAACCCTACGTCCTGCTTGATTAATATTGATGATATGGGTAGTACAAGAGTAGATCTACCACGAGATCAGAGAGGCTAAACCCTAGAAGCTAGCCTATTGTATGATTGTATGTTCTCCTACGGACTAAAACCCTCCGGTTTATATAGACACCGGAGTGGTTTAGGGTTACACAAGGTCGGTTACAAAGGAGGAGATATCCATATCTATTGCCTAGCTTGCCTTCCACGCCAAGTAGAGTCCCATCCGGACACGAGACGAAGTCTTCAATCTTGTATCTTCATAGTCTAACAGTCCGGCCAAAGGATATAGTCTGGCTGTCTGGAGACCCCTAATCCAGGACTCCCTCAGTAGCCCCTGAACCAGGCTTCAATGACGATGAGTCCGGCGCGCAGTGTTGTCTTCGGCATTGCAAGGCGGGTTCCTCCTCCGAATACACCACGGAAGAATTTGAATACAAGGATAGTGTCCAACTCTGCAAAATAAGTTCCACATACCACCGTAGAGAGAATAATATTTTCGCAAATCTAATTTGCTGACTTGTTTTGGCAGCACGACGTTATGTCATGGCCTAGTGATTATTCGAACCGTTTTTCTTCAACCAGCTCCACACATAACGTGAGGCGGTTTCTTGACACGTCTTGTCAAAGCAGAGATCGCGTTCCCCCAATTATGGGATTCTTATTAATACGGTCATGGGTAACCCAACCGTGTCTAGGACTCCTAGATTATAGGTAAGTCCGAAACGGCTACGGAGAGGATGCTTGATATTCACCCTCTTTATAAAGGGACAAGGTTTTCGCTTTTTCCCTCTTGTGCTCAATCGAACCCCTCCCTCGCCCCGAGTTCTAACACCCAAAGCCCAGGTCAAGTGCTCCGGATCTTCAATCATGTCCGGATCCAGCCTTCAAGGCCGGTGGACGCCCTCCTCCGTCATGGAAGAGGATATCAAGAAGTTGAGGGAGGCCAGATACCTGACCGCCGAGGTTTTGCATCGGCTGCCTACTCGAGGGCAGGTTGTTCCCACTCCCGAACCCGACGAGAACGTTGTGTTCGTCTCCCACTTCCTTCGAGGCCTAGGCCTCACTCTGGATCCCTTCGTCAGGGGTTTGATGTTCTATTACGGGCTAGATTTCCACGATCTAGCTCCGGACTCCTTTCTCCACATCTCGACATTTATTGTCATGTGTTGAGGCCTTCCTCCGCATTACCCCTCACTTCGGCCTGTAGCTCAAGACCTTTGAAGTGAAGCCGAAGATGATCGAGGGGCAACATGCAGCGTGCGGAGGCGCGTCAATAGGCAAGATGGCAGGAGCTCCGTGCCCGAAAGGTTCCTTTCCAGAGGTGTCCGAATTATGGCAACGGGAGTGGTTTTACGTCACGGTTCCCAGAAGTGCCAAGTGGGCGGCTGCCCCCGCTTTCCGCTCGGGCCCCCCACCACAACTGATGTCATGGATTAGAAGAGGTCTGAGCTGGAGTCCAGCCAAGGACGTGCCTATACTGCAAAGCCGCATTCAAGATCTCTTCGAGGGAGATTTTAATTTGGTTGTGGTAATGCAAGTTATGCTGGTTCGTCGAGTCCAGCCTTGCAAACGCCGGCCCCTTCGTTTGTGGGAGTTCAACCCAGAAGGACCGTGTGCCATTCAAAGTTTCCTCGGCCTAATGCACGAGGAGATGTACAAGTCATTCTTCGGACCTCAAATAGAGTGTCCGGATACTACCGAGGACGTGGGCCTGAGCAGTAACCGCGCCGCCGAACAAGTAAGAAATCCTCTAGCCGAACACACCGTCTTTTATTCATGAAGTTATTTCTGAGAGATCGCTCTTTGACCAGGACTGGCTAACAAAGGAGAAGATGATTCGGTGTTCGGCCCCCCTCCCTGAGGGTTTGGAAAATCCGGTTTTGGAAAAGATGCTCGAGCTCGCACCTTGCCCGAAGCCCTTGAAGGAAGATACAGGGGGGAATAATATGTGTGGAAGCGGGCCCCCATCGCTGCCAGTTCCAATCGAGGGAATGAGCGCCTCCATAAAGGAGGATAACCGGGGGAGGAAGAGGACTGCTTCCGAGGATCCGGAAGCCGAGGCCTCCAAACGAGAGAAGAAGTATCCAACTGAGGGTCCTGCCTCGGGGGGTGCTCTTGCCGCACAAAGTCCGCGGGGGGATCAGCCCTCCAACGAGTCGTAAGTGATCCAAAAAATGCTTTAATAGTGAAGGTATACCATCTTTCCTCTGAGAAAATAACCGCCGCATATATCTTGCAGTTCGGGTCTGAGCCCCTCTCAGCTGAGCTCGTCTTCGGGGGATCTTCTTCCGGAGATGATGGAGAGCAAAACGCCTCCCCCGGACTCCTCCGCTCAAGAAGCGGGCAACCCCGAAGTGTCATCACGGAGGGCCTCTCCGGATCCGGTGAGGCCATAAGATAATCCCATAGACCCCCGAAGTCCCCAGCGTCCGGCTCTCGAAGAGAGCAAACAAAAGAGTCCGGCACCGTCTGGTATGCGGTCGGACGTTCTGAGGGAGCTGGTGGGGCGAGCGGCCATCTCAGAAGAACACCGTACGCTGATGGGTACGGTGATGGAGAGAATTTCGACCGCCGAAAGCGGATTACATGAAGCCTTTATGAGTCTACTGACAGGCTTTGAGGTACGTGATATAATATGTGATAGTACCGCACATGTTAGGTGTGCCCTGTGTAGATAGTAGCCCCTGAGACTCTGGTTGTCGTCGAGAACGGCGGCGAGCAGAGGATCATAGTCCCAGGCAATAACCAGACTGCCTTTATGTGCAGGTGGTGGAAGCTCCGGTGGCTAGCCGGACTAGTGAGTTTGCCGAATTAAAACGGCAACTGGATGCGGCAGACGCCAACATCGAGCTTGTTAACAAGCGGCTTGACGAATCACAGGGTAAGTAATGTTTTCTGGTGAATGTCACACAATAAGAGCAGCATGATGCCAGTATCTTTAATATGTCGTGACTGCAGACGGAGCTGCCACCGTGGAGACCCTTCGTGCGGAGCTCGCCCGAGCCAAGGAACAAGCGAGGGTTAGTATTGCAGCTGCTTTGAAGGCGGCCGAGGAGTTAAGAGCCGAGAAGGCCGCCCATTGCGAAAGCAAAGAAAAGATGGCCAAGATGGCCGTAGAATTAAAAGGCACTGCCGACCATTGCCAGTTCCTTGAAGAGGAGAACCGAGTGAAGGCAGCGGACCTAGAGAAGGCCACTATGGCGACCAAAGACAGTCGCTCTGCTATGAGGGTGAAGAAGGAGGAGTTGCACGAAGCCGGGGATATTGCGGCTGGGAAGCCCTTTCTGCTGCGGAGGAAGTTCGGAGATCCACAGTATGCCCCTCTGGATCGGCTGTGGAGTTCGGCAGACGCATATATGGACTTGGCGGCGAGCGCTGTCGATGCGGTCGAATACTTCCAAGATCAATCAGGTCGTGAAGTGGACAAGCTATTCTGGTTGCAATTCAACGTTCCAGAGCGTCCGCTTACCTTGACTGATCAGCTAGCCGAATGGGCCGAACTTAATAGGTTGTCCGGACTCGCCATGAGGTCTATTGTATATCAGTTGTGGCCGGAGAAGCCAAAGCCGAACAGCTATTTCAGCTTAGTGCAGCAGTTCCTTGGCGCGGTGCCGCGCATCAACGCGATGAAGAGGTCGGCGTGCATAGAAGGCTCATGGATGGCCTTTGCCCGTGTCAAGGCATACTGGGAAAAGATGGATGCTACCACTGTTGCGGCGCAAGGTTCGACCATGGGCCGAGTAGCTGCCGAGCACTATTTTGAAGAGGTTCTTGAGGGTGCTCGTTTGATAGTCCCAGTGCTCGAAGAATATTATGTTTGAATGACATGTATTCCCATTGTAAAGCATGGCATGGAGATACTCAAAGAGCTTAACAAAAGTCCCTTAGTGACCTTGAGCCAAAAGGGATCAGAAAATACAATTGCAAGCATGTGAACATGGCAAAAACATAACCAGTTCTCAGACTTAGTGAAAACTGGAGCATGCTGAAAACAGATATCAAGTAGGCATGTTTACGAGCTCGATGCACTCACTACGGAGCAAGTCGTGACAAGCTAAGCATACACCCATCAAGAAAACACAAAATGCAAGCTAGACATGGCAAGAACAATAGCATAGCATGCACGGATCAACTACAACATCATCGGCAAAATCGCTAAAAAGTAGACAATCTGCCTAGATTCACGAAGTAGCAAAAGTAGAGCTCGATTGACTCAAGCTAGGGTGCTCCATAATTGCAAACAAAGACATGGATGGATAGAGCACTACAATATTAACAAAACATCCTTACTGATCATCCTCAAAAGAGGCACGGATCACTAGGAAACAACATGAACATATGGCCATATGAGATAAACAGCTCAAGGACTTTGTGGAAATGCTAAGTCCCTGAAATCAGCATTACCAAGTGCCTCACTTTGCAAGCTCGTGCTAGTCACCACACACATCACAAAAATACATGGGTTGCACCTCTGGAAAGATGGAAAAACCCTTAACAAAACATATGTAGAGCTCATGGGCATATCATGCACACAATAAACATGGCAAAAATGACAAATATCTAAATGGAGCGGCAGATCTGGCAACTTATCTCAAGTAGCACTCTTCCAACAGCATTTCGGGCATCAAGATGAACTCAAATGAAAATCATGCAATGAGATGAAATGATGTACTCTTTGAGATGAACATTTTGATACGCTATATGCCCAAAACGAAGTTACGGATGCAAAGTTACGATGCTATGAACATGAGCAAAAAATTTAGGGACTTCGGGGAAAAAACAACCCCTAGGGTTTCCAGATCCAGATCTGGTGTGCGGGAACCGAGGACCGCCGGGGTCGGTGCCGGAGTTAGACGGGGAGGCCACCGGAGTTAGACGGGGAGGCCGCCGGGGAAGGACCGACCGGGTCTTGGGGAGGCGGAGGCGGCGGAGGGCGTCGCCGGCGTCAGCGCGACCGGGCGCGGTCGCCGGAGCCGGGAGCTCCTCTCCCTGGTGCGGGCGCCGGCGAGGTGAGCCGCGGCGGCGGTCGGCGTTGAGGGTGGCGGCGAGCAAAGAGGCGGCGGGGTGTGGATGCGCGGCGAGGAGGCCTGGCGGCGCGCGGCGGATGGGCCGCGGGGGCCGGCCTCGGGCCTGGCGGGCGCTCGCGGTCGGCGGCGAAGTGGGCTCCGTCCAGGACACGTGGCGCGCGCGGATTGGTTGGCGGCGGTGGGCGGACACGTCCGCTCCGTCCGCACGTGTCCGTTTGCGGCGGAGGAGATATTTTTTTTAGGGTTTCACGGAGGGGATCCGAGATTTTCGAGGAGGGGCCTTTAAATAGAGGTGGAGGGAGCTAGGAGAGTCCAAATGAGGTGCGATTTTCGGCCACACGATCGTGATCGAACGCTCTAGATGATGGAGAAGGCTTTGGTGGGTTTTGGGCCAAATTGGAGGGGTGTTGGGCTGCAACACACATGAGGCCTTTTCGGTCCCTCGGTTAACCATTGGAGTACCAAACGAAGTCCAAATGGCACGAAACTTGACAGGCGGTCTACCGGTAGTAAACCAAGGCCGCTTGGCAAGTCTCGGTCCAATCCGGAAATGTTTAATCCCCACACACGAAAGAAAGGTAGAAATGACCACCGAAGGAGAACGAAGCGCCGGAATGCAAAACGGACAACGGGGAAAATGCTCGAATGCATGAGATGAACACGTATGCAAATGCAATGCACATGATGACATGATATGAGATGCATGACAACGAAAACAACACACAGAGAGAAAAACCCGAACCCGAGAACATAAAATAACTTAATGCCGGAAACGGCAAGAGTTGGAGTACAAATTAGGAAAGTTACATTCGGGGTGTTACAACACTCCACCACTACGAAAGGATCTCATCCCAATATCTAGGACTGAAAGAACGTCGGGTACTCAAAACGGAGGTGATCCTCGCGTTCCCAGGTAGCTTCACGGTCGGAATGGTGTGACCACTTGACTTTGAGGAATTTGATTGACTTGTTGCGATTCTTGCGTTCAGTCTCCTCAAGAATAGCAACGGGGTGATCACGATAGGAGAGATCTTCTTGGAGCTCAATGTCCTCGAAGTTGACAGTGCGGTCAGGAGTCTTGAAGCACTTTCGAAGCTGAGAGACATGGAACACGTCATGAACATTTGCAAAGTTTGAAGGAAGCTCGAGTTGATAGGCGAGATCGCCTCTCTTGCTGACAATCTTGAAAGGTCCCACGTATCTAGGGGCAAGCTTCCCTTTGATACCAAAGCGACGAGTACCTTTCATAGGAGAGACGCGGAGGTAAACATGATCTCCGATCTCGAAAGCCAAATCACGGTGCTTACTGTCATAGTAGCTCTTCTAGCGGGATTGGGCTGCTTTGAGGTTATCTCGAATGACTTTGCACATTTCCTCTGCCTCTGTGATTAAGTCATTACCCAAAAGCTGACGTTCACCGGTTTCGGACCAGTTGAGAGGGGTACGACACTTCCTGCCATACAGAATTTCAAATGGGGCCTTGCCCGAACTTGCTTGAAAACTGTTGTTGTAGGAGAATTCAGCATAAGGAAGACAATCCTCCCACTTCATGCCGAAGGAAATCACACAAGCCCTGAGCATATCTTCAAGAATCTGGTTGACACGCTCGACTTGACCGCTAGTTTGAGGATGGAAAGCTGTGCTGAAGCGGATGTTGGTGCCCATGGCCTTCTGAAAAGAATCGCAAAACTTGGAGGTAAAGATGCTGCCACGGTCTGAAGAGATCACTTGTGGAATACCGTGTAGAGACACAATTCGAGAGGTATAGAGTTCCGCCAATTGAGCTGTAGTGATTGACTCTTTGATAGGCAGAAAGTGATCCACTTTGGTGAGTTTGTCGATGACAACGAATATAGCATCATTGCCACGCTTGGACTTTGGAAACCCAGTCACGAAGTCCATTTCAGTGTGGTCAAACTTCCATTCTGGAATGGCAAGAGGTTGGAGGAGACCAGCTGGCCTCTGGTGTTCTGCCTTCACTCTTCTGCAGATATCACATTCATTCATGAATGGAGCAATCTCGCGCTTCATTCGAGTCCACCAATAAGCCTGCTAGAGGTCCTGATACATCTTCGTACTCCCAGGGTGGATGGAAAGGAGAGAATTGTGAGCCTCGTTCATGATCACTTTACGGAGGTCACCTTTGGGTACAACAATACGATCCTCGAAGAAGAGAGTGTCCTTGTCGTCAAGGCGGTAGCACTTGTACTTGGGTTGACTCTTGGCAATCCCAATCTTCACCTTTTTCACCATAGCATCAAGAAGCTGGGCTTGGCGAATCTGGTCTTCCAAGGTAGGAGAGACTTGAAGGTTGGCGAGAAAACCTTGAGGAACAACTTGCAGATTAAGTTTGCGGAAAGCTTCACAAAGCTCGGGTTGATAAGGTTTGAGAATAAGACTGTTGCAATAAGCCTTTCTGCTCAATGCGTCAGCAATCACATTGGCCTTGCCTGGAGTATACTCGATACTCAGATTATACTCTTGAATCATTTCGACCCATCGAGTTTGCCTGAGGTTGAGATTAGGCTGAGTGAAGATGTACTTGAGACTCTTGTGGTCAGTGAAGATGTCCACTTTTCTTCCCAATAAGAGATGTCTCCAAGTCAAAAGAGCATGCACAACTGCCGCCAACTCGAGATCATGAGTGGGGTAGTTCTTCTCATTGGGCTTCAACTGGCGAGAGGTATAAGCAACAACTTTCTTCTCTTGCATCAACACTGCGCCAAGACCTTGGAGAGAGGCATCACAAAAGACCTCGTACGGCTTGGATTCATCAGGCGGAGTCAGAACTGGAGCACTGATCAATTTCTCTTTCAAAGTGTTGAAAGCAATGTCACACTCCAGAGACCAAACGTACTTGACGTGCTTCTAGAGAAGATTACAGAGAGGCGTCACAATATTAGAAAAGTTTTCAACGAATCTTCGACAGTAGCTTGCGAGACCGAGGAAGCTACGGAGTTGCTTCACGTTCTGAGGAGGTTCCCAATTCACAATTGCAGACACCTTCTCAGGATTCACCGCAATGCCCTTGGCAGAGATGATATGACCAAGATAGAGAACCTCATCGAGCCAAAATTCACACTTGGAGAACTTGGCGTAGAACTGGTGTTCTCTGAGCTTATCGAGCACCAAACGCAAGTGCTTGGCATGATCTTCCTTGTTCTTCGAGAAAACCAGAATGTCGTCGAGATAGACCAAAACGAAGTCATTGGTGTGGGCATTGAAGATGAAGTTCATCATGCGAGAGAACATCGGAGGAGCGTTGACAAGGCCAAAAGACATGACAGTGTATTCATATGAACCATAGCTTGTCCTGAAAGCCGTCTTGGGAATATCTTGCTCCCGGATTCGAATCTGATGATAACCCATACGGAGATCACTTGGAGAATACTTGGGCACCTTTGAGTTGTTCGAACAGCTCGTTGATGTTGGGAAGTGGGTATTTTTTCTTGATGGTCTTCTTGTTCAATGGACGGTAATCAACACAAAGTCGGTCCGTTCCATCCTTCTTCTTCACAAAAAGAACACCACAACCCCATGTAGAAGAACTAGGCCGGATGAGACCCATTCTTTCTTGAATATCAAGTTGCTTCTTCAGCTCCTTCAACTCTTCCGGTCCGAGCTTGTAAGGATGCTTGCACACTGGTTCCGTGCCAGGCTCAAGATCAATAACGAATTCAACTGGCCGGTGTGGAGGCATTCCTGGAAGCTCTTCTGGAAAGACGTCTTGATATTCGCAAACGACTGGAATTTGCGAGATGGCATCGAGTTCACCCTTCTCATTGAGAGAAAATAGACGGATAGTATCATCACGAGTGGCAAAGACAATTACATCCTCAGACGAATGAGTCAATTGAATCTGCCTGGCTGCACAATCAAGCTGAGCCTTGTGCTTAGAAAGCCAATCCATTCCGAGAATAGATCAATATCTGAGTCACCAAGAACCGTTGGAGAAGCCAAAAACTTGTAGTCTCCCAAGGTGATAGTAACATCCGGAACGATGGAGTTAGCATGCGTGCGCTTACCGGGAGAGACGACTGCTAATGGACTAGGCAAAACTTGCGAAACCAATTCATGCCTAGATGTAAACGGTCTCGAGATGAAACAATGTGATGCACCAGTGTCAAAAAGAACTTTAGCTGGAATATCATTAACAGGAAGGTTACCCATGATGAGATCTGATGAATCCTCTGCCTGAGCTGCATTCATCAAGTTGACCTTGGCGTGCTTGGGGTTATGCTTGACCACAACTGTACTTGCCGATCTGACAGGAGGAGGAGGAGTAAGACGCCTCTGGTTGAAACACTTGTTGGCATAGTGAACCTTCTGTTGGCACTTGTTGCACGTGACCTCTGAAAGCGGATGATGGTATGGAGCACTTGATCTTGGAGGTTGAGACGAAGTCTTGTTCTGAAAGCCAGGGTTGGGTGGGTGGGAAGATCCACTGCCACCTTTGCTCTTCTGCTGATACGGCTGACGGAACGGAGGAGGAGGAAGCCAATACTTCTGCTGCTTGGCCACTTGAGTAGAGGAAGAAGGAGTAACATCTCTGACTCACTTCTTGGAAGCATCACACCTCAGTTGAGTAGCCTCTTGCTTCAATGCCATGTTGTAGAACTCATCGTACCTCAAGGGCTCAAAGAGAACAAGAGCTAGCTGAATTTCTTCTCTGAGACCACCCCTGAACTGGTATATCATGCTCTTCTCATCAGGGACGTCCTGCTTAGCAAAGCAGGCGAGCTTCTGAAACAACTTGTTGTAGTCATAGACAGACAAAGAGCCTCGCTTCAGGTTGCGGAATTCCTCATGCTTGCTTTCAACCACGCTCTGAGGGATATGGTGAGCTCTGAAATCTTGACGGAATTCATCCCAAGTGATAACACGTCCACCTCTGGAATCCTTGTACTGCTGGAACCATTCTGTAGCTTGATCTTTGAGCTGGAAGGAAGCGAACTTGACAAAGTCCTCAGGCCTGACATTACTGCACTCGAAATGCTTGCACAGATCCACAAGCCAATCATCAGCATCGGTTGCCTCAACACAATTGCTGAAAGTCTTTGCCCATTAGCAAGGAACTGGTTGAGTGTAGCAAAGTGATTCTGATTGTTGCCTTGGTTCCCTTGGTTGCCTTGATTACGCTCTTGAAGAATTTGCATGATCAACTGTGTGTTTGCATTGGTTGCGTCCATCACAGCTTGCCATGCCTTCGGAGGAGGTGGAGGTGGTGGCGGATCAGGATTCGGAGTCGTGCGCGTTGGAGGAGCCATCCTGAAGAGGTTGACCACCATTAGCACATTGATAGACAAATATTGAAGCTGAATCCAATGGAATGAAAATTGCAACATATAGTCTTCACATCCGAACAAAATGAACGAATGCATTCCTCTTGAAATGGTCACATATCCATAAATTGAGAAGCCACTTAGAATTTAGGTAGAGAAATAAATCAACAAGGTACGGATCAAGAACGAATACTCGGTAAGAAATCCCAATCTCAAACCAATATCCGTGGAAGAAGAACTAGAGCTACAAGAATTCCCACCGATGAAACTCCCAAACCTTTCCGGTTATGCAATCAGGTGTTGGGGATACAGGGGAAGCATACTATCTCACCCAAATCTAGCAAATCCTACATCCAGTTGTATCCATCCTTCAACACATAACTGAGAAAAACTTTGGAAACCATCTACCTCAACCTTCGAACTCCCGCCCCAGTACTGGGTGGCGTCGAGGTTATCTCACCAACGAACTGCATAAAAGAGATTTTTGATGTCGGCGTACTAAACTCAGGTATTCCAGAACTGCAACGATAAAATTATGACGACAACACCTCAGAGCTCAACTCCCCGGGACACTTCCACAAAACCCCTGACAGGAGGCACCAAGACAATGTTCTCATCATAAAACCATCGGAACGATTCCAAGATACCCGCGTGATCCTAAAAATTTTTTTAGTGAAATTTGAGAAGAGAAGAGTCAAAACTCTACGTCAGGATGCCTTACCAGAGCGATGAGGAGACTGGGAAGTAAAAAGAATTCCTGAACTCTCCGATATATAATTCCTAAATGACTCAAAACATTTTTCTAGACACAACTCGGCTGCTAAAAACGATCAAGCAATGGGGCTCCTAAGGTCGGGGAAGGCTCTGATTACCAACTTGTAACACCCTCGATGCGACTATATCTCCCACATGTCGAGGCACGACTTAGAGGTATAATCGCATTGAAGGCATATGTCGCAAGTTAGGCAATCATCACAACATCCAATGTAATATATATATATATAATAAAAGGGGAGATAACATAGTTGGCTTACACTCGCGACGTCAATCAAGTACATAAATAACATTACATCATCCAAACACTCATGGCCCAACTACGGCGCCAAAATAAAAGATAACCCAACATGCGACACGGTCCCGATCACCCCCAACTGGGCACCACTACTAATCATCAGGAAAGGAAACATAGTATCGTTGAGAGTCCTCATCGAACTCCCACTTGAGCTCGAGCGCGTCACCTGGAGCGGAATCATCAGGCCCTGCATATGGTTTAATAGTAATCTATGAGCCACAGGGACTCAGCAATCTCGCACCCTCGCGATCAAGACTATTTAAGCTTATAGGTAAGGCAAGGTAAAATATGTGTGGAGCTGCGGCAAGCGACTAGCAAATATGGTGGCTATCCTGTTCACAAAAGAGAGCGAGAAGAGGAGGCAAAGCGCGAGCGAGAAACTAGAGAGCAACCTGCGCAAACATTACTCCAACACCGTGTCCACTTCCCGGACTCCGCCGAGAAGAGGCCATCACGGTAATACACTCAGTTGATTCATTTTAATTTAGTTAAGGTTCAAGTTATTTACAACCAGACATTAACAAATTCCCATCTGCCCATAACCACGGGCACGGCTTTCGGAAGTTCAAATCCCTGCAGGGGAGTCCCAACTTATCCCATGACAAGCTCTCACGGTCAACGAAGGAATAGACCTCCTCCCGAGACGTTCCGAGCAGACTCGGTACCTCGGTTCTTCAAGACACTTCGACAGGTTAAAACAAGACCAGCAACACCGCCCGAATGTGCCGACAAATCCCGATAGGAGCTGCACATATCTCTTTCTCAGGGCACACTCAGATTGTCCTAGGTACGGGTAGGCCAGCCCAGAGTTGCCCTGGTGGCCACCGACAGCTGACAGGTGGACCAACACTTAGAGGAGCACTGGCCCGGGGGGGGGTTAAAATAAGATGACCCTCGGGCTCCGGAAACCCAAGGGAAAAAGAGGCTAGGTGGCAAGTGGTAAAACCAAGGTTGGGCATTGCTGGAAAAGCTTTAATCAAGGCGAACTATCAAGGGGTTCCCATTATAACCCAACCGCGTAAGGAACGCAAAATCCGGGAACATAACACCGATATGACGGAAACTAGGGCGGCAAGAGTGGAACAAAACACTAGGCGAGAGGCCGAGCCTTCCACCCTTTACCAAGTATATAGATGCATTAAGATAACAAGATAATATAATGATATCCAAACAAGTAAAAAATGTTCCAACAAGGAACGTCCTCCAATCTTCACCTGCAACTAGCAACGCTATAAGTAGGGCTGAGCAAAGCGGTAACATAGCCAATCAACGGTTTGCTAGGACATGGTGGGTTAGAGGTTTGACATGGCAATTTGGGAGGCTTGAAAGAAAGTGGTAGGCATCGTAGCATTGGCATAGCAAAAGAGCGAGCATCTAGCAAAGCAAATATAGTAGTGATTTCGAGGGTATGATCATCTTGCTTGCAAAGTTGTCAGAGTTGACTGGATCCTCGAAAGCAAACTCAACGGGCTCCTCGTTAGCGATCTCGTCTCCCGGCTCTACCCAAAGAAGACAAACAAGCAAACGGAACACAATCAACCACGTGCAAAGCTCAAACAATATGATGCAATGATGGTATGCTATGCGGGATGCGATGCGGGATGCATATGCAAGATTTGACAAGGGATGCATGAACCTGGCCTCAACTTGGGAATCCAAGTGTGCCACTGGAAAGATGAGATGAAATCGCTTGAAAACGATATAAAGAACGTCGGAATCGGAGTTATGGTTTGGAAATGGTAAGCAATTCAAATATGGCCACGTTCTGCGATTTACAGCAAGTAGTCATCTAAGTGCAATAAGATGAACATGCTACATCACCCAAACATGACAAAAAAAATACATGGCAGGGATGCATTCAAGATGCTTAACAAAAGTCTAGCACTGAGCTACGGCCAATTCATCCATTAACAGGTTCAAACCAGCATGGCAAAAATGCAAATGGTAAACAGATCTCAGACTTAGTGAAATTAACACTTGTCTGGAATTTCAGATCAGATAACACTTTTCGAAGAAACAAAACTACATGCTACAGGATCTGAACATGGCAAAGTAAAGCATGGAATGGAGCTACTCAAAAAGTTGAACAAAAGTCCCTTAGTGACCTTGAGCCAAAAGGGATCAGAAAATACAATTGCAAGCATGTGAACATGGCAAAAACATAACCAGTTCTCAGACTTAGTGAAAACTGGAGCATGCTAAAAACAGATATCAAGTAGGCATGTTTACGAGCTCGATGCACTCACTACGGAGCAAGTCGTGACAATCTAAGCATACACCCATCAAGAATACACAAAATGCAAGCTAGACATGGAAAGAACAATAGCATAGCATGCACAGATCAACTACAACATCATCGGCAAAATCGCTAACAAGTAGACAATCTGCCCAGATTCACGAAGTAGAAAAAGTAGAGATCGATTGACTCAAGCTAGGGTGCTCCATAATTGCAAACAAAGATATGGATGGATAGAGCACTACAAGATTAACAAAACATCCTTACTGATCATCCTCAAAAGAGGCACGGATCACTAGGAAACAACATGAACATATGGCCATATGAGATAAACAGCTCAAGGACTTAGTGGAAATGCTAAGTCCCTGAAATCAGCATTACCAAGTGCCTCACTTTGCAAGCTCGTGCTAGTCACCACACACATCACAAAAATACATGGGTTACACCTCTAGAAGGATGGCAAAACCCTTAACAAAACATATGTAGAGCTCATGGGCATATCATGCACACAATAAACATGGCAAAAATGACAAATATCTAAATGGAGCAGCAGATCTGGCAACTTATCTCAAGTAGCACTCTTCCAACAGCATTTAGGGCATCAAGATGAACTCAAATGAAAATGATGCAATGAGATGAAATTATGTACTCTCTGAGATGAACATTTTGATATGCTATATGCCCAAAACGAAGTTACGGATGCAAAGTTATGATGCTATGAACATGAGCAAAAAATTTAGGGACTTAGGGGAAAAAACAACCCCTAGGGTTTCCAGATCCAGATCTGGGGCGCAGGAACCGAGGACCGCCGGGGTCGGCGCCGGAGTTAGACGGGGAGGTCTCCGGGGAAGGACCGGCCGGGTCTTGGGGAGGCGGAGGCGGCGGAGGGCGTCGCCGGCGTCAGCGCGGCCGGGCGCGGTCGCCGGAGCCGGGAGCTCCTCTCCCTGGCGCGGGCGCCGGCGAGGTGAGCCGCGGCGGCGGTCGGCGTTGAGGGGGCGGCGAGCAAAGAGGCGGCGGGGCACGGATGCGTGGCGAGGAGGCCTGGCGGCGCGCGGCGGATGGGCCACGGGGCCGGCCTCGGGCCTGGCGGGCCCTCGCGGTCGGCGGCGAAGTGGGCTCTGCCCAGGACACGTGGCGCGCGCGGATTGGTCGGCGGCGGTGGGCGGACACGTCCTCTCCGTCCGGACGTGTCCGGCGGCGGAGGAGGAGATATTTTTTTAGGGTTTCGAGGAGGGGATCCGAGATTTTCGAGGAGGGGCCTTTAAATAGAGGTGGAGGGAGCTAGGACAGTCCAAATGAGGTGCGGTTTTTGGCCACACGATTGTGATCGAACGCTCTAGATGATGGAGAAGGTTTTGGTGGGTTTTGGGCCAAATTGGAGGGGTGTTGGGCTGCAACACACACGAGGCCTTTTCGGTCCCTCTGTTAACCGTTGGAGTATCAAACGAAGTCCAAATGGCACGAAACTTGACAGGCGGTCTACCGGTAGTAAACCAAGGCCGCTTGGCAAGTCTCGGTCCAATCCGGAAATGTTTAATCCCCACACACGAAAGAAAGGTAGAAATGACCACCGGAGGAGAACGAAGCGCCGGAATGCAAAACGGACAACGGGGAAAATGCTTGAATGCATGAGAAGAACATGTATGCAAATGCAATGCACATGATGACATGATATGAGATGCATGACAATGACAACAACACACGCAGACAAAAACCCGAACCCGAGAAAATAGAATAACTTAATGCCGGAAACGGCAAGAGTTGGAGTACAAATTGGGAAAGTTACATCTGGGGTGTTACAGTAGCTTTCAATCTGCTCCAGATGGCCAAGCGAATTAGCCCGCAGTGCAAAGCCGCCAAATAGGAAGATCTGTCCGGGGAGAAAAGTCTCACCCTGGACCGCATCGCTACCGATGATAGTAGGAGCCATCAAGCCTAACAGCGACGACACAGAGGAACTCTCAATGAAAGCACCAATGTTGGTGTCAAAACCGGCGGATCTCGGGTAGGGGGTCCCGAACTGTGCGTCTAGGCCGGATGGTAACAGGAGGCAGGGGACACAATGTTTTACCCAGGTTCGGGCCCTCTTGATGGAGGTAAAACCCTATGTCCTGCTTGATTAATATTGATGATATGGGTAGTACAAGAGTAGATCTACCACGAGACCAGAGAGGCTAAACCCTAGAAGCTAGCCTATGGTATGATTGTATGTTCTCCTACAAACTAAAACCCTCCGGTTTATATAGACACAGAGGGTTAGGGTTACACAAGGTCGGTTGCAAAGTAGGAGATATCCATATCTATTGCCTAGCTTGCCTTCCACGCCAAGTAGAGTCCCATCCAGACACGAGACGAAGTCTTCAATCTTGTATCTTCATAGTCTAACAGTCCGGCCAAAGGATATAGTCCGGCTGTCCGGAGACCCCCTAATCCAGGACTCCCTCAGTACTAGTAGGTTGCTAGTAGTGTTAATTACTCCTTGTAGTTGATGCTAGTTGGTTTATTTGGTGGAAGATCATATGTTCAGACCCTATATGCATATTAATACCCCTCTGATTATGAACATGATTATGCTTTGTGAGTAGTTACGTTTGTTCCTGAGGACATGGGAGAAGTCTTGCTATTAGTAGTCATGTGAATTTAGTATCCGTTCGATATTTTGATGAGATGTATGTTGTCTCTCCTCTAGTGGTGTTATGTGAACGTCGACTACATGAAACTTCACCATTATTTGGCCTAGAGGAAGGCATTGGGAAGTAATAAGTAGATGATGGGTTGCTAGAGTGACAGAAGCTCAAACCCTAGTTTATGTGTTGCTTCGTAAGGGGCTGATTTGGATCCATATGTTTCATGCTATGGTTAGGTTTACCTTAATACTTTTGTTTTAGTTGCGGATGCTTGCAATAGAGGTTAATCATAAGTGGGATGCTTGTCCAATTAAGGATAGTACCCAAGCACCGGTCCACCCACATACCAAATTATCAAAGTACCAAACGCGAATCATATGATCGTGATGAAAACTAGCTTGACGATATTCCCATGTGTCCTCGGGAGCGCTTTTCTCTATATAAGAGTTTGTCCAGGCTTGTCCTTTGCTAGAAAAAGGATTGGGCCACCTTGCTGCACTTTATTTACTTTTGTTACTTGTTGCTCGTTATAAATTATCCTATCATAAAACTATCTATTACCACTTATTTCAGTATTTGCAGAGAATACCTTGCTGGAAACCGCTTATCATTTCCTTTTTCTCCTCGTTGGGTTCGACACTCTTACTTATCGAAAATACTACGACATATCCCCTATACTTGTGGGTCATCAAGACTCTATTCTGGCGCCGTTGCCAGTGAGTGAAGCGCCTTTGGTAGGTGGAATTTGGTAAGGAAAAATTTATATAGTGTGCTGAAATTTACAGTCACTTGTTACTATGGAAAGTAATTCTCTGAGGGGCTTGTTTGGGGTATCTTCACCCCGACCAGTAGAGCAAAGAGTTGCTCCTCAACCTACTAAACCTATTGAAAATGAAAATTAAAATGTCTTCTTTGAAATTCCTTTGGGTATGATAGAAAAACTGCTAGCTAATCCTTTTGCAGGAGATGGAACAATGCATCCTGATGAGCACCTAATATATGTTGATGAAGTTTGTGGATTATTTAATCTTGCAGGTGTACCCGGAGGTGTTGTTAATAAGAAGGTCTTCCCTTTATCTTTGAAGGAAGATGCATTGACATGGTATAGGCTATGTGATGATACGGGGTCATGGAACTACAAACGATTGAAATTGGAATTTCATCAGAAGTTTTATCCTATGCATCTTGTTCATCGTGATCGCAATTATATATATATATATAATTTTTGGCCTCGTGAAGGAGAAAGCATCGCTCAAGCTTGGGGGAGGCTTAAATCAATGTTATATTCATTCCCCAATCATGAGCTCTTAAGAGAGATGATTATTCAAAATTTATATGCTCGGCTTTCTGATAACAATCGCACCATGATCGATACTCCTTGTGCTGGCTCTTTTATGACGAAGACTATTGAATTCAAATGGGATTTATTAGAAAGAATTAAACGCAACTCTGAAGATTGGGACCTCGACGAACATAAGAAGTCAGGTATGACACCTAAGTTTGATTGTGTTAAATCTTTTATGGATACCGATGTTTTCCATAAATTTAGCACTAAATATGGACTTGACTCTGAGATAGAAGCTTCTTTCTGTGAATCTTTTGCTACTTATGTTGATCTCCCCAAGGAGAAGTGGTTTAAATATCATCCTCCCATAGAAGTAAAAGTAGCTGCACCTATTAAAGTTGAAGAAAAGACTATCACTTATAATGATCCTATTGTTCCTACTTCTTATGTTGAGAAACCACCTTTCCCTGTTAGGATAAAGGATCATGCTAAAGCTTCAACTGTGGATCGTAAAAGCAATATTAGAACATATACACCTCCTGACCAAGTTAAAGTTGAACCTAATATTGCTATTGTTAAAGATCTTTTGGCCGATAATATTGATGGGCATGTTATTTATTTTTGTGATGAAACTGCTAGAATTGCTAAACCTTGTGCTAAAGATAAACCTAGACCTGTGGTAGGCATGCATATTATTTCTGTTAAAATAGGAGATCATTGTGTTATCATGGCTTATGTGATAGGGGTGCCAGTGCTAGTGCACTACCTATTGACCTATATAGAAAAATTATGCATGATATTGCACCAGTTGAGTTAGAAGATATTGATGTCACAATTAAACTTGCCAATAGAGATACTATTTCACCAATGGGAATTTCTAGAGATGTTGAAGTCTTGTGTGGGAAAACTAAATATCCTGCTGATATTCTTGTTCTTGGTTCCCCACAAGATAGCTTTTGTCCCATTATATTTGGTAGACCCTTCTTAAACACTATTAATGCTAAGATAGATTGCAAAAAGGATGTTGTTACTATGGGTTTAGATGATATGTCTCATTAATTTAATTTCTCTAAATTTAGTAGACAACACCATGAAGAAGAATTACCTAGTAAGGATGAAATTATTGGTCTTGCTTTTATTGCCGTACCTCCTAGTGATCCTTTAGAACAATATTTGCTAGACCATGAAAATGATATGTTTATGAATGAAAGAAGGGAAATAGATGAAGTATTCTTTAAACAGGAACCTATTCTGAAACACAATTTGCCTATTGAAATCCTAAGGGATCCTCCTCCACCCAAGGGTGATCCCGTGTTTGAGCTTAAACCGTTGCTTGATACTCTTAAATATGCTTATCTTGATGAGAAAAAGATATATCCTGTTATTATTAGTGCAAACCTTTCAAAGCATGAGGAAGAGAGATTATTGAAAACTCTGAAAAAGCACCGTGCTGCTATTGGGTATACTCTTGATGATCTTAAGGGCATTAGTCCCACTCTATGTCAACATAAAATAAATTTGGAAGAAAATGCTAAACCAGTTCGTGATCATCAACGACGGCTGAATCCTAAAATGAAAGAAGTGGTAAGAAAGGAAATACAAAAGCTCCTTGAGGCAGGTATAATCTATCCCGTTGCTGATAGTTAGTGGGTAAGTCCTGTCCATTGTGTCCCTAAGAAGGGAGGTATTACTGTCGTTCCTAATGATAAAGATGAATTGATCCCTCAAAGAATTATTACAGGTTATAGGATGGTAATTGATTTCCGCAATTAAATAAGGCCAGTAAAAAGGATCATTACCCCTTACCTTTTATTGATCAAATGCTAGAAAGATTATCCAAACATACACATTTTTGCTTTCTAGATTGTTATTCTGGTTTCTCTCAAATATTTGTGTCAGCCAACGATCAATCAATGACTACTTTTACTTTCCCTTTTGGTACTTTTGCTTATAGACGTATGCGTTTTGGATTATGTAAGCACCTGCTACCTTTCAAAGATGCATGATGGCTATATTCTATGACTTTTGTGAAAAGATGTGTGAGGTTTTCATGGACAATTTATCCATCCATGGATCTTCTTTTGATGATTGCTTAAGCAACCTTGATCGAGTTTTGCAGAGATGTGAGGAAACTAATCTTGTCTTGAATTGGGAAAAGTGCCACTTTATGGTTAATGAAGGTATTGTCTTGGGGCACAAAGGTTCTGAAAGAGGTATTGAAGTTGATAAAGCCAAGGTTGATGCTATTGAAAAGATGCCATGCCCCAAGGACATCAAAGGTATAAGAAGTTTCCTTGGTCACGCCGGATTTTATAGGAGGTTCATTAAGGACTTATCAAAAATCTCTCGGCCTCTGGCTAATTTATTAAAAAAAGATATACCATTTGTCTTTGATGATGATTATGTAGAAGCATTTGAAATACTTAAGAAATCATTGATCTCTGCACCTATTGTTCAGCCACCTGATTGGAATTTACCCTTTCAAATTATGTGTGATGCTAGTGATTATGCTGTAGGTGCTGTTCTAGGGAAAAGAGTTGATAAGAAATTAAACGTTATTCAATATGCTAGTAAAACCCTAGACAATGCTCAAAGAAATTATGCTACTACTAAAAAAGAATTATTAGCAGTTGTATTTGCTTGTGATAAGTTCAAACCTTATATTGTTGATTCTAAAGTAAATATTCACACTGATCATGCTGCTATTAAGTATCTTATGGAAAAGAAAGATGCTAAACCTAGACTTATTAGATGGGTTCTCTTGCTACAAGAATTTGACTTACATATTGTTGATAGAAAGGGAGCTGAGAACCCCGTTGCAGACAACTTGTCTAGGTTAGAAAATTTGCTTGATGACCCACTACCTATTGATGATAGCTTTCCTGATGAGCAATTAAATGTCATAAATGCTTCTCATACTGCTCCATGGTATGCTGGTTATGCTAATTACATTGTTGCCAAATTCATAACACCTAGTTTCACATACCAGCAAAAGAAAAAGTTCTTCTATGATTTGAGGCATTACTTTTGGGATGACCCTGATACATCTCCAACGTATCTATAATTTTTGATTGCTCCATGCTATATTATCTACTGTTTTCGGCAATATTGGGCTTTATTATCCACTTTTATATTACTTTTGGGACTAACCTATTAACCGGAGGCCCAGCCCAGATTTGTTGTTTTATACCTATTTCAGTGTTTCGAAGAAAAGGAATATCAAACGGAGTCGAAACGGAACGAAATCAACTGGAGAAGTTATTTTTGGAAGGAAACCTACTGGATAGACTTGGACCCTACGTCAGAAGATGAAGGAGGTGCTCACGAGGGTAGGGGGAGTGCCCACCCCCCTGGGGGGCGCCCCCTGCCTCGTGGCCCCCCTTCGGTCCACCGACGTACTCCTTTCACCCATATATACCTAAGTATCATAAAAATTCCGGAGGACACAATAGATCGGGAGTTCCGCCGCCAGAAGCTTCCATAGCCACCGAAAGCCAACCTAGACCCGTTCCGGCACCCTGCCGGAGGGGGGAATCCCTCTCCGGTGGCCATCTTCGTCATCCCGATGCTCTCCATGACGAGGAGGGAGTAGTTCTCCCTCGGGGCTGAGGGTATGTACCAGTAGCTATGTGTTTGATCTCTCTCTCTCTCTCTCTCTCGTGTTCTTGATTTGGCACGATCTGGATGTATCGCGAGCTTTGCTATTATAGTTGGATCTTATGTAATGAATCGAGTTTCCCCTTTGAAGTAATCTTATCGGATTGAGTCTTTAAAGATTTGAGAACATTTGATGTATGTCTTGCCGTGGATATCTGTGGTGACAATGGGATATCACATGATTCACTTGATGTATGTTTTGGTGATCAACTTGCGGGTTCTGCCCATGAACCTATGCATAGGGGTTGGCACACGTTTTTGTCGTGATTCTCCGGTAGAAACTTTGGGGCACTCTTTGAGGTCGTATGTGTTGGTTGAATAGATGAATATGAGATTGTGTGATGCATATCGTATAATCATACCCACAGATACTTGAGGTGACATTGGAGTATCTAGGTGACATTAGGGTTTTGGTTGATTTGTGTCTCAAGGTGTTATTCTTGTACGAACTCTAGGGCTGTTTGTGACACTTATAGGAATAGCCCAATGGATTGATTGGAAAGAATAACTTTGAGGTGGTTTCGTACCCTACCATAATCTCTTCGATCGTTCTCCGCTATTAGTGACTTTGGAGTGATTCTTTGTTGCATGTTGAGGGATAGTTTTATGATCCAATTATCTTAGTATTGTTGAGAGGACTTACACTAGTGAAAGTATGAACCCTAGGCCTTGTTTCCTAGCATTGCAATACCATTTACGCTCACTTTTATCTTTAGTTACCTTGCTGTTTTTATATTTTCAGATTACAAAAACATTTATCTACTATCCATAGTGCACTTGTATCACCATCTCTTTGCCGAACTAGTGCACCTATACAATTTACCATTGTATTGGGTGTGTTGTGGACGCAAGAGACTCTTTGTTATTTGGTTGCAGGGTTGCTTGAGAGAGACCATCTTTATCCTATGCCTCCTATGGATTGATAAACCTTAGGTCATCCACTTGAGGGAAATTTGCTAATGTCCTACAAACCTCTGCACTTGGAGGCCCAACAACGTCTACAAGAAGAAGGTTGTGTAGTAGACATCAAGCTCTTTTCTGGCGCCGTTGCCGGGGAGGTGAGTGCTTGAAGGTATATCTTTAGATCCTGCAATCAATTCTTTTAGTTTCTTGTTTTATCACTAGTTTAGTTTATAAAAGAAAATTAAAAAATGGAATTAAGTTTGCCTCATACGCTTCATCTTTTTAATATCTTTCGTGAGTATGATGGAAAGGATAATTGTGCTCAAGTGCTACAAGAAGAAATCTATAAAATGTTTGGCACTAAATATTTGAATGATGAGCATGATTGCAATGTTGTTAGTATGAATTCCTTGAATATCTATGATGCTAATGATATGCAAAGCCACAAGCTTGGGGAAGCTATGTTTAATGAAGATGATACTTTTTGTCCCCCAAGTTTTGATGAGCACATTTCCTATGATGAAAGCATGCCTCCTATCTATGATGATTATTGTGATGACACGTATGCTTTAAAGAATAATGATAACCATGAAACTTGTCATCTTGATCTTAATTTTCAATCACATGATAGTTATTTTGTTGAGTTTGCTCCCACTATTATTCATGAGAAGAAATTTGCTTATGTGGAGAGTAATAAAATTTATATGCTTGTAGATCATGAAAAGAATGCTTTAGGTGCTGGTTATATTGTTGAATTCATTCTTGATGCTACTGAAAATTATTATGAGGGACGAATATATGCGTGTAGGAATTGCAATAATATCAAGTTTCCTCTCTATGTGCTTAAATTTTTGAAGTTATGGTTGTTTTACCTTCCTATGCAAGTTGATTATTGTTCCCATAAGTTGTTTGCTCACAAAATCTCTATGCATAGGAAGTATGTTAGACTTAAATGTGCTAGTCATATTCTTCATGATGCTCTCTTTATGTTACAATTCTTATCCTTTATGTGAGCATCATTGAAATCATCATGCCTAGCTAGGGGCATTAAACGATAGTGCTTGTTGGGAGGCAACCCAATTTTATTTTTGTTCCTGTTTAGTAATAAATAATTCATCTAGTGTAACGCCCTCGATGCGGCTATATCTCCCATGTGTCGAAGCACGACTTAGAGGCATAACCGCATTGAAAGCAATGTCGCAAGTGAGGTAATCTTCACACAACCCATGTAATACAATAAGGGAAAAGATACATAGTTGGCTTACAATCTCCACTTCACACAATTACATGAATAAGGCATTACATCAACCAGACACAATCAAGGTCCGACTACGGAACCAAAATAAAAGAAGAACCCCAAATGCGACAAGGTCCCCGATCGACCCCAACTTGGCTCCACTATTGATCAACTGGAAACGGGACAACACAAAGGACAAGATCTTCATCGAGCTCCTCCTGAGCTTGGTTGCGTCACCTGCACGGTTCAACGGCACCTGCAAGCTGGTTTTGGAGGTATCTGTGAGCCACAGGGACTCAGCAATCTCGCACCCTCGCGATCAAGACTATTTAAGCTTATGGGTAAGGTAAAAGGTATGAGGTGGAGCTGCAGCAAGCGACTAGCATATATGGTGGCTAACATACGCAAAAGAGAGCAAGAAGAGAAGGCAAAGCACGATCGATAAACTATGATCAAGAAGTGATCCTAGAACAACCTACGTCAAACATAACTCCAACACCGTGTTCGCTTCCCGGACTCCGCCGGAAAGAGACCATCACGGTTACACACGCAGTTGACTCATTTTAATTAAGTTAAGGTTCAAGTTATCTACAACCAGACATTAACAAATTCCCATCTGCCCATAACCGCGGGCATGGCTTTCGAAAGTTCAAATCCCTGTAGGGGAGTCCCAACTTAGCCCATCACAAGCTCTCACGGTCAAACGAAGGAATAGACCTCCTCCCGAGACATTCCGATCAGACTCGGTATCCCGGTTCTACAAGACATTTCGACAGGGTAAAACTAAACCAGCAACACCGCCCGAATGTGCCGACAAATCCCGATAGGAGCTTCACATATCTCTTTCTCAGGGCACACTCAGATGAGCCAGACGTCGGGTAGGCCAGCCCAGAGTTGCCCCTGGTAGCCCCGGACATCGCTCAGTTGGACCAACACTCAGGGGAGCACTGGCCCGGGGGGGGGGGGTAAAATAATGATGACCCTCAGGAGCGCGACTCCCAAGGGAAAAGAAAAAGGCTAGGTGGCAAATGGTAAAACCAATGTTGGGCATTGCTGGAAGAGCTTTACTTAAGGCGAACTGTCAAGGGGTTCCCATTATTACCCAACCGCGTAAGGAACGAAAAATCCGGGAACATAACACCGATATGACGGAAACTAGGGCGGCAAGAGTGGAACAAAACACCAGGCATAAGGCCGAGCCTTCCACCCTTTACCAAGTATATATATGCATTAATTAAATAAGATATATTGTGATATCCCAACAAGTAAACATGTTCCAACTAGGAACAACATCTCCATGTTCCAACAAGGAACAAAACTTCAATCTTCACCTACAACTAACAACGCTATAAGAGGGGCTGAGCAAAGCGGTAACACAGCCAATCAACGGTTTGCTAGGACAAGGTGGGTTAGAGGCTTGGTTCAACAAAATGGGTGGCATTATAAGCAAGTGGTAGGTATCGCAGCATACGCATAGCAAAAGAACGAGCATCTAGCAAGCAAAGATAGAAGTGATTTCCAGGGTATGATCATCTTGCCTGAAATCCCGCAAGGAAGAAGAACGAGTCCATGAAGAAGACAAACGGAACGTAGACGAACGGGTCCTCACAACGCGACGTTAACGGAACCAACTCGAAGAAGCAAACACCGGAAAAGAAGCACACAACATAGTAAACAACCAACACATGAACATGATATGATATGCGGGATACGGTATGCGATGCATATGCAGGATTGGATAAGGAATGCATGAACCTGGCCTCAACTTGGAAAACCAAGTGTGCCACTGGAAATATGAGATGAAATCGCTTGAGAACGATATAAAGATCACTGGAAACGGAGTTACGATTTGGAAATGGCAAGCAATTCAAATATGACACCGGTCTTCGATTTACAGCAAGTAGCCAACTAAATGCAATAGGATGAACATGCTACAGCACTCAAACATGGCAACAAAATACATGGCAGGAATCCATTCAGGATGCTTAACAAAAGTCTAGCACTGAGCTACGGCCAATTCATACACTAACAGGTTCAAACAAGCATGGCAAAAATGCATATGGTAAACAGATTTCAGACTTAGTGAAATTAACACTTGTCTGGAATTTCAGATCAGGTAGCACACTTCGGAGCATGAAAACTATATGCTATAGGACCTGAACATGGCAAAGTAAAGCATAGCATGGAGCTACTCAAAGAGCTTAACAAAAGTCACTTAGTGACCTTGAGCCAAAAGGCATCAGAAAATACAATTGCAGGCATGTAAACATGGCACAAACATAATCAGTTATCAGACTTAGTGAAAACTGGAGCATGCTGAAAACAGATATCAAGTAGGCATGGTTACGAGCTCGATGCACTCACTACAGAGCAAGTCATGGCAATCTAAGCATACACCCATCAAGAATACACAAAATGCAAGCTAGACATGGCAAGAACAATGACATAGCATGCACGGATCAACTACAACATCCTCGGCAAAATCGCTAACAAGTAGACAATCTGCCCAGATTCACAAAATGACAAAAGTAGAGCTTGATTGACTCGAGCTAGGCTGCTCCATAATTACAAACAAAGACATGGATGGATAGAGCACTACAAGATTAACAAAACATCCTTACTAATCATTCTCAAAAGAGGTACGGATCACTAGGAAACAACATGAACATATGGCATCATGAGAAAAACAGATCAAGGACTTAGTGGAATTGCTAAGTCCCTGAAATCAGCATTAACAAATGCCTCACTTAGCAAGCTTGTGCTAGTCACCACACACATCACAAAAATACATGGGTTGCTCCTCTGGAAAGATGGAAAAACCCTTAACAAAACATATGTAGAGCTCATGGGCATATCATGCACACATTAATCATGGCAAAAATGACAAATAGCTAAATGGAGCAGCAGATCTGATAATTAACTCAAGTAGCACTCTTCTAACAGCATTTCGGGCATCAAGATGAACTCAAATGAAAATGATGCAATGAGATGAAATGATGTGCTCTCTGGAGCGAACATTTTGATATGCTATATGCATGAATCGGAGTTACTGATGCATAGTTACGACATGATGAACAGGGGCATATTATTAGGGTTTCGGGAGTAGAAAGTCAACCATGAGATATTTTCAGATCCAGATCTGGATCGGATCCGGCGGTACTGTAGCAGCTTGGCCTTCGCCGGAAATGGAGAAGGGGCTGCCGGAGCGGGTTCCAGCCGGCGCGGGTCGCCGTAGCGGCGAGGGCGGCGGGCGCCGGTGGCTTGGCGAGGCGGGGAGGCGCGGTCGGCGAGCTGGTGCGGCGGCGGCCGGCGATGGCGGTGGGGCGAGGCGGCGAGCTGGTGCGGCGGCGGTGCCCAGGCGGCGGTGGTGCACGGCGCCGGCGACGAGGCGCATCGCGGCGGAGGCGGCAGCCGGCACGGGGTGGCGCGGCGAGGGAGGTGCAGCCTCGAGCGAGAAGGGCGGCGGCGCAGCTTGGGCCCGGAGGGCCAGATCCGGGTCCGCGGGCCTGGCGCAGTGGGAGGGGAGCCGGCGGGCCAGGTGGCGGCGCGCGGTTGGAGGAGGGCGGCGGCCGGCTGATGTGGCGAGGCCCGATTGGCCGCAGCGAGGTGGCAGCGGCGGCTGGACATAGTCCGACGCGGCGCGGACACGTCCGGATGCGTGGTGGAGGAAGGAGACTAGGGTTAGACCACGAATTTCGGGGGGAGGGACATATTTATAGGTAGAGGGAGCTAGGAGAGTCCAAATGAGGTGCGGTTCTCGGCCACGCGATCGTGATCGAACGCTCTAGACGATGGAGGAGGTTTAGGTGGGTTTTGGGCCAAAATGGAGGGGTGTTGGGCTGCAACACACACGAGGCCTTTTTGGTCCCTCGGTTAACCGTTGGAGTATCAAACGAAGTCCAAATGGCACGAAACTTGACAGGCGGTCTACCGGTAGTAACCCAAGGCCGCTTGGCAAGTCTCGGTCCAATCCGGAAATATTTAATCTCCACACATGAGAAGAAGATAGAAATGCCCACCGGAGGAGAAAGGAACGCCGGAATGCAAAACGGACAACGGGGAAAATGCTCGGATGAATGAGACGAACACGAATGCAAATGAAATGCACATGATGACATGATATGCAATGCATGACACGCAAGCAATGACAAGGCAACAACAGCGAATAACTGGAGGACACCTGGCACATCGGTCTCGGGGCGTTACATCTAGCCTCTGTTTAGATGTGGTTTTATGCTTTTAATTAGTGTTTGTGCCAAGTAGAACCTTTGGGAAGACTTGCGGAAAGTCTTGTTGATCATGCTTTAAAAAACAGAAACTTTAGCACTCACGAGAATTGCTGCCATTTTTATTTGGAGAGTGCTACTGTGACGCCCCCGATTTGACCGTACACTGATTATACATGCAAATGTGTACGATCAAGATCAAGGACTCACGGGAAGATATCACAACACAACTCTACAAATAAAATAAGTCATACAAGCATCATATTACAAGCCAGGGGCCTCGAGGGCTCGAATACAAGAGCTCGATCATAGATGAGTCAGCGGAAGCAATAATATATGAGTACAGACATAAGTTAAACAAGTTTTCCTTAAGAAGGCTAGCACCAACTGGGATACAGATCGAAAGAGGCGCAAGCCTCCTGCGTGGGATTCTCCTAAACTACTCCTGGTCGTCGTCAGCGGGCTGCACGTAGTAGTAGGCACCTCCAGTGTAGTAGTAGCCGTCGTCAACGGTGGCGTCTGGATCCTGGGCTCCAACATCTGGTTGCGACAACCAGGTAGAATGTAAAGGGGGAAAAGAGGGAGAAAAGCAACCGTGAGTACTCATCCAAAGTACTCGCAAGCAACGATCTATACTACATATGCATGGGTATATGTGTAAAGGGCCATATCAGTGGACTGAACTACAGAATGCCAGAATAAGAGGGGGATAACTAATCCTGTCGAAATCTACGCTTCTGGCAGCCTCCGTCTTGCAGCATGTAAAAGAGGGTAGACTGAAGTCCTCCAAGTAGCATCGCATAGCATAAACCTAACCGATGATCCTCCCCTCGTCGCCCTGTGAGAGAGGGATCACCGGTTGTATCTGGCACTTGGAAGGGTGTGTTTTATTAAGTATCCGATTCTAGTTGTCATAAGGTCAAGGTACAACTCCAAGTCGTCTTGTTACCGAAGATCACGGCTATTCGAATAGATTAACTTCCCTGCAGGGGTGCACCACATAACCCAAGACGCTCGATCCCATTTGGCCGGACACACTTTCCTGGGTCATGCTCGGCCTCGGAAGATCAACACGTCGCAGCCCTACCTGAGCATAACAGAGAGGTCAGCACGCCGGTCTAAATCCTATGGCGCAGGGGTCTGGGCCCATCGCCCATTGCACACCTACACGTTGCGTGGGCGGCCGGAAGCAGAACTAGCCCCCTTAATACAAGAGCAGGCTTACGTTCCAATCCGGCGTACGCCGCTCAGTCGCTGACGTCACGAAGGCTTCGGCTGATACCACGACGTCGAGTGCCCATAACTTTCCCCGCGTAGATGGTTAGTGCGTATAGGCCAGTGGCCAGACTCAGATCAAATACCAAGATCTCGTTAAACATGGTAAGTATCTGCGAACGCCGGCCAGGGCTAGACCCACCTCTCTCCTAGGTGGTCTCAACCTACCCTGTCGCTCCACCACAAAGTAATAGTCGGGGGGCCGTCGGGAACCCAGGCCCACCTCTACCGGGATGGAGCCACCTGCCCCTCCAGCCCCCAACTTGTAAAGTATATAGTATATGCCCGTGATCACCTCCCGAAGTGATCACGGCCCAGTAGTATAGCATGGCAGACGGACAAGAGTGTAGGGCCACTGATGGAACACTAGCATCCTATACTAAGCAGTAGGATAGCAGGTAAGGTAACAACAGTAGTAGCAAGGACAGGCTATGTAGCAGTATAAGATTAACTGAAAGCAGTAACATGCTACACTACTCTAATGCAAGTAGTATAGAGAAGAGTAGGCGATATCTGGTGATCAAGGGGGGGGGGCTTGCGTGGTTGCTCTAGCAAGGGAGAGGGGTCATCAACACCGTAGTCGTACTGGGTAGCAGCGGCGTCGGTCTCGGTGTCTAGCGAGAGAAGAGGGGGGAGAAACAATAAATATTAAGCAAACAAATGCATAGTGATGCATGACATGACAAGTAGCGGTGCTAGGGGTGCCCTAACACGGTATGAGGTGGCACCGTGAAGGGGCAAAACATCCGAGAAAGTATTCCCGGTGTTTCGCGTTTTCGGATAGATGAACCGGA
The DNA here is from genome assembly GCF_056163025.1 of Triticum urartu. Lineage (NCBI taxonomy): Eukaryota > Viridiplantae > Streptophyta > Magnoliopsida > Poales > Poaceae > Triticum > Triticum urartu. The sequence goes on along the minus strand of NC_141879.1, from coordinate 333,921,112 downwards.
GAGGGAAAGTTGTGTTTTTTCTATGCTAGGGATGCGTGGCGGACAAACGGGCTGCGTATCCGGGTTCGTCATGTCGTTCTGAGCAACTTTCATGTACAAAGTTTTTCCATCCGAGCTACAGTTTATTTTATATTAATTTTAAAAGTTTTAAATCATTTTCTAAATTGTTTTAATTCAAAAATTAAATCTTAAATTGCTATGGGTACACAGAATTGTACCCAATAGAATGTATGTGTGGCTGGCAGGTGGGGTCAGGGGGGGGGTCCAGTCAGCATTTGACCAGTCAACTGTTGACTAGTCAACAGGGTCAAACAGGGCCCACCTGTCATGGACTGGGTCAACCCAGTCAACAGTTTGACTGGTCAACCTGGACAGGGGGCCCACATGTCATTGACTGACAACTAACTAACCTAATTAATTGGTTTAATTAAAAGATTAATTAGGTTAAGCTAATTAGGTTAATCTAATCAATATTAATTAAGTTAATTAATTCTTTAATTAAGTAATTAATTATTTTATTTATTTATTTATTTTAAACTCCTTTTTTAATCATTTTTGTTCTAGGGGTGGGGCCTCACTGTCATAGGCCCAGAGGAGGCCTAGCGGGTTTGGGCGTGGGTGCCCGCCCGAACACGCACGGGCGCGTGTGCTCTGGGCGCCGGCGTCGGGCGTGTGGTCTGCGGCGCGTCGGGGGAGGCCGGGGCGAGCGTTGGCTGGGTGGTGCAAGAGGCGAGCGGCAGGCCAGCGTGCGGTAGCGGCTGCGGATGGCCGCGGCGGAACTAGGAGGCGGCGACGCAGGCGGGCGCGACCAGCTGCCGGCGAGCACGGCGAGCGGCCAGGGGAGACGCAGCGGGCAGGGCTCGGCCATGTGCAGGTGGCACCAGCGTCAGAGAGGCGAAGCACGGGCGCACGCGAGGCCACGTGAGAGCGTGCCCGAGTGTGGGCAGCGCGTTCTGCGAGGAGGGGAAGGCGGGGGGCTTGGCCGACGCGGACGCGCGCGGTCGATGGCCTCGGCGAGGCGCAGGTGTAGAGGCGACGCGGACAACGCATGGTGAGCACGCGGGGCGAGGTAGAGAGTAGGCCGGGGCCTCACCGCATGGATGTAGGGCATGGGCAACGGGGGGTGAAGAGGAGGACGAAGACGAGGTGACGCAGGGGAAGGAGGAGACGAGGGCGTCCGGCGAGATGGTCGTCGACGGCGAAGGCGGCGGGGCACTGAGCGGCTTCGGGAGGTGACTCGAGGTATCGTTTCAGGGGCGAGGCGGTGTCGGTTGACAACTCTGCTGATGACCGCGAGGGGCCCCGACGAGGTGGGCGTCGAGGGCGCCTGGGTCGGGGCGGCGAGCGTTGGGCGCTCCGGATCCAGATCCGGGAGATCAGGGGAGTGGGGGAGAATGGGGGAAGTGGGGGGGAACGGTTTAGGGTTTCGGGCAGGGGTGGGGGTATGTAGGCGCGCCTGGGCCGGCCTGGTTGGCCGAGAGGCCAGCTGGGCCGAGGCCCAACGGGGGGGGGGGGTCTTTGTTCCTTTTTGTTCTTCTGGTTTTCTTTTCTTTTTATTTTTTTCTTTTCTGTTCCATTTAAGTTACACTCTATTCTTTGTTTAGTAAAATATGACAATAGCTCCAAATTAGTGTTTCAAAATAAGCCACTACCCTAAAAAGTTTTACCTCAAAATAAAATAGTTTATGATTTTATAAAATATCAAAGGCACTTATTAATCGCTTTAACTATTGTTTTAATCATTTTAGAGTATTAAAACATTTTATAAAAGTGGGGTTTCCTCACCACAATTACCTACGCATTATTTGGCACAACCCGAACATTTTAGTTTTATTGTTTGAAAACTTTTGTTGTTTGCCTATATTTTAAATTTGAATTTGAATCAGTTTCGAACTAACTCGAGATTAGCAACTATAATCAAGGTGACGTGGCATCATTAGCAGAGGATCACTGTAGCTTAATTACCCGGGTGTCGCAGCTATTTAGTTAATTCTTTTTGCAGATGATTAATAGATAAATTCCTCAGGTCCAGCAATTTATTTGAGAATTTTATGAGTTCCAGAAGTATACGTTTGATTCGGATTACTACAGACTGTTCTGTTTTTGACAGATTCTGTTTTTCGTGTGTTGTTTACTTATTTTGATGAATCTATGGCTAGTAAAATAGTTTATAAACCATAGAGAAGTTAGAATACAGTAGGTTTAACACCAATATAAATAAAGAATGAGTTCATTACAGTACCTTGAAGTGGTGATTTATTTTCTTATACTAACGGAGCTTACGAGTTTTCTGTTAAGTTTTGTGTTGTGAAGTTTTCAATTTTTGGGTAAGGATTCGATGGACTATGGAATAAGGAGTGTAAAGAGCCTAAGCTTGGGGATGCCCAAGGCACCCCAAGGTAATATTCAAGGACAACCAAGATCCTAAGCTTGGGGATGCCTCGGAAGGCATCCCTCTTTCGTCTTCGTTCAACGGTAACTTTAGTTGGAGCTATATTTTTATTCGCCACATGTTATGTGTTTAGCTTGGAGAGTCAATTTATTTTGTTAGGATTTTCTTGCTGTTATTTAGAATAATGTTTTGCATCTTTTATTTCAATAAAAGTGCCATTGATAGCCTTTACTATGCCTATGTTACAAGTATACATGTTGCTGTTTGAAAACAGAAAGTTTACCGCTGTTGCAATAATTCCCTAGAAAAGTCAGAATGTGATAAAATGTTGAAACCTTTTGAATATGAATCTCTGGTAAATTTACTACAGTGGGAATTTTCTTTCATAATTTTTGGAGATAGGGAAGTATGGATGTTGATGCATTCTTTACAGACTGTCCTGTTTTAGGCAGATTGCTGTTATGTTTGCATTGTTTGCATATGTTTGCTTCTTTAATGATTCTATTTGACGATAGGACTATCAAATATGCAGAGGCATTTAGTATGCAATGTTGAATAATAATTTTAGTGATTTGCTACAGTAGAGTATGATAATGTTTTGGCAATGGTTTATACTAACTTATCTCACGAGTCCTTGTTGAGTTTTGTGTGGATGAAGCTTTTGAGATTTAGGGAGACCGTGATATGAGAGGAATTAAGGAGATACAAAAGCTCAAGCTTGGGGATTCCAAAGGCACCCCAAGATAATATTTCAAGAAGTCTCAAGCATCTAAGCTTGGGGATGCCCCGGTTGGCATCCCACCTTTCTTCTTCAACAACTATCGGTTAGTATCGGTTGATCCTAAGTTTTTGCTTCTTCACATGATGTTTGCTATTCTTAGTATGTCATTTTCTTTTGGTTTGCTTGCTGTTTGAATAGAATACCAAGATATGAAATTATTAAATGTTAGAGAGTCTTCACATAGTTGCATAATTATTCGACTACTCATTGATCTTCACTTATATCTTTCGGAGTAGTTTGTCGTTTGCTCTAGTGCTTCACTTATATCTTTTTAGAGCATGGTGGTAGTTTTATTTTATAGAAATAGATGAACTCTCATTCTTCACTTATATTATTTTGAGAGTCTTAAATAGCATGGTAATTATCTTAAAATCCTAATATGCTAGGTATACAAGATTAATAATAAAATTCTCTTATGAGTGTTTTTGAATACTAAGAGAAGATTGATGCTTGATGATTGTTTTGAGATATGGAGGTAATAATATCAAAGTCGTGCTAGTTGAGTAGTTGTGAAATTGAGAAATGCTTGTGTTGAAGTTTGCAAGTCCCGTAGCATGAACGTATGGTGAACGTTATGCAACAAATTTGAAACATGAGGTGTTATTTGATTGTCCTCCTTATGAGTGGCGGTCGGGGACGAGCGATGGTATTTTCATACCAATCTATACCCCTTGGAGCATGCACATAATACTTTGGTTTTTGATGGCTTGTAGATTTTTGCAATAAGTATGTGAGTTCTTTATGACTAATGTTGAGTCCATGGATTATACGCACTCTCACCTTTCCATCCTTGCTAGCCTCTTCGGTATCGTGCACTACCCTTTATCACATTGAGAGTTGGCGCAAACTTCGCCGGTGCATCCAAACCCCGTGATACGATACTCTCTATCACACATAAACCTCCTTATATCTTCCTCAAAACAGCCACCATACCTACCTATTATGGCATTTCCATAGCCATTCCGAGATATATTTCCATGCAACTTTCCACCATTCCATTCATCATGACACATTCATCATTGTCATATTGCTTAGCATGATCATGTACTTGACATAGTATTTGTGGCAAATCCACCGTTCATAATTCTTTCATACTTGTCACTCTTGATTCATTGCATATCCCGGTACACTGCCGGAGGCATCCATATAGAGTCATACTTTGTTCTAGTATCGAGTTGTAAATAAATAGAAGTGTGATGGTCATCATTCAATAGAGCATTGTCCCAAAAAAAGGAGAAAGGCCAAAAAAAAGAAGGCCCAAAAAGAGAAAATAAATAAAAAGGGGCAATGTTACTATCCTTTTACCACACTTGTGCTTCAAAGTAGCACCATGTTCTTCATATAGAGAGTCTCTTAAGTTATCACTTTCATATACTAGTGGGAATTTTCATTATAGAACTTGGCTTGTACATTCCAACAATGGGCCTGCTCAAGTGCCCTAGGTCTTCATGAGCAAGCAAGTTGGATGCACACCCACTAGTTTCTTTTGTTGAGCTTTCATACATTTATAGCTCTAGTGCATCCGTTGCATGGCAATCCCTACTCCTTGCATTAACATCAATTGGTGGGCATCTCCATAGCCCATTGATTAGCCTCGTTGATGTGAGACTTTCAACTTTTTGTCTTCTCCACATAACCCCCTCATTATTCTATTCCACCCATAGTGCTATATCCATGGCTCACGCTCATGTATTGCGTGAAGGTTTATAAAGTTTGAGATTACTAAAGTATGAAACAATTGCTTGGCTTGTCATCGGGGTTGTGCATGATGAGAGCATTCTTGTGTGACGAAAATGGAGCAGGACTAAACTATATTATTTTGTAGGGATGAACTTTCTTTGGCCATGTTATTTTGAGAAGACATAATTGCTTAGTTAGTATGCTTGAAGTATTATAATTTTTATGTCAATACGAACTTTTGTCTTGAATCTTTCGAATCTGAATATTCATACCACAATTAAGAGGGATTACATTGAAATTATGCCAAGTAGCACTCCGCATCAAAAATTCTGTTTTTATCATTTACCTACTCGAGGACGAGTAGGAATTAAGCTAGGGGATGCTTGATATGTCTCCAACGTATCTATAATTTTTGATTGCTCCATGTTATATTATATACTGTTTTGGGCAATATTGGGCTTTATTATCCACTTTTATATTACTTTTGGGACTAACCTATTAATCGGAGGCCCAACCCAGATTTGCTGCTTTATGCCTATTTCCGTGTTTCGAAGAAAAGGAATATCAAACGGAGTCGACACGGAACGAAATCAACTGGAGAAGTTATTTTTGGAAGGAAACCTATCGGATAGACTTGGACCCTACATCAGAAGATGAAGGAGGTGCTCACGAGGGTAGGGGCGCGCCCACCCCCCTGGGGCACGCCCCCCTGCCTCGTGGCCCCCCCTTCGGTCCACAATATATACCTACATATCCTAAAACTTCCGGAGGACACAATAGATCGGGAGTTCCGCCGCCAGAAGCCTACGTAGCTACCGAAAGCCAATCTAGACCCGTTCCGGCACCCTGCTGGAGGGGGGAATCCCTCTTCGGTGGCCATCTTCATCATCCCGGTGCTCTCAATGACGAGGAGGGAGTAGTTCTCCCTCGGGGCTGATGGTATGTACCAGTAGCAATGTGTTTGATCTCTCTCTCTCGTGTTCTTGATTTCGCATGATCTTGATGTATCGCGAGCTTTGCTATTATAGTTGGATCTTATGTTTCTCCTCCCCCTCTTCTCTCTTGTAATGAATCGAGTTTCCTCTTTAAAGTAATCTTATCGGATTGAGTCTTTAAAGATTTGAGAACACTTGATGTATGTCTTGCCATAGATATCTGTGGTGACAATGGGATATCACATGATTCGCTTGATGTATGTTTTAGTGATCAACTTGCGGGTTCCGCCCATGAACCTATGCATAGGGGTTGGCACACGTTTTCGTCGTGATTCTCCGGTAGAAACTTTGGGGAACTCTTTGAGGTCCTATGTGTTGGTTGAATAGATGAATCTGAGATTGTGTGATGCATATCATATAATCATACCCACGGATACTTGAGGTGACATTGGAGTATCTAGGTGACATTAGGGTTTTGGTTGATTTGTGTCTTAAGGTGTTATTCTAGTACGAACTCTAGGGATGTTTGTGACACTTATAGGAATAGCCCAACAGATTGATTGGAAAGAATAACTTTGAGGTGATTTCGTACCCTACCATAATCTCTTCGTTCGTTCTCCGCTATTAGTGACTTTGGAGTGACTCTTTGTTGCATGTTGAGGGATAGTTTTATGATCCAATTAAGTTAGTATTGTTGAGAGGACTTACACTAGTGAAAGTATGAACCCTAGGCCTTGTTTCCTAGCATTGCAATACCATTTACGCTCACTTTTATCTTTAGTTACCTTGCTGTTTTTATATTTTCAGATTACAAAAACATTTATCTACTATCCATAGTGCACTTGTATCACCATCTCTTCGCCGAACTAGTGCACATATACAATTTACCATTGTATTGGGTGTGTTGGGGACACAAGATACTCTTTGTTATTTGGTTGCAGGGTTGCTTGAGAGAGACCATCTTCATCCTACGCCTCCTACGGATTGATAAAACTTAGGTCATCCACTTGAGGGAAATTTGCTACTGTCCTACAAACCTCTGCACTTGGAGGCCCAACAACATCTACAAGAAGAAGGTTGTGTAGTAGACATCAGACCCACATCTTTATAAAGAAGGAGTAAATGGTGTTATTAGACGTTGTGTACCCGAGCATGAACAGGAACAGATCCTATGCAAGTGTCACTTTGAAGCTTATGGAGGACACCATGCTGGAGACAGAACTGCACATAAGGTATTGCAATCTGGTTTTTATTGGCCTACTCTCTTCAAGGATGCCTGTAAGTTTGTCTTATCTTTTGATGAATGTCAAAGAATTGGTAATATTAGTAGACGTCAAGAAATGCCTATGAACTATTCACTCATTATTGAACCATTTGATGTTTGGGGCTTTGACTATATGGGACCTTTTCCTGCCTCTAATGGATATACACATATTTTAGTTGCTAATGATTATGTTACCAAGTGGGTAGAAGCTATTCCAACTAGTAGTGCTGATCATAACACTTCTATTAAAATGCTTAAAGAAGTTATTTTTCCAAGATTTGGAGTCCCTAGATATTTAATGACTGATGGTGGTTCACATTTTATTCATGGTGCTTTCCGTAAAATGCTTGCTAAGTATGATGTTAATCATAGAATTGCATCTCCTTATCGCCCACAGTCTAGTGGTCAAGTAGAATTGAGTAATAGAGAGCTCAAATTAATTTTGCAAAAGACTGTCAATAGGTCTAGAAAGAATTGGTCCAAGAAACTTGATGATGCATTATGGGCCTATAGAACTGCATATAAAAATCCTATGGGTATGTCTCCGTATAAAATGGTTTATGGGAAAGCATGTCACTTACCTCTCGAACTAGAACACAAGGCATATTGGGATATTAAAGAGCTCAATTATTATTTTAAATTTTCCGGTGAGAAGAGGTTATTTGATATTAGCTCACTCGATGAATGGAGAACCCAAGCCTATGAGAATGCCAAATTATTCAAAGAAAAAGTTAAAAGATGGCATGATAAAAGGATACAAAAGCGTGAGTTTAATGTAGGTGATTATGTATTGCTATACAACTCTCGTTTAAGATTTTTTGCAGGAAAACTTCTCTCTAAATGGGAAGGTCCTTACGTTATCGAGGAGGTCTATCGTTCCGGTGCCATAAAAATCAACAACTTCGAAGGCACAAATCCGAAGGTGGTGAACGGTCAAAGAATCAAACATTATATGTCAGGTAATCCCATAAATGTTGAAACCAATGTTATTGAAACCGTAACCCCGGAGGAATACATAAGGGAAACTTTTCGAAACGTTTCAGACTACGAAAAGGAATAGGTATGTGGTACGGTAAGTAACCCGACTCCAAAACAGTTTTAAGGCAATATTTCTCCGTTTTGGAATATTTAAAAAAATAGAAAAATAAAACAGTCCGGGAAGGACACGAGGGCTCCACAAGGGTGGAGGGCGCGCCCTACCCCTCTGGGCGCGGCCCCTACCTCATGGGCACCTCGTGCGCTTTCCGGACTCCGTTTTCTTACACGATACGTATTTTGGTCGGTAAAACTTCATTATATAATCTCCTGAAGGTTTTGACTCCCGTATCATGCAAAAATCTCATGTCTTTGTTTCGAGCTGTTTTTCTGACAGATCCAGGACATCATGTCGTCTTCAAGTGCCCCCAAGGACCAGTTCTTCGAGAAGGTCATCAACCCCAACCTTGCGGAGGTGCTGCAACACCCTCAAACAATTGAGATGCGTGAGGGGTTGTTGCACATCCGCGATGTTGAGGGACCAAGGAAGACCAGAAGCACGGAGGCAAGGCTCAAGGCATTGGAGCAAGAAGTTTTCATGTGTCAGGAGATGGTGGAGCATGGACTCGATTCTAATCACATTATGATCACGGAGTTCACCAACAACCACAAGCTGGATGTCAAGGACATCGGTGAGGCCATCTTCAAGCTTCATGAGAAAATCGAGCACCTCCAGGCCCAGATCTATGATCTGCAAAATCAAAACTATGAGTATGAATATAGATTCAAGAGGATGAGTTTGCCTGCATATTTGAGGTTTTAGGAGACTCGATCATCCTTCTATGATGGTGAGCGTATGGCTTGGAAGAAAGACGACAAGCCTACGCCATCAACAAAACCATCACCTTATCCACCAACAAAGAAGAATTGAGTATCTGGTATGGGCACTCCCCTTGGCAAATGCCAAGCTTGGGGGAGTGCCCCGATATCGTATCACCATCACTTTTATCTTTACCGTTTTTCTTAGTTCGATCCTTTTGGTAATATCTTGATCTAGTAGAATAAAGTTTATGGCATGATCTAGTTTTGAGTTTTGCATTATGATCCCTCTATGTAATCTAGTCTGTGAGCTATATATAATAAAGATTCGTGTTGAGTCAAGGGCTTGATTAGTTTGCTATGATCCTAAGTGAATAAAAGAAAAGAGAAATAAATAAAAAAGGAAACAAAGAGATCTTATGGATCTTATGGAAAGTAATGAGCTCACATAGAAAAAAGTATGATGAATAAAAGTCCTTGAGAGTTGACAAACATAGTTTTGGTCATCGTTGCAATTAATAGGAAGTAATAAAGAAAGAGAGGTCTTCACATATAAATATACTATCTTGGACATCTTTTATGATTGTGAGCACACATTAAAATATGACATGCTAAAGAGTTTATGTTGGACAAGGAAGACAACGTAATGGGTTATGTTTTCTTACATCTGAGATAAATTATATTGTCATGGATCATCCAACATGGTTGAGCTTGGCTTTCCCCCTCATGCTGGCCAAATTCATCGCACCAACTAGAGATACTACTTGTGCTTCCAAATACCCTTAAACCACTTTTGCCATGAGAGTCCACCATACCTACCTATGGATTGAGTAAGATCCTCCAAGTAAGTTGTCATCGGTGCAAGCAATAAAAATTGCTCTCTAAATATGTATGACTTATTAGTGTGGGAGAAAATAAGCTTTATACGATCGTGTGATATGGAAGAAATAAAAGCGACAGACTGCATAATAAATGTCCATATCACAATTGGAAATATAAAGTGACGTTCTTTCACATTAAGATTTTGTGCATCCAACCATAAAAGTGCATGACAACCTCTGCTTCCCTCTGGGAAGGGCCTATCTTTTACTTTTATACCCTACCTTGCATAAGAGTCATGGTGATCTTCACCCTTCATTTTTACATTTTATCTTTTGGCAAGCACAACATGTACGAAAGATCCTGGTATATATGGCTAATTGGATGTGAGTTTTCATGAACTATTATTGTTGACATTACCCTTGAGGTAAAACGTTGGGAGGCAAAACTATAAGCCCCTATCTTTCTCTATGTCCGATTAAAACTCCATACCCATAAGTATTACGTGAGTGCCAGCAATTGCGAAATACTATATGATAGTTGACTATGTGGACTTGCTGAAAAGCTCTTATATATTGACTCTTTCCTACGTTATGATAAATTGCAATTGCTCCAATGATTGAGATTATAGTTTATTAGTTTTCAATGAAGTTTACGATTCATACTTGAAATTATGATTGAATTATTACTCTAGCATAAGAGATCATATGAAAAGAATTATGTAAGTTGTTGTTCTAAGAATGATCATGATGCCCTCATGTACGTATTTTATTTTTATCAACACCTCTATCTCTAAACATGTGGACATATTTTTCGATTTCGGCTTTCGCTTGAGGACAAGCGAGGTCTAAGCTTGGGGGAGTTGATACGTCCATTTTGCATCATGCTTTTATATCGATATTTAATGCATTATGGGCTGTTATTACACATTATGTCACAATACTTATGCCTATTCTCTCTTATTTTACAACGTTTACATAAAGAGGGAGAATGCCGGCAGCTGGGATTCTGGGCTGGAAAAGGAGCAAATATTAGAGACCTATTCTGCACAGCTCCAAAAGTCCTGAAACTTCATGGAAGACGTTTTCAGAATATATAAAAAATACCGAGTGCAAGAAGTTCACCAGGGGGGCCACCCCCTGCCCACGAGGGTGGGGGCGCGCCCTACCCCCCTGGGCACGCCCCCTACCTCGTGGGCCCCCTAGTGGCCTTCGATGACCATCTTCTACTATATGAAGTCTTTCGATGAGAAAAAAATCATAAGCCATCTTCTCGGATGAAACTCTGCCGCCACGAGGCGGAAACTTGGTGGAACCAATCTAGGGCTCTGGCGGAGCTGTTCTGCCGGGGAAACTTCCCTCCGGGAGGGGGAAATCATCGCCATCGTCATCACCAACGCTCCTCTCATGGGAGAGGGCAATCTCCATCAACATCTTCACAATCACCATCTCCTCTAAAAACCCTAGTTCATCTCTTGTATCCAATTCTTGTCTCCAAGTCCAGGATTGGTACTAGTAGGTTGCTAGTAGTGTTAATTACTCCTTGTAGTTGATGCTAGTTGGTTTATTTGGTGGAAGATCATATGTTCAGATCCTATATGCATATTAATACCCCTCTGATTATGAACATGATTATGCTTTGTGAGTAGTTACGTTTGTTCCTGAGGACATGGGAGAAGTCTTGCTATTAGTAGTCATGTCAATTTGGTATTCGTTCGATATTTTGATGAGATGTATGTTGTCTCTCCTCTAATGGTGTTATGTGAACATCGACTACATGACACTTCACCATTATTTGGGCCTAGAGGAAGGCATTGGGAAGTAATAAGTAGATGATGGGTTTCTAGAGTGACAGAAGCTTAAACCCTAGTTTATGTGTTGCTTCGTAAGGGGCTGATTTGGATCCATATGTTTCATGCTATGGTTAGTTTTACCTTAATAATTTTGTTGTAGTTGCGGATTCTTGCAATAGAGGTTAATCATAAGTGGGATGCTTTTCCAAGTAAGGACAATACCCAAGCACCGGTCCACCCACATACCAAATTATCAAAGTACCGAATGCGAATCATATGATCGTGATGAAAACTAGCTTGACGATATTCCCATGTGTCCTCGGGGGCGCTTTTCTCTATATAAGAGTTTGTCCAGGCTTGTCCTTTGCTACAAAAAGGATTGGGCCACCTTGCTGCACTTTATTTACTTTTGTTACTTGTTGCTCGTTACAAATTATCCTATCACGAAATTATCTTTTACCACTTATTTCAGTACTTGCAGAGAATACCTTGCTGGAAACCCCTTATCATTTCCTTCTGCTCCTCGTTGGGTTCGACACTCTTACTTATCAAAAGGACTACGATAGATCGCCTATACTTGTGGGTCATCAGCAACTCGAATACCACAACAAAAACAAAAACAAAAGATTGGCTTGCAAAATAAGCTGGAAACAAACATATGATAGATCCCATATCATATCATGTGTCTGTTGGAAAGATATTCTAGGAGCTACTTGAATTACCACTTATAAACTCCCGAAACTTTCTGGTTATGCAATCAGGTGTTGGGGATACAGGGGAAGCATAATATCTCACCAAAACTAACCATTCCTACATCCAGCTGTATCCATCCTTTAACACATAACCAAGAAACCTTCGGAAATCATTTACCTCAACCTTCGAAAAGCATCCGTTGTACGAGTTAAGGCAATACTCCCGAACTCGCGCCCCAGTACTGGGTGGCGTCGAGGTTATCTCACCAACAATTGAATAAAAGAGATTTTCGATGTCGGCGAACTCAGGTATTCCAAAACTGCAACGGTAAAATTGTGACGACAACACCTCGGAGCTCAACTCCCCGGGACACTGCCACAACCCCTAAATGTCAGGAGGCACCAAGAACAATGTTCTCATCACAAAACCATCAGAACGATTCCAAGATACCCGCGTGATCCTAAATTTTTTTTTCGTGAAATTTGAGGAGAGAAGAGTCAAAACTCTACCTCAGGAGGCCTCACCAGAGCGATGAAGGGGCTGAGGAGTAAAAAGAATCCCACTTTCCGATATATATAATCCTAAGACTCAAAACATTTTCTTCTAGACTCAACAACGTCAGCGATTCGATCAAGCAGGGGGCTTCGAAGTCAGGGAAGGCTCTGATTACCAACTTGTAACACCCACAATGCGGCTATATCTCCCACGGGTCGGGGCACGACTTAGTGGCATAGCCGCATGGTAGGTTTGTTGCAAGAGGGGTAATCTTCAAATAATCCCATGTACTGAGTAAGAATGGGATAAAGAGTTGGCTTAAAATCGCCACTTCACACAAATACAAATTATACATACATCATCCAGAATACAATCAAGGTCCGACTACGGAACTAAAATAAAAGAAGACAACCCCAAATGCTTGATACCCGATCGTCCCAACTGGGCTCCACTACTGATCAAACGGAAAAGACACAAAACAACGATCAAGATCTTCATCAAGCTCCCACCTGAGCTCGGTTGCATCACCTGCACTGGTATCATCAGCACCTGCAACAGTTTGGAAGTATCTGTGAGCCACGAGGACTCAACAATCTCACACCCGCGAGATCAAGACTATTTAAGCTTATGGGTAGGAAAGGGTAGTGAGGTGGAGCCGTAGCAAGCACTAAGCATATATGGTGGCTAACATACGCAAATAAGAACAAGAAGAGAAGCAACGCAACGGTCGTGAACTAGAAGAGATCAAGAAGTGATCCTGAAACTACTTACGTTCAAGCATAACCCAAGAACGGTGTTCACTTCCCGGACACCGCCGAGAAGATACCATCACGACTGCACACGCGGTTGATTCATTTTAATTAATTTAAGTGTCAAGATCTCTACAACCGGACATTAACAAATTCCCATATGCCCATAACCGCGGGCATGGCTTTCGAAAGTTCAAAACCCTGCAGGGGTGTCCCAACTTAGCCCATCACAAGCTATCACGGTCAACGAATGATATTCCTTCTCCCGGGAAGACCCGATCAGTTTCGGAATCCCGGTTACAAGACATTTTGACAATGGTAAAACAAGACCAGCAAAGCCACCCGATGTGCCGACAAATCCCGATAGGAGTCGCACGTATCTCGTTCTCTGGGCACACCGGATGGGCAAGACGTCAGGTTGGCATAGACCCTGGTTGCCCAGGGGGCGCCGGACATCGCCCAGTTTGGACCAACACTCAGAGGAGCACTGGCCCGGGGGTTTAAAATAAAGATGACACTTGAGTCTGCAGAACCCAAGGCAAAAAGGTTAGGTGGCAAATGGTAAAACCAAGGTTGGGCCTTGCTGGAGGAGTTTTATTCAAAGCGAACTGTCAAGGGGTTCCCATAACACCCAACCGCGTAAGGAGCGCAAAATCAAGAACATAACACCGGTATGACGGAAAACTAGGTTGGCAAGAGTGGAACAAAACACCAGGCATAAGGCCGAGCCTTCCACCCTTTACCAAGTATATAGGTGTATTAAAGTAAATAAGAGATAATAATGATATCCCAACAATATCCATGTTCCAACAAGGAACAAACTACATCTTCACCTGCAACTAACAACGCTATAAGAGGGGCCGAGCAAAGCGGTAACATAGCCAAACAACGGTGTGCTAGGAAAGGTGGCTTAGAGGCTTGACAAGGCAATATGGGAGGCATGTTATAGCAAGTGGTAGGTATCACAGCATAGCAATAGAACGAGCAACTAGCAAGCAAAGATAGAAGTTATTTCGAGGGTATGGTCATCTTGCCTGAAATCCCGCAAGGAAGAAGAACGAGTCCAAGAAGTAGATGAACGGACGTAGTCGAACGGATCCTGACAACTCCGGAACGAAACCGAAGATAACGAGAGAAGCAACCCGGAAAGAAACAAGCAACATAATAAACAACCATCACATAAACATGGCATGATGCACAACCAAGGATGATGCATGTCCGTTTTAAAGAGGCATGGCATGGCAATATGCAACAAACAATTCTACAAATTAAGTGGAGCTCAATATGCAACGAGTTGCATATTGACGAAGCACCACATTCGTTTATTTAGTTCACTCCCGGTTATGTACTCAACAATATTACATGTTGTTAACATGGCAAGAGGTGACACATGAGTAAAATACACAGTTAGGCCTTTTAAATGAGGCCAGAAACAACAACAACAACAATTCCGGTAAATCCCCATATGTCAAATAGCAATATTAAAGCAAGCAACAATTTAAACATTTTAAATGTTATTATCATGATGCGGATGACATGTTCAAGTGTTATGCAATATTTATGAAAAGTTGACATGAAGATGATAACGAGTATATTATGAAGCATTTTTCATCGTGGCGGAAACGAAAGGGGTGCCACAGCAACGAATCCGAAAATGATGCCATGGCAACATGTCGGTTATGGTAACTCGAGTGAGGTGCCGGTGCAAAAGAAGAAGTGACGGGAGCGTGTCATGCGATGAAAAAGGTGGGGTGCTCCCTGTAACCGGTTCCCATGGGTCGACGATGGTGCCAAGCGGGGGAAACAACTAACATTCACGGGAGGACACAACACCCAAACATGCATCTCATACAACACATGCATTCGGTCCAAGGTGTTGTCTCGGGGTTATACCTTCTTGTAGGATCGGAAGTATGTCTAGGGGGGGGATTAGACTGCTTGACCAAATAAAAACCTAACCTTTTCCCAATTTCAGTTCTTGGCAGATTTTAGCTATTGTAGGACAAGTCAAGCCATCATCACACAATTCAAGCAAGCATGCAAAGAGTATATTGGCAGCGGAATGTAGAGCATGCAACTTGCAAGAATGTAAGGGGAAGGGTTTGGAGAATTCAAACGCAATTGGAGACACGGATGTTTTTCCCGTTGTTCGGATAGGTGGTGCTATCCTACATCCACGTTGATGGAGACTTCAACCCACAAAGGGTAATGGTTGCACGAGTCCACACAGGGCTCCACCCACAAAGGGTAACGGTTGAGAGAGTCCACAAAGGGCTCCACCCACGAAGGGTCCACGAAGAAGCAACCACCCATAAAGGGTCCACGAAGAAGCAACCTTGTCTATCCCACCATGGCCATCACCCACACAGGACTTGCCTCACTAGCGGTAGATCTTCACGAAGTAGGCGATCTCCTTGCCCTTACAAACTCCTTGGTTCAACTCCACAATCTTGTCGGAGGCTCCCAAGTGACACCTAGCCAATCTAGGAGACACCACTCTCCAAGAAGTAACAAATGGTGTGTAGGTAATGAACTCCTTGCTCTTGTGCTTCAAATGATAGTCTCCCCAACACTCAACTCTCTCTCGTAGGATTTGGATTTGGTGGAAAGAATATTTGAGTGGAAAGCAACTTGGGAAGGCTAGAGATCAAGATTCATATGATAGGAATGGAATATCTTGGTCTCAACACATGAGTAGGTGGTTCTCTCTCAGAACATATGAGTTGGAATTGTGTATGTGTTCTGATTGCTCTCTCCACGAATGAAGAGGAGGTGGAGGGGTATATATAGCCTCCACACAAAATCCAACCGTTACACACAGTTTTCCAATCTCGGTGGGACTGAATCAACAAACTCGGTCGGACCGGAAAGGTAAACCTAGTGACCGTTAGATATTTTCGGTGGGACTGACATGCAACTCGGTAGGACCGATATGGTTAGGGTTTGGGCATAACGTAATCTCGGTGAGACTGATTACACAAACTCGGTAGGACCGAATTTGGTAATTAGCTAACCAGAGAGTTCGTCAGGCAAACTCGGTGGGACCGATTTGCTCTTTCGGTGAGACCGAAAAGTTACAAAAAGGAAACACTGAATTTACATTGCAATCTCGGTGGGACCGATTCACTCTTTCGGTGAGACCAAAAAGTTACGAAAGGGAAACAGAGAGTTTGCAATCCCATCTTGGTGAGACCGAGATCCCTATCGGTAGAACCGATTTGCTAGGGTTTGGTAGTGGCTTATGACAAATGAAACTCGGTAGCGCCGGATAGGAAGAATCGGTAGGACCGAGTTTGGCTTAGGGTTTTGGTCATATGTGGATATGGGAAAGTAGTTGAGGGTTTTGGAACATATCACTAAGCACCTGAAGCAAGAGGCTCATTAAGCAACACCTCATCCCTCCTTGATAGTATTGGCTTTTCCTAAAGACTCAATGTGATCTTGGATCACTAAAATGTAAAATGAAGAGTCTTGAGCTTTTGAGCTTGAGCCAATCCTTTGTCCTTGGCATTTTGAGGGTTCCACTTTCACATCCATGCCATGCCAATCATTGAGCTTTCCTGAAATAATCATCTTGGAATAGCATTAGCTCAATGAGCTATATGTTGTTATGAATTACCAAAACCACCTAGGGATAGTTGCACTTTCAATCTCCCCCTTTTTGGTAATTGATGACAACATATAGATCAAAGCTTCGACAAATGATAATAAGCATGAAATATATCGTCCCTTTGAGAAGTATGTGACAAGTAAGAGCTCCCCCTAAATTTGTGCATATTTAAAATTTGCTTTGGACTGCAAATGCACAAAGAGTTAGAGTCATGGGTTACTCTTCCATGTCACATACATCTTGGTGGAGCGCTTAAAATGATAAGAATAAAATACATGCACTCATCACCAAGAATAGTGAATGATCACATAAGATAGATAAGATAATAGCATTCATCAAGCATTAAGTGTAGCTTATGATCAAACACATGATCATCAATGTCTCACAAATAATGACGTAGTATCTCAAGCACACAAAAGCAAACAAAGTTCGAAAAACCACCAAATAAAGCAAGAGAGAAAAAGGCAACACTCTCTCTCTCGAAGCCTATGATCTATACATTTTTCTCCCCCTTTGGCAACAAGTTACCAAAAAGTTCCTAGAAAATGCATAGTACTAGATCGACGCTCAGGCTTGATCTTCACGTGGTGGTGGAGTCCGGGTCACTCCAAGGACGAAGGCTTCTGTAGACGCTGAAGTAGACGCTAGAGTTGGAGCTGAAGTAGATGCTGGAGCTGGTGGAACTAAGGTTGTGGCTGGAGCTGAGGCAGTTGCTCTTGTGTCAGGAACTGGCACTGCAGACGACCTCGGACCTCTTGGCACTCTGGCAAAGGCATCAGTTGTAGTCCTGCCTCTCCTCTCCTACATGTCATCTTGGAGCTGCTCCACTGCAGTCTGAATCTCTGTTACCTTGACATCCAAGTCATAGAACTTTTGTTCCATGATTCTCTCTAGGCTTGCCTGGTTCTGAGTTAGGGTGGCTAGTCCTTTCTCAATCCGCAGGGTGGATGCAATCAGGTAACCAAGCTGCTCTTGTTTGGTTTTCAAGAAGTACTCAGATGCCTGCTCTTGAGTTGGCATCTTGGCAGCTTTCTCCTTCCTTGCCTTCTCCTTCTTTGCTTGTGCTTGGGCAGACGATGGCTCATTCTCAGTCATGACAACTTGATTGTCCTCAAAATCTGGACGGATGGGAAGGTGTTCCTTGTCCAATAAATATATGCCCGTGCCCATCTTAGAGTTGATGAGCTCCTGAATCTAAGGGCCATATCCACAGCTCCTCTTCTGATCTGCTGCAGTCCTCTTGATAGTTTCTACTATGAGGCTCATGACCTTGAACTTCTGTGGCACATCAAAGACATGAAGCAAGTTGATTGCATGGCCTCTGATCATCTTGTGATCTCCAGACTTGGGCAAGAGAGTGTGCCTCAATATCCAATTTATAGTTGGCAGCCCTGACAATAGGTAATGCACATACCCAAATTTGAAGGTGTCAAGAGCTTCATTGGGAATTTCCTTGTACATGTTGGACATTGAGTTATGATCCATCTTTTTCTTGGCATAAATGTCCAAGTCATCTGCTTGCTCCTCTGGGGCATTGATCAACTTTGCCCATTCCTCAATAGTAGATTGGTACCTCGTACCTTCAGACATCCAAGTGATCCTTCCATCTGGATAAAAATGTGCCGTGGAGTAGAATTGCATAATGAGCTCCTCGTTCCACTTTGTGAGCTTCTGCCCAACAAAGTCTGCAACTACACAAGCACTAAAGCTGTCATACACTCCAGGGTAG
Source organism: Triticum urartu (assembly GCF_056163025.1). Classification (NCBI taxonomy): domain Eukaryota; kingdom Viridiplantae; phylum Streptophyta; class Magnoliopsida; order Poales; family Poaceae; genus Triticum; species Triticum urartu. The sequence goes on along the minus strand of NC_141879.1, from coordinate 333,902,379 downwards.
TGTTCCTCACTGTCCTTGATGTATTGCCAGTCAACCCATCTCATATCACAGACTATTGGCTTCTTATCAAGCAGCACTGTCTCATAGAAATCTTGCTTCTCCTTGGTGTGAAATCTGTAGTCCACAGCAGTCCTCCTCCTTGAAGCATACGGGTCTGCTTCTCTCCACTTCCTCAGCCCTGAGTCTCTCCTGAGCTTCATATCCTCAGCCACAGGATGAGCATCGTTGTGGTCTGGGATCTTGGGCTTGAGCTTTCTAAGAACTTGCTCTTCATCCTCTTCTTCAGCAACAGTCTCAGGCACTGGGGCCTTGTTCTTCTCAGCTGCAGGTATGTTCCTTGTATTCCTCTTTTGTTTTGGCTTGGAGGCAGCTTTGGGTGCTTCTTTGGGCTTAGATGCAGCAGCCCCTGATTTGATAGCATCACCCATCAGCTTGGGTGCCTTAGGTGCTGGTGCAGCTACCTCTTCTTCCTCTTCCTCTTCCATGATGGAAGCCTTTCCAAGCACTCTGGCCACGGTCTTCTTGACCCTTTCCTTCCTCTTCTTGCCTTCAGCAGCAACTGGCTCTTTGGGTGCAGGCTTTTCAGTTGAAGCTCTTGCCTTTGACATGGGCTGCCTGCCTGCTGGCCTTTTGATTTTCAAACCTGGCTTTGTGCCTTGAGCTGGCTCAACTCTCTTTGATGTGGCCTCTTCCTCTGCCACATAATCTTCATCTTCAGAATCAGAAGTTCTCTTCTTCCTCTGTCTGGTGGCAGCTTTTGGCAAATTGCTAGGAGTACTCCTGCTGCCATCATCTTAAGAACTTGAGGGACTAGTGCCCTCACTCATCTGCACCTGCTCTTCTGACATGTTCTGGCTGTCACTCTGGTCTAACATGATGAACAAGCTGACTACTAACCTTGTGAACAGATTATAGATGAGGTAGAATAGATGAGCATCACAAAATGCAGAGATTTTTGCAAAAGAATGATCCAAAAACTTAGTTTTAGTTTCCCACTGAAATCATCTCGGATCTACCGATTTTTAAACTCGGTGATACCGAAGCAGTTTTGGCACCTAAACTAGTGAACTCGGTCAGACCGAGTCACAGTTCGGTGGCACCGAGACTGCTAGGGTATCACAGAGTTCCAAAATCGGTCACACCGATAAGTAATTCTCGGTCAGACCGAGTCTCACTTGTGCAATGGCATAAGCCAAATCGGTGGGACCGAGTTTTTCAACTCGGTGGGTCCGAGATGGTTTCGGCGGAAACCTAACCCTAAAATTTTCGAATCAAACCTAATCTACGAGCGTATTGACTGGATAGGAGTGTTTCAATCGTGGCAAGAATCATGATAATCACAATGTGCTAAGAATCGGATTGGAGAATAGCAAAAAGATCGAGTCCATACCCTAGTTCGGCAGAGACTCGCTACGGCGGCAACGGCGGGGCAGAATTCCCGTTGACGGCGACGGAGACCAGCGACTGGAGGCGGCTGGCGGCGAGAAGATGATCCGGAGACCACGTTGGCAGAGCAGGCTATCGCGCGGGCGAAGGGGTTCGAAGAAATTTCCAAATTTTGCCGTGACTATATATAGCCCGACCCTGTCGGTGTGACCGAGTGGAACAACTCGGTGGCACCGAGATTCATAACTGTAAGCAGTTACTGAAACTCGGTGTGACCGAAAAGTTCAAATCGGTTGCACCGAGATCAAAAACCTAGATCAACTTAATGATCTCGGTAGGACCGAAAGTGGGGTATCGGTCAGACCGAGAATCATAAAGAGGTTTTGGAAGTTTAAGTCTATGACGAATCGGGGACTCCGAGTGCTCCTCACACAGAGTGGTTCGAATCTGACTTGATCAAATTTTTTGATGTAGCATGAAAAGAGTTTGAGACGAGAAAAGCATAGATAGCTAGAGGAGGTTCTTAGGCATTCTTGTCCATCCACTTGGCAAAAAGAAATAAAACCGAACAATCAAAACAACAAGTGGATGTCCTCGAATGAGTAAAATATGCAACCAGCATGCTCACACAATAAGATGGCAAATGAAATATGTGACAAGGCATGCACAACCAATTCTAGCATCTATCAAGCAATTTGCGATGACTAGGTCATCTATATATGAGTATATTGACTTAGGAGTCAAGTGAGAACACTTGATCATAGGTCATACTCATCGTTTAAGCTCAAGTGGCGTTACCACTTTTACATAAAGCATTGTTGTGTTCACATCTTTAGAGTTGCTTTAGCTCAAGTCTTAGAGTAAAGCTCCCCCTAGATGTGATATCCCCCCTAAGAGGGATGAACTAACCTTGGGTTTTGTCGATGATGACTTCATGTAGATGTTGAAGATGTGGACGCTCAATGTTGATGTAGATCACTTGGAGCTATCCATTTGAGTGAATTGCACTTTCAATACCTACATGGGTTAGTCCCACAAGGAACAAACAAGGATATCCATAGACATAGAGTGATGCACACACAAGATGATGTCCATGAAAACTTTTAGGTTACCTTGTCCCTTGTCTTACCAACAAGAGGGTTTGTGACTCCTTGAACTAGTGCAAGATGTGGAAGTTGATTGCACTTGTTCTTGCCAAAATAATAAGAGTGAAGTATGTTGGCGGAGTCACCCTCAAGAACTCTCTAGTTCTTCTTCTTTTGGATCCACACCATCTTGATGGGAATCCTTGGAGTTGTAGTCGTACTTGATGAAGTGGAACTTGAAGTAGTCTTGGGAATCCACTTGACTAAGGTCTTAGAACCTTCTTCAAATGCATCAATTTCCTCTTGAAGCTTGTCCTTGCCTTTTTGCTTGTAGTCTTGTGGTGGAAGATCATCTTGAGCTTGTGTCCCCTTGAAAGAAGTATCATACTTCTCTTGTTGAGGAACAAACTTTGTCTTGGGGTATTGATCTTCTTCCCACTCAACTCCATTGGCATTGAACTTTTGTTCAAAACCAACACCTTGATTCTTCCGGTGCATTCCTTGCTTGCGCACAATTTCCTCGAATTGCTTACTCTCGGCAAGGCTTTTGTACACTCCTTTCTCTATAATTCCCTTCAATAAACTATTTTCTTGCTCAAGTGTAACTTGGCTAAGAGAATCATTAGTGGAATCAAGAGAACTACTAGAAGCAACAATATTGGATTTAGCATGATCATTGTTACTGCTAGAGGAAGAATCTTTCTTGTTCTTGTTACTAGAGTTGACTTGAGGCATGTAAGTGGATAAGAGTAAACGCTTGGCAATGTGAGAAGAACTTTTCTTGCGGAGATCATCATTGATTGCTTTTAAGAACTCATGCTCTTGCTCAAGATTGAGCTTTTCAAAGCGTAATTTCTCATGAGATCTTAAAAGTTCTCGATGATCTTCGAAGATAGTTTCATGAGCTAACTTAAGAGTGTTTAATTCTTTAGTTAGAGCCTCAATCTTCTCCTTATCATTGTCATTCGTTTTATCTTGATTAGCATGATTAATTGGTCTTTCATCATAGTATTCATCACTAGAGTTGTCAACAAGCAAATCATCACCTAACATGTCATCTTCATCACTATTGAAATCAACATACTCAGGATGTGTTACCTTAGGACCTTTGGCCATGAAGCATCTTCCAACTCCTTCATTTGGTGAGTCAAATATGTCGTAGGAGTTGGTTGACACAAGTGCTAGACCGGCAACACCTTCATCTTGAGTATCTTCGGAGTCGGAGTGATAACTTCTCTCGGAGTGGCTGTCGGAGTCGGAGCCGGATACCCATTCACCAACATGAGCTTGATGTCTTCGTCTTGTGTAGCTCCTTGATGTTTTTTCCTTCCTTTCCGAATCCTTGCTTCTCCGTGAGTATCTTTGTTCATAACGATCATCTCTACTCCTTCTCTCTGTTGGTGGTGATTCTTTGCTTCTCCTTTTTGGAGAATCTTCTCTTCTCTTGTAGGGAGCCGTACACTCATTGGAATAGTGTCCGGGTCTTCCACAACTGTAGCAGTTTCGCTCTCGACTAGAAGATCTTTTGTCATTGTAGGACCTTGACTTGAAGCTTCTATCTTTGCTTCTACTCTTGTAGAACTTGTTGAAGTTCTTCACCATTAAGCTCAATTCTTCATTGAAGTCTTGTTTCTCACTTGATGATGTGGGGGCTTCACATGAGGCTTTATAGGCACCACATGACTTGTTGTGAAGTTCCTCTTTATCCTTAAGTGACATCTCGTGAGCAACAATTCTTCCAATCACCTCTGTTGGCTTGAGATCTTTGTAATTGGGCATCATTTGGATCAATGTGCACACGGTATCATATTTTCCATCCAAGGCTCTTAGGATCTTCTTGATGATGAATCTATCGGTCATCTCTTCACTTCCTAAGCCGGCAATCTCATTTGTGATGAGAGCAAGCCTAGAGTACATTTCAGCGACACCTTCACCATCCTTCATCTTGAACTTGTCAAGTTGACTTTGAAGCACATCCAACTTGGATTCCTTGACGGAGTCGGTACCTTCGTGCATATCAATCGAAGTGTCCCAAATTTCCTTTGCATTCTCAAAACGGCTGATTTTGTTGAATTCTTCGGGGCACAATCCGTTGAAGAGAATATCACAAGCTTGAGCATTGTATTGCAACATCTTCAACTCATCCGCGGTAGCTTCACGGTTTGGTTCTTTCCCATCAAAGAAGTCACCTTGCAAACCAACACACACAATAGCCCAAACGGCGGGGTTATGTCCAAGAATATGCATTTTCATTTTATGCTTCCAACTAGCAAAATTAGTACCATCAATGTAAGGACCTCTACGGTGATAATTTCCCTCGCTAGACGCCATACTCTCCTAGGTTGTGAAACCAAGGCTATGACTACCAAAAGCTATGGAGATCAAAGCAAATGGATACCAAAGCTCTGATACCACTTGTAGGATCGAAAGTATGTCTAGAGGGGGGGGGTGATTAGACTGCTTGACCAAATAAAAACTTAACCTTTTCCCAATTTCAGTTCTTGGCAGATTTTAGCTATTGTAGGACAAGTCAAGCAATCATCACACAATTCGAGCAAGCATGCAAAGAGTATATTGGCAGCGGAATGTAAAGCATGCAACTTGCAAGAATGTAAGGGGAAGGGTTTGGAGAATTCAAACGCAATTGGAGACACGGATGTTTTTCCCGTGGTTCAGATAGGTGGTGCTATCCTACATCCACGTTGATGGAGACTTCAACCCACAAAGGGTAACGGTTGCGCGAGTCCACACAGGGCTCCACCCACAAAGGGTAACGGTTGCGCGAGTCCACAAAGGGCTCCACCCACGAAGGGTCCACGAAGAAGAAACCACCCATAAAGGGTCCACGAAGAAGCAACCTTGTCTATCCCACCATGGCCATCGCCCACACAGGACTTGCCTCACTAGAGGTAGATCTTCACGAAGTAGGCGATCTCCTTACCCTTACAAACTCCTTGGTTCAACTCCACAATCTTGTCGGAGGCTCCCAAGTGACACCTAGCCAATCTAGGAGACACCACTCTCCAAGAAGTAACAAATGGTGTGTAGGTAATGAACTCCTTGCTCTTGTGCTTCAAATGATAGTCTCCCCAACACTCAACTCTCTCTCGTAGGATTTGGATTTGGTGGAAAGAAGATTTGAGTGGAAAGCAACTTGGGAAGGCTAGAGATCAAGATTCATATGATAGGAATGGAATATCTTGGTCTCAACACATGAGTAGGTGGTTCTCTCTCAGAACATATGAGTTGGAATTGTGTATGTGTTCTGATTGCTCTCTCCACGAATGAAGAGGAGGTGGAGGGGTATATATAGCCTCCACACAAAATCCAACCGTTACACACAGTTTTCCAATCTCGGTGGGACCGAATCAACAAACTCGGTCGGACCGGAAAGGTAAACCTAGTGACTGTTAGATATTTTCGGTGGGACTGACATGCAACTCGGTAGGACTGATATGGTTAGGGTTTGGGCATAACGTAATCTCGGTGAGACCGATTACACAAACTCGGTGGGACCGAATTTGGTAATTAGCTAACCAGAGAGTTGGTCAGGCAAACTTGGTGGGACCGATTTGCTCTTTTGGTGAGACCGAAAAGTTACAAAAAGGAAACACTGAATTTACATTGCAATCTCGGTGGGACCGATTCGCTCTCGAAAAGTTACGAAAGGGAAACAGAGAGTTTGCAACCCCATCTCAGTGAGACCGAGATCCCTATTGGTAGAACCGATTTGCTAGGGTTTGGCAGTGGCTTATAACAAATGAAACTCGGTGGCGCCGGATAGGAAGAATCGGTAGGACCGAGTTTGGCTTAGGGTTTTGGTCATATGTGGATATGGGAAAGTAGTTGAGGGTTTTGGAGCATATCACTAAGCACATGAAGCAAGAGGCTCATTAAGCAACACCTCATCCCTCCTTGATAGTATTGGCTTTTCCTAAAGACTCAATGTGATCTTGGATCACTAAAATGTAAAATGAAGAGTCTTGAGCTTTTGAGCTTGAGCCAATCCTTTGTCCTTAGCATTTTGAGGGTTCCACTTTCACATCCATGCCATGCCAATCATTGAGCTTTCCTGAAATAATCATCTTGGAATAGCATTAGCTCAATGAGCTATATGTTGTTATGAATTACCAAAACCACCTAGGGATAGTTGCACTTTCAATCTCCCCCTTTTTGGTAATTAATGACAACATATAGATCAAAGCTTCGACAAATGATAATAAGCATGAAATATATCATCGCTTTGAGAAGTATGTGACAAGTAAGAGCTCCCCCTAAATTTGTGCATATTTAAAATTTGCTTTGGACTGCAAATGCACAAAGAGTTAGAGTCATGGGTTACTCTTCCATGTCACATACATCTTGGTGGAGCGCTTAAAATGATAAGAATGAAATACATGCACTCATCACCAAGAATAGTGAATGATCACATAAGATAGATAAGATAATAGCATTCATCAAGCATTAAGTGTAGCTTATGATCAAACACATGATCATCAATGTCTCACAAATAATGACGTAGTATCTCAAGCACTCAAAAGCAAACAAAGTTCGAAAAACCACCAAATAAAGCAAGAGAGAAAAAGGCAACACTCTTTCTCTTGAAGCCTATGATCTATACATTTTTCTCCCCCTTTGGCAACAAGTTACCAAAAAGTTCCTCGAAAATGCATAGTACTAGATCGACGCTCAGGCTTAATCTTCAGGTGGTGATGGAGTCCGGATCACTCCAAGGATGAAGGCTTCTGTAGACGCTGAAGTAGACGCTGGAGTTGGAGCTGAAGTAGATGCTGGAGCTGGTGGAACTGAGGCTGTGGCTGGAGCTGAGGCAATTGCTCTTGTGTCAGGAACTGGCACTGCAGACGACCTCGGACCTCTTGGCACTCTGGCAAAGGCATCAGTTGTAGTCCTGCCTCTCCTCTCCTGCATGTCATCTTGGAGCTGCTCCACTGCAGTCTGAATCTCTGTTACCTTGACATCCAAGTCATAGAACTTTTGTTCCATGATTCTCTCTAGGCTTGCCTGGTTCTGAGTTAGGGTGGCTAGTCCTTTCTCAATCCGCAGGGTGGATGCAATCAGGTAACCAAGCTGCTCTTGTTTGGTTTTCAAGAAGTACTCAGATGCCTCCTCTTGAGTTGGCATCTTGGCAGCTTTCTCCTTCCTTGCCTTCTCCTTCTTTTCTTGTGCTTGGGCAGACGATGGCTCATTCTCAGTCATGACAACTTGATTGTCCTCAAAATCTGGACGGATGGGCAGGTGTTCCTTGTCCAATAAATATATGCCCATGCCCATCTTAGAGTTGATGAGCTCCTGAATCTGAGGGGCATATCCACAGCTCCTCTTCTGATCTGCTGCAGTCCTCTTGATAGTTTCTACTATGAGGCTCATGACCTTGAACTTCTGTGGCACATCAAAGACATGAAGCAAGTTGATTGCATGGCCTCTAATCATCTTGTGATCTCCAGACTTGGGCAAGAGAGTGTGCCTCAATATCCAATTTATAGTTGGCAGCCCTGACAGAAGGTAATGCACAGACCCAAATTTGAAGGTGTCAAGAGCTTCATTGGGAATTTCCTTGTACATGTTGGACATTGAGTTATGATCCATCTTTTTCTTGGCAAAAATGTCCAAGTCATCTGCTTGCTCCTCTGGGGCATTGATCAACTTTGCCCATTCCTCAATAGTAGATTGGTACCTCGTACCTTCAGACATCCAAGTGATCCTTCCCTCTGGATAAAAATGTGCCATGGAGTAGAATTGCATAATGAGCTCCTCGTTCCACTTTGTGAGCTTCTTCCCAACAAAGTCTGCAACTACACAAGCACTAAAGCTGTCATACACTCCAGGGTAGTGTTCCTCACTGTCCTTGATGTATTGCTAGTCAACCCATCTCATATCACAGACTATTGGCTTCTTATCAAGCAGCACTGTCTCATAGAAATCTTGCTTCTCCTTGGTGTGAAATCTGTAGTCCACAGCAGTCCTCCTCCTTGAAGCATACGGGTCTGCTTCTCTCCACTTCCTCAGCCCTGAGTCTCTCCTGAGCTTCATATCCTCAGCCACAGGATGAGCATCGTTGTGGTCTGGGATCTTGGGCTTGAGCTTTCTAAGAACTTGCTCTTCATCCTCTTCTTCAGCAACAGTCTCAGGCACTGGGGCCTTGTTCTTCTCAGCTGCAGGTATGTTCCTTGTATTCCTCTTTTGTTTTGGCTTGGAGGCAGCTTTGGGTGCTTGTTTGGGCTTAGATGCAGCAGCCCCTGATTTGATAGCATCACCCATCAGCTTGGGTGCCTTAGGTGCTGGTGCAACTACCTCTTCTTCCTCTTCCTCTTCCATGATGGAAGCCTTTCCAAGCACTCTGGCCACGGTCTTCTTGACCCTTTCCTTCCTCTTCTTGCCTTCAGCAGCAACTGGCTCTTTGGGTGCAGGCTTTTCAGCTGAAGCTCTTGCCTTTGACATGGGCTGCCTGCCTGCTGGCCTTTTGATTTTCAAACCTGGCTTTGTGCCTTGAGCTGGCTCAACTCTCTTTGATGTGGCCTCTTCCTCTGCCACATAATCTTCATCTTCAGAATCAGAAGTTCTCTTCTTCCTCTGTCTGGTGGCAGCTTTTGGCAAATTGCTAGGAGTACTCCTGCTGCCATCATCTTAAGAACTTGAGGGACTAGTGCCCTCACTCATCTGCACCTGCTCTTCTGACATGTTCTGGCTGTCACTCTGGTCTAACATGATGAACAAGCTGACTGCTGACCTTGTGAACAGATTATAGATGAGGTAGAATAGATGAGCATCACAAAATGCAAAGATTTTTGCAAAAGAATGATCCAAAAACTTAGTTTTAGTTTCCCACTGAAATCATCTCGGATCTACCGATTCTTAAACTCGGTGATACCGAAGCAGTTTTGGCACCTAAACTAGTGAACTCGGTCAGACCGAGTCACAGTTCGGTGGCACCGAGACTGCTAGGGTTTCACAGAGTTCCAAAATTGGTCACACCGATAAGTAATTCTCGGTCAGACCAAGTCTCACTTGTGCAATGGCATAAGCCAAATCGGTGGGACCGAGTTTTTCAACTCGGTGGGTCCGAGATGGTTTCAGCGGAAACCTAACCCTAAAATTTTCGAATCAAACCTAATCTACGAGCGTATTGACTGGATAGGAGTGTTTCAATCGTGGCAAGAATCATGATGATCACAATGTGCTAAGAATCGGATTGGAGAATAGCACAAAGATCGAGTCCATACCCTAGTTCGGCGGAGACTCGCTACGGCGGCAACGGCGGGGCAGAATTCCCGTTGACGGCGATGGAGACCAGTGACTGGAGGCGGCTGGCAGCGAGAAGACGATCCGGAGACCACGTTGGCAGAGCAGGCTATCGCGCGGGCGAAGGGGTTCGGAGAAATTTCCAAATTTTGCCCGTGACTATATATAGCCCGACCCTGTCAGTGTGACCGAGTGGAACAACTCGGTGGCACCGAGATTCATAACTGTAAGCAGTTACTGAAACTTGGTGTGACTGAAAAGTTCAAATCGGTTGCACCGAGATCGAAAACCTAGATCAACTTAATTATCTCGGTAGGACCGAAAGTGGGGTATCGGTCAGACCGAGAATCATAAATAGGTTTTGGAAGTTTATGTCTATGACGAATCGGGGACTCCGAGCGCTCCTCACACAGAGTGGTTCGAATCTGACTTGATCAAATTTTGTGATATAGCATGAAAAAGAGTTTGAGACGAGAAAAGCATAGATAGCTAGAGGAGGTTCTTAGGCATTCTTGTCCATCCACTTGGCAAAAAGAAATAAAACCGAACAATCAAAACAACAAGTGGATGTCCTTGAATGAGTAAAATATGCAACCAGCATGCTCACACAATAAGATGGCAAATGAAATATGTGACAAGGCATGCACAACCAATTCTAGCATCTATCAAGCAATTTGCGATGACTAGGTCATCTATATATGAGTATATTGACTTAGGAGTCAAGTGAGAACACTTGATCATAGGTCATACTCATCGTTTAAGCTCAAGTGGGGTTACCACTTTTACATAAAGCATTGTTGTGTTCACATCTTTAGAGTTGCTTTAGCTCAAGTCTTAGAGTAAAGCTCCCCCTAGATGTGATATCCCCCCTAAGAGGGATGAACTAACCTTGGGTTTTGTCGATGATGACTTCATGTAGATGTTGAAGATGTGGACGCTCAATGTTGATGTAGATCACTTGGAGCTATCCATTTGAGTGAATTGCACTTTCAATACCTACATGGGTTAGTCCCACAAGGAACAAACAAGGATATCCATAGACATAGAGTGATGCACACACAAGATGATGTCCATGAAAACTTTTAGGTTACCTTGTCCCTTGTCTTACCAACAAGAGGGTTTGTGACTCCTTGAACTAGTGCAAGATGTGGAAGTTGATTGCACTTGTTCTTGCCAAAATAATAAGAGTGAAGTATGTTGGCGGAGTCACCCTCAAGAACTCTCTAGTTCTTCTTCTTTTGGATCCACACCATCTTGATGGGAATCCTTGGAGTTGTAGTCGTACTTGATGAAGTGGAACTTGAAGTAGTCTTGGGAATCCACTTGACTAAGGTCTTAGAACCTTCTTCAAATGCATCAATTTCCTGTTGAAGCTTGTCCTTGCCTTTTTGCTTGTAGTCTTGTGGTGGAAGATCATCTTGAGCTTGTGTCCCCTTGAAAGAAGTATCATACTTCTCTTGTTGAGGAAAAAACTTTGTCTTGGGGTATTAATCTTCTTCCCACTCAACTCCATTGGCATTGAACTTTCGTTCAAAACCAACACCTTGATTCTTCCGGTGCATTCCTTGCTTGCGCACAATTTCCTCGAATTGCTTACTCCCGGCAAGGCTTTTGTACACTCCTTTCTCTATAATTCCCTTCAATAAACTATTTTCTTGCTCAAGTGTAACTTGGCTAAGAGAATCATTAGTGGAATCAATAGAACTACTAGAAGCAACAATATTGGATTTAGCATGATCATTGTTACTGCTAGAGGAAGAATCTTTCTTGTTCTTGTTACTAGACTTGACTTGAGGCATGTAAGTGGATAAGAGTAAACGCTTGGCAATGTGAGAAGAACTTTTCTTGCGGAGATCATCATTGATTGCTTTTAAGAACTCATGCTCTTGCTCAAGATTGAGCTTTTCAAAGCGTAATTTCTCATGAGATCTTAAAAGTTCTCGATGATCTTCGAAGATAGTTTCATGAGCTAACTTAAGAGAGTTTAATTCTTTAGTTAGAGCCTCAATCTTCTCCTTATCATTGTCATTCGTTTTATCTTGATTAGCATGATTAATTGGTCTTTCATCATAGTATTCATCACTAGAGTTGTCAACAAGCAAATCATCACCTAACATGTCATCTTCATCACTATTGAAATCAACATACTCGGGATGTGTTACCTTAGGACCTTTGGCCATGAAGCATCTTCCAACTCCTTCATTTGGTGAGTCAAATATGTCGTAGGAGTTGGTTGACACAAGTGCTAGACCGGCAACACCTTCATCTTGAGTATCTTCGGAGTCGGAGTGATGACTTCTCTCGGAGTGGCTGTCGGAGTCGGAGCCGGATACCCATTCACCAACATGAGCTTGATGTCTTCGTCTTGTGTAGCTCCTTGATGTTTTTTCCTTCCTTTCCGAATCCTTGCTTCTCCGTGAGTATCTTCGTTCATAACGATCATCTCTACTCCTTCTTTCTCTTGGTGGTGATTCTTTGCTTCTCCTTTTTGGAGAATCTTCTCTTCTCTTGTAGGGAGCCGTACACTCATTGGAATAGTGTCCGAGTCTTCCGCAACTGTAGCAGTTTTGCTCTCGACTAGAAGATCTTTTGTCATTGTAGGACCTTGACTTGAAGCTTCTATCTTTTCTTCTACTCTTGTAGAACTTGTTGAAGTTCTTCACCATTAAGCTTAATTCTTCATTGAAGTCATCTTTCTCACTTGATGATGTGGGGGCTTCACATGAGGCTTTATAGGCACCACTTGACTTGTTGTGAAGTTCCTCTTTATCCTTAAGTGACATCTCATGAGCAACAATTCTTCCAATCACCTCTGTTGGCTTGAGATCTTTGTAATTGGGCATCATTTGGATCAATGTGCACACGGTATCATATTTTCCATCCAAGGCTCTTAGGATCTTCTTGATGATGAATCTATCGGTCATCTCTTCACTTCCTAAGCCGGCAATCTCATTTGTGATGAGAGCAAGCCTAGAGTACATTTCAGCGACACCTTCACCATCCTTCATATGGAACTTGTCAAGTTGACTTTGAAGAACATCCAACTTGGATTCCTTGACGGAGTCGGTACCTTCGTGCATATCAATCAAAGTGTCCCAAATTTCCTTTGCATTCTCAAAACGGCTGATTTTGTTGAATTCTTAGGGGCACAATCCGTTGAAGAGAATATCACAAGCTTGAGCATTGTATTGCAACATCTTCAACTCATCCGCGGTAGCTTCACGGTTTGGTTATTTCCCATCAAAGAAATCACCTTGCAAACCAACACACACAATAGCCCAAACGGCAGGGTTATGTCCAAGAATATGCATTTTCATTTTATGCTTCCAACTAGCAAAATTAGTACCATCAATGTAAGGACCTCTACGGTGATAATTTCCCTCGCTAGACGCCATACTCTCCTAGGTTGTGAAACCAAGGCTATGACTACCAGAAGCTATGGAGATCAAAGCAAATGGATACCAAAGCTCTGATACCACTTGTAGGATCGAAAGTATGTCTAGAGGGGGGGGTGATTAGACTGCTTGACCAAATAAAAACTTAACCTTTTCCCAATTTCAGTTCTTGGCAGATTTTAGCTATTGTAGGACAAGTCAAGCAATCATCACACAATTCAAGCAAGCATGCAAAGAGTATATTGGCAGCGGAATGTAAAGCATGCAACTTGCAAGAATGTAAGGGGAAGGGTTTGGAGAATTCAAACGCAATTGGAGACACGGATGTTTTTCTCGTGGTTCGGATAGGTGGTGCTATCCTACATCCACGTTGATGGAGACTTCAACCCACAAAGGGTAACGGTTGCGCGAGTCCACACAGGGCTCCACCCACAAAGGGTAACGGTTGCGCGAGTCCACAAAGGGCTCCACCCACGAAGGGTCCACGAAGAAGAAACCACCCATAAAGGGTCCACGAAGAAGCAACCTTGTCTATCCCACCATGGCCATCGCCCACACAGGACTTGCCTCACTAGAGGTAGATCTTCACGAAGTAGGCGATCTCCTTGCCCTTACAAACTCCTTGGTTCAACTCCACAATCTTGTCGGAGGCTCCCAAGTGACACCTAGCCAATCTAGGAGACACCACTCTCCAAGAAGTAACAAATGGTGTGTAGGTAATGAACTCCTTGCTCTTGTGCTTCAAATGATAGTCTCCCCAACACTCAACTCTCTCTCGTAGGATTTGGATTTGGTGGAAAGAAGATTTGAGTGGAAAGCAACTTGGGAAGGCTAGAGATCAAGATTCATATGATAGGAATGGAATATCTTGGTCTCAACACATGAGTAGGTGGTTCTCTCTCAGAACATATGAGTTGGAATTGTGTATGTGTTCTGATTGCTCTCTCCACGAATGAAGAGGAGGTGGAGGGGTATATATAGCCTCCACACAAAATCCAACCGTTACACATAGTTTTCCAATCTCGGTGGGACCGAATCAACAAACTCGGTCGGACCGGAAAGGTAAACCTAGTGACCGTTAGATATTTTCGGTGGGACTGACATGCAACTCGGTAGGACTGATATGGTTAGGGTTTGGGCATAACGTAATCTCGGTGAGACCGATTACACAAACTCGGTGGGACCGAATTTGGTAATTAGCTAACCAGAGAGTTGGTCAGGCAAACTTGGTGGGACCGATTTGCTCTTTTGGTGAGACCGAAAAGTTACAAAAAGGAAACACTGAATTTACATTGCAATCTCGGTGGGACCGATTCGCTCTCGAAAAGTTACGAAAGGGAAACAGAGAGTTGTAACCCCATCTCAGTGAGACCGAGATCCCTATTGGTAGAACCGATTTGCTAGGGTTTGGCAGTGGCTTCTAACAAATGAAACTCGGTGGCGCCGGATAGGAAGAATCGGTAGGACCGAGTTTGGCTTAGGGTTTTGGTCATATGTGGATATGGGAAAGTAGTTGAGGGTTTTGGAGCATATCACTAAGCACATGAAGCAAGAGGCTCATTAAGCAACACCTCATCCCTCCTTGATAGTATTGGCTTTTCCTAAAGACTCAATGTGATCTTGGATCACTAAAATGTAAAATGAAGAGTCTTGAGCTTTTGAGCTTGAGCCAATCCTTTGTCCTTAGCATTTTGAGGGTTCCACTTTCACATCCATGCCATGCCAATCATTGAGCTTTCCTGAAATAATCATCTTGGAATAGCATTAGCTCAATGAGCTATATGTTGTTATGAATTACCAAAACCACCTAGGGATAGTTGCACTTTCAATCTCCCCCTTTTTGGTAATTAATGACAACATATAGATCAAAGCTTCGACAAATGATAATAAGCATGAAATATATCATCGCTTTGAGAAGTATGTGACAAGTAAGAGCTCCCCCTAAATTTGTGCATATTTAAAATTTGCTTTGGACTGCAAATGCACAAAGAGTTAGAGTCATGGGTTACTCTTCCATGTCACATACATCTTGGTGGAGCGCTTAAAATGATAAGAATGAAATACATGCACTCATCACCAGTAATAGTGAATGATCACATAAGATAGATAAGATAATAGCATTCATCAAGCATTAAGTGTAGCTTATGATCAAACACATGATCATCAATGTCTCACAACTAATGACGTAGTATCTCAAGCACTCAAAAGAAAACAAAGTTAGAAAAACCACCAAATAAAGCAAGAGAGAAAAAGGCAACACTCTCTCTCTTGAAGCCTATGATCTATACATTTTTCTCCCCCTTTGGCAACAAGTTACCAAAAAGTTCCTAGAAAATGCATAGTACTAGATCGACGCTCAGGCTTAATCTTCAGGTGGTGATGGAGTCCGGATCACTCCAAGGACGAAGGCTTCTGTAGACGCTGAAGTAGACGCTGGAGTTGGAGCTGAAGTAGATGCTGGAGCTGGTGGAACTGAGGCTGTGGCTGGAGCTGAGGCAATTGCTCTTGTGTCAGGAACTGGCACTGCAGACGACCTCGGACCTCTTGGCACTCTGGCAAAGGCATCAGTTGTAGTCCCGCCTCTCCTCTCCTGCATGTCATCTTGGGGCTGCTCCACTGTAGTCTGAATCTCTGTTACCTTGACATCCAAGTCATAGAACTTTTGTTCCATGATTCTCTCTAGGCTTGCCTGGTTCTGAGTTAGGGTGGCTAGTCCTTTCTCAATCCGCAGGGTGGATGCAATCAGGTAACCAAGCTGCTTTTGTTTGGTTTTCAAGAAGTACTCAGATGCCTCCTCTTGAGTTGGCATCTTGGCAGCTTTCTCCTTCCTTGCCTTCTCCTTCTTTGCTTGTGCTTGGGCAGACGATGGCTCATTCTCAGTCATGACAACTTGATTGTCCTCAAAATCTGGACGGATGGGCAGGTGTTCCTTGTCCAATAAATATATGCCCATGCCCATCTTAGAGTTGATGAGCTCCTGAATCTGAGGGGCATATCCACAGCTCCTCTTCTGATCTGCTGCAGTCCTCTTGATAGTTTCTACTATGAGGCTCATGACCTTGAACTTCTGTGGCACATCAAAGACATGAAGAAAGTTGATTGCATGGCCTCTAATCATCTTGTGATCTCCAGACTTGGGCAAGAGAGTGTGCCTCAATATCCAATTTATAGTTGGCAGCCCTGACAGAAGGTAATGCACAGACCCAAATTTGAAGGTGTCAAGAGCTTCATTGGGAATTTCCTTGTACATGTTGGACATTGAGTTATGATCCATCTTTTTCTTGGCAAAAATGTCCAAGTCATCTGCTTGCTCCTCTGGGGCATTGATCAACTTTGCCCATTCCTCAATAGTAGATTGGTACCTCGTACCTTCAGACATCCAAGTGATCCTTCCATCTGGATAAAAATGTGCCGTGGAGTAGAATTGCATAATGAGCTCCTCGTTCCACTTTGTGAGCTTCTGCCCAACAAAGTCTGCAACTACACAAGCACTAAAGCTGTCATACACTCCAGGGTAGTGTTCCTCACTGTCCTTGATGTATTGCCATTCAACCCATCTCATATCATAGACTATTGGCTTCTTATCAAGCAGCACTGTCTCATAGAAATCTTGCTTCTCCTTGGTGTGAAATCTGTAGTCCACAGCAGTCCTCCTCCTTGAAGCATACGGGTCTGCTTCTCTCCACTTCCTCAGCCCTGAGTCTCTCCTGAGCTTCATATCCTCAGCCACAGGATGAGCATCGTTGTGGTCTGGGATCTTGGGCTTGAGCTTTCTAAGAACTTGCTCTTCATCCTCTTCTTCAGCAACAGTCTCAGGCACTGGGGCCTTGTTCTTCTCAGCTGCAGGTATGTTCCTTGTATTCCTCTTTTGTTTTGGCTTGGAGGCAGCTTTGGGTGCTTCTTTGGGCTTAGATGCAGCAGCCCCTGATTTGATAGCATCACCCATCAGCTTGGGTGCCTTAGGTGCTGGTGCAGCTACCTCTTCTTCCTCTTCCTCTTCCATGATGGAAGCCTTTCCAAGCACTCTGGCCACGGTCTTCTTGACCCTTTCCTTCCTCTTCTTGCCTTCAGCAGCAACTGGCTCTTTGGGTGCAGGCTTTTCAGTTGAAGCTCTTGCCTTTGACATGGGCTGCCTGCCTGCTGGCCTTTTGATTTTCAAACCTGGCTTTGTGCCTTGAGCTGGCTCAACTCTCTTTGATGTGGCCTCTTCCTCTGCCACATAATCTTCATCTTCAGAATCAGAAGTTCTCTTCTTCCTCTGTCTGGTGGCAGCTTTTGGCAAATTGCTAGGAGTACTCCTGCTGCCATCATCTTAAGAACTTGAGGGACTAGTGCCCTCACTCATCTGCACCTGCTCTTCTGACATGTTCTGGCTGTCACTCTGGTCTAACATGATGAACAAGCTGACTGCTGACCTTGTGAACAGATTATAGATGAGGTAGAATAGATGAGCATCACAAAATGCAGAGATTTTTGCAAAAGAATGATCCAAAAACTTAGTTTTAGTTTCCCACTGAAATCATCTCGGATCTACCGATTTTTAAACTCGGTGATACCGAAGCAGTTTTGGCACCTAAACTAGTGAACTCGGTCAGACCGAGTCACAGTTCGGTGGCACCGAGACTGCTAGGGTATCACAGAGTTCCAAAATCGGTCACACCGATAAGTAATTCTCGGTCAGACCGAGTCTCACTTGTGCAATGGCATAAGCCAAATCGGTGGGACCGAGTTTTTCAACTCGGTGGGTCCGAGATGGTTTCCGCGGAAACCTAACCCTAAAATTTTCGAATCAAACCTAATCTACGAGCGTATTGACTGGATAGGAGTGTTTCAATCGTGGCAAGAATCATGATGATCACAATGTGCTAAGAATCGGATTGGAGAATAGCACAAAGATCGAGTCCATACCCTAGTTCGGCGGAGACTCGCTACGGCGGCAACGGCGGGGCAGAATTCCCGTTGACGGCGATGGAGACCAGTGACTGGAGGCGGCTGGCGGCGAGAAGACGATCCGGAGACCACGTTGGCAGAGCAGGCTATCGCGCGGGCGAAGGGGTTCGGAGAAATTTCCAAATTTTGCCCGTGACTATATATAGCCCGACCCTGTCGGTGTGACCGAGTGGAACAACTCGGTGGCACCGAGATTCATAACTGTAAGCAGTTACTGAAACTCGGTGTGACTGAAAAGTTCAAATCGGTTGCACCGAGATCGAAAACCTAGATCAACTTAATTATCTCGGTAGGACCGAAAGTGGGGTATCGGTCAGACCGAGAATCATAAAGAGGTTTTGGAAGTTTAAGTCTATGACGAATCGGGGACTCCGAGCGCTCCTCACACAGAGTGGTTCGAATCTGACTTGATCAAATTTTGTGATATAGCATGAAAAAGAGGTTGAGACGAGAAAAGCATAGATAGCTAGAGTAGGTTCTTAGGCATTCTTGTCCATCCACTTGGCAAAAAGAAATAAAACCGAACAATCAAAACAACAAGTGGATGTCCTTGAATGAGTAAAATATGCAACCAGCATGCTCACACAATAAGATGGCAAATGAAATATGTGACAAGGCATGCACAACCAATTCTAGCATCTATCAAGCAATTAGCGATGACTAGGTCATCTATATATGAGTATATTGACTTAGGAGTCAAGTGAGAACACTTGATCATAGGTCATACTCATCGTTTAAGCTCAAGTGGGGTTACCACTTTTACATAAAGCATTGTTGTGTTCACATCTTTAGAGTTGCTTTAGCTCAAGTCTTAGAGTAAAGCTCCCCCTAGATGTGATATCCCCCCTAAGAGGGATGAACTAACCTTGGGTTTTGTCGATGATGACTTCATGTAGATGTTGAAGATGTGGACGCTCATTGTTGATGTAGATCACTTGGAGCTATCCATTTGAGTGAATTGCACTTTCAATACCTACATGGGTTAGTCCCACAAGGAACAAACAAGGATATCCATAGACATAGAGTGATGCACACACAAGATGATGTCCATGAAAACTTTTAGGTTACCTTGTCCCTTGTCTTACCAACAAGAGGGTTTGTGACTCCTTGAACTAGTGCAAGATGTGGAAGTTGATTGCACTTGTTGTTGCCAAAATAATAAGAGTGAAGTATGTTGGCGGAGTCACCCTCAAGAACTCTCTAGTTCTTCTTCTTTTGGATCCACACCATCTTGATGGGAATCCTTGGAGTTGTAGTCGTACTTGATGAAGTGGAACTTGAAGTAGTCTTGGGAATCCACTTGACTAAGGTCTTAGAACCTTCTTCAAATGCATCAATTTCCTGTTGAAGCTTGTCCTTGCCTTTTTGCTTGTAGTCTTGTGGTGGAAGATCATCTTGAGCTTGTGTCCCCTTGAAAGAAGTATCATACTTCTCTTGTTGAGGAAAAAACTTTGTCTTGGGGTATTGATCTTCTTCCCACTCAACTCCATTGGCATTGAACTTTCGTTCAAAACCAACACCTTGATTCTTCCGGTGCATTCCTTGCTTGCGCACAATTTCCTCGAATTGCTTACTCCCGGCAAGGCTTTTGTACACTCCTTTCTCTATAATTCCCTTCAATAAACTATTTTCTTGCTCAAGTGTAACTTGGCTAAGAGAATCATTAGTGGAATCAAGAGAACTACTAGAAGCAACAATATTGGATTTAGCATGATCATTGTTACTGCTAGAGGAAGAATCTTTCTTGTTCTTGTTACTAGACTTGACTTGAGGCATGTAAGTGGATAAGAGTAAACGCTTGGCAATGTGAGAAGAACTTTTCTTGCGGAGATCATCATTGATTGCTTTTAAGAACTCATGCTCTTGCTCAAGATTGAGCTTTTCAAAGCGTAATTTCTCATGAGATCTTAAAAGTTCTCGATGATCTTCGAAGATAGTTTCATGAGCTAACTTAAGAGAGTTTAATTCTTTAGTTAGAGCCTCAATCTTCTCCTTATCATTGTCATTCGTTTTATCTTGATTAGCATGATTAATTGGTCTTTCATCATAGTATTCATCACTAGAGTTGTCAACAAGCAAATCATCACCTAACATGTCATCTTCATCACTATTGAAATCAACATACTCGGGATGTGTTACCTTAGGACCTTTGGCCATGAAGCATCTTCCAACTCCTTCATTTGGTGAGTCAAATATGTCGTAGGAGTTGGTTGACACAAGTGCTAGACCGGCAACACCTTCATCTTGAGTATCTTCGGAGTCGGAGTGATGACTTCTCTCGGAGTGGCTGTCGGAGTCGGAGCCGGATACCCATTCACCAACATGAGCTTGATGTCTTCATCTTGTGTAGCTCCTTGATGTTTTTTCCTTCCTTTCCAAATCCTTGCTTCTCCGTGAGTATCTTCGTTCATAACGATCATCTCTACTCCTTCTGTCTCTTGGTGGTGATTCTTTGCTTCTCCTTTTTGGAGAATCTTCTCTTCTCTTGTAGGGAGCCGTACACTCATTGGAATAGTGTCCGGGTCTTCCACAACTGTAGCAGTTTCGCTCTCGACTAGAAGATCTTTTGTCATTGTAGGACCTTGACTTGAAGCTTCTATCTTTTCTTCTACTCTTGTAGAACTTGTTGAAGTTCTTCACCATTAAGCTCAATTCTTCATTGAAGTCTTGTTTCTCACTTGATGATGTGGGGGCTTCACATGAGGCTTTATAGGCACCACTTGACTTGTTGTGAAGTTCCTCTTTATCCTTAAGTGACATCTCATGAGCAACAATTCTTCCAATCACCTCTGTTGGCTTGAGATCTTTGTAATTGGGCATCATTTGGATCAATGTGCACACGGTATCATATTTTCCATCCAAGGCTCTTAGGATCTTCTTGATGATGAATCTATCGGTCATCTCTTCACTTCCTAAGCCGGCAATCTCATTTGTGATGAGAGCAAGCCTAGAGTACATTTCAGCGACACCTTCACCATCCTTCATATTGAACTTGTCAAGTTGACTTTGAAGAACATCCAACTTGGATTCCTTGACGGAGTCAGTACCTTCGTGCATATCAATCAAAGTGTCCCAAATTTCCTTTGCATTCTCAAAACGGCTGATTTTGTTGAATTCTTCGGGGCACAATCCGTTGAAGAGAATATCACAAGCTTGAGCATTGTATTGCAACATCTTCAACTCATCCGCGGTAGCTTCACGGTTTGGTTCTTTCCCATCAAAGAAGACACCTTGCAAACCAACACACACAATAGCCCAAACGGCGGGGTTATGTCCAACAATATGCATTTTCATTTTATGCTTCCAACTAGCAAAATTAGTACCATCAATGTAAGGACCTCTACGGTGATAATTTCCCTCGCTAGACGCCATACTCTCCTAGGTTGTGAAACCAAGGCTATGACTACCAAAAGCTATGGAGATCAAAGCAAATGGAGACCAAAGCTCTGATACCACTTGTAGGATCGAAAGTATGTCTAGAGGGGGGGGGGTGATTAGACTGCTTGACCAAATAAAAACATAACCTTTTCCCAATTTCAGTTCTTGGCAGATTTTAGCTATTGTAGGACAAGTCAAGCAATCATCACACAATTCAAGCAAGCATGCAAAGAGTATATTGGCAGCGGAATGTAAAGCATGCAACTTGCAAGAATGTAAGGGGAAGGGTTTGGAGAATTCAAACGCAATTGGAGACACGGATGTTTTTCCCGTGGTTCAGATAGGTGGTGCTATCCTACATCCACGTTGATGGAGACTTCAACCCACAAAGGGTAACGGTTGCGCGAGTCCACACAGGGCTCCACCCACAAATGGTAACGGTTGCGTGAGTCCACAAAGGGCTCCACCCACGAAGGGTCCACGAAGAAGCAACCACCCACAAAGGGTCCACGAAGAAGCAACCTTGTCTATCCCACCATGGCCATCGCCCACACAGGACTTGCCTCACTAGTGGTAGATCTTCACAAAGTAGGCGATCTCCTTGCCCTTACAAACTCCTTGGTTCAACTCCACAATCTTGTCGGAGGCTCCCAAGTGACACCTAGCCAATCTAGGAGACACCACTCTCCAAGAAGTAACAAATGGTGTGTAGGTAATGAACTCCTTGCTCTTGTGCTTCAAATGATAGTCTCCCCAACACTCAACTCTCTCTCGTAGGATTTGGATTTGGTGGAAAGAAGATTTGAGTGGAAAGCAACTTGGGAAGGCTAGAGATCAAGATTCATATGATAGGAATGGAATATCTTGGTCTCAACACATGAGTAGGTGGTTCTCTCTCAGAACATATGAGTTGGAATTGTGTATGTGTTCTGATTGCTCTCTCCACGAATGAAGAGGAGGTGGAGGGGTATATATAGCCTCCACACAAAATCCAACCGTTACACACAGTTTTCCAATCTCGGTGGGACCGAATCAACAAACTCGATCGGACCGGTATGGTTAGGGTTTGGGCATAACGTAATCTCGGTGAGACCGATTACACAAACTCGGTGGGACCGAATTTGGTAATTAGCTAACCAGAGAGTTGGTCAGGAAAACTCGGTGGGACCGATTTGCTCTTTCGGTGAGACCGAAAAGTTACAAAAAGGAAACACTGAATTTACATTGCAATCTCGGTGGGACCGATTCGCTCTCGAAAAGTTATGAAAGGGAAACAGAGAGTTTGCAACCCCATCTCGGTGAGACCGAGATCCCTATTGGTAGAACCGATTTGCTAGGGTTTGGCAGTGGCTTATGACAAATGAAACTCGGTGGCGCCGGATAGGAAGAATCGGTAGGACCGAGTTTGGCTTAGGGTTTTGGTCATATGTGGATATGGGAAAGTAGTTGAGGGTTTTGGAGCATATCACTAAGGACATGAAGCAAGAGGCTCATTAAGCAACACCTCATCCCTCCTTGATAGTATTGGCTTTTCCTAAAGACTCAATGTGATCTTGGATCACTAAAATGTAAAATGAAGAGTCTTGAGCTTTTGAGCTTGAGCCAATCCTTTGTCCTTAGCATTTTGAGGGTTCCACTTTCACATCCATGCCATGCCAATCATTGAGCTTTCCTGAAATAATCATCTTGGAATAGCATTAGCTCAATGAGCTATATGTTGTTATGAATTACCAAAACCACCTAGGGATAGTTGCACTTTCACTTCTAAGCGTGCAAAACGGGATGGTTCGGGTTCGGTGCAAAGTAGAGGAAGTAGACGTTCTCGGGGCGTTGTGGGAAGTAGTGGTTCACGCGACGATAGTTGAACTTGGCGTTTGCCTTACATGGGTCTTCGGCGACGGTAGTCGTACATGGTTCGGAGTGGTACTTGCGTCTTCGGACTTGCCGGTCTCAATTCTTGCGACGATAGCGGTACACGTAGTCATAGTGTTTGGGTCATTGGTAGATGTACTAGACGCATCCTCAGGTTTAGTCATACACGAGGGTCTTGACGAATCCACGTAGTTGTACACGTTCAAGTAGAAGTTCATGCGGCGTCGTGGCACTTGGCGCATCCACAAGGTACATGATGTCGTGGTACTTGACGATTTCGGAGACATCGAAAGACGAACTTAGCAGTCCTCCTTGACCTGGTACTTGGCATGCATCAATCTGTTGACCAACAATGTAAATAGGCGGTAGAGAGGTCTCTTGCGGTTTTCCGGTCAACGTGAACAGGAGGCCAAAGCAGGGCACATCGACTACAAGAGGAGCTAGGGTTCTTGCCTGCCATGACGGCTTGCGAGAGGATGATGAAGCAGTGGTGGTCAACGCCCATGGCGGTTCAGGGCACGGTGCAGGGCTGCAAGCACGCGTGGAGAGGAGCCCGACAGGGGAGCTGACGGAGGGGGACGGAGGAGGCCACAGAGGGCTTGCCGGCAAGAAGGCTGGGAGGGGTGGCGCTGGGGACCTGCTGGTCTTCGGGGCATGGCGCGCCGGCTACAGAGGACGACGAGGTGGCGAAGGAGGAGCTCTTTTCTGAGGAACTGGTTGCTGGTAGCGCGACGGGCGGCAGGGTCGAGCAGGAGCAGGGGCTGGCCAGCAGGGCAGTAGGCGCAGTGAGGTGAAGCTGGGCCGACGACGAGAACGGAGACGACAAGGCGGCGGGATGGAGCTCCGGCAGCAGCAGGGCACTGTGGCTGCATGGATGGAGCTGTGAGCTCGGCGTCCATGGAAGGACGACGAGGAGGCCGGAGACGCGAGGGCAAGGCGGGCGGTGCTCCGGTGGCTTTAGTCACCAGCGGGGCCGGAGCGACGGGAGGCCACGGGGCTTGCCCAGGCTGGCTGCTGGTGCCCCAACGAGAACAGGAGCAGGGAACCACAGGAGGGGGTCGGTCCTGGCCACGGGGATCGCTGCGAGGAAGAGAGTGGGAAGAGGGAGAGATGGGAATCGGGCGAAGGAGCGATGCGTGTGTGCGTGCGGTGCTGCTGGCGGCGGTGAGGGAACAAGAGGAGATGGGATCGAGCGGAGGCCTCTCCTGTGGCTAGGGTTAGAAGGGAGTGGACCTTGGAGGCCGGTCCAGTGGAGAGGGAGGCACCTACGTGCAGATGGCCTAGGGATTAGGTGGGCCGGCTTCTGCTGGGCCTCGTGGCCTGCTGGGCTCTGCTCTCTCTCTCTCTCAATTCCCTTTAACAGAAAGCATAGAGAGGAGAAAAAGGAAAAGGGGGGTTAGAGAAAGAATTTGGGCATGCGGTTAAATTTCCCGGACTCATAAAAATGAGTTCGTTTTGAGAAAATGCATTTGGCACCGCTTGGAAGGATTGCATTTGAACATATTTGAATGTGATTCAAATAAGTTTGAATTAGGAAAACATTTTTGGAGAGTCCAAAAATGTTTGCAATTTTTGTGGAGATCAGGAAAGCGATGAAAGAAATTATGGGCAAAGTTTGAGGAGCAAATTTGAAGCAGAAAAGACATGGGGAATATTTGCAAGTGTGTTATGGTTAATTCCAAAAGAATGGAATATTTATTATAGCTCCCTAATATTGGGAGGATATGTTGTAAAGAGAATCACCATGTGAATTCCCTCAGTTTAAATGGACCAAAGATCCATGCAATTTATTTAGTTGTGTTTTAGTTAGCTTTGAGAAAAAGATGGCATGATGCGATGCAAATGATGCTATGATGCAAGGCAACAAACAAACGAAACACATGACAACAACGAAAAACATGGAAGCCGTCTGGAGCGTCGGTCTTGGGGTGTCACACGCTTTGATCGGGTGGGTCCCGACTGTCAGGCACTTCCTTGCGTGCGAAGATGTAGCTGGTGGGTCCCAGCAGTCAGGGGGGCAAATCATTTTTTTTGCCCGTAATATGGACGCACTTCCTTGCGTGCGAAGATGTAGCTGCTGGGTCCCAGCAGTCAGGGGGGAAACATGTTTTTAGCGAAATACAGTGGCCCGTCCGGTGGATCCCTGCTGTCAGATGGAGGAATCATTATTTTGCGCGTAACAAGGAGGCATTTCGTTGCTGCGGCCATGGACCCAGTTGTCAGCCTCTCCATGTACAGTACTCTTCCAATGGGAGTTGTTCGTTGACCACATTGACCACGCAACGCCGAGAACACTAGGGCGGTGGACGACGGCGAGGCCTAGGAAGGGGACGATGCGGAGCCGGGGAAGACGCGTCAGTGGATGCCCATGTGGAGGGGAGTACGTGGGTTGACTGCTTCGGCTGCGGTGTGAGGCTGCCATCACCGGAGAATAACAGGAGGTGTGGGTGAGTACAGAGGGATGGCGCCAGCGGTGGTAGCACAGCCGGACACGGGAGGTAGGAGCAGGCGGCACGGCCAACGCTTGTTTGGGCGGCCAGAGCAAGAAGACCACAGGTTGAAGAAGCACTACGGCCGTTGGATGGACATCTTACGGTCACTGGAGCTAGAATCGTTCATATTTACTAAGTTGACAAAGCCCTCCGTCCCCGTCATCTTAGTAGGCTCACAAGTCAGCCTCCCATAAGGTGGGTCCCAGCTAGCAGGGTGGTATTCATTTTTTTGTGCATAATAAGGAAGCACTTCCTTGCATGCGAAGATATAGCTGGTGGGTCCGAGCTTTCTGCGGTGGGAACGTTTTTTGCGAAATACAGAGGCCCTTTCGGTTGGTCCTAGATGTCAGGTGGAGGAATCATTATTTTGCGTGTAATAAGGAGGCATTTCCTTGTGTGCGGCTATGGACCCAGCTATCAGCCTCTCCACGTACAGTCCATGTCCGATGGATGTCGTTCATTGACCACCACCATGTCGAGAACACCAGGGCGGTGGATGACGGCAAGGCCTAGGAAGGGGATGACGCGGAGCCATGGAAGAGGCGACAGTGGATGCCCACACGGAGAGGAGTACGAGGGTTCACTGGTCCGGCTATGGTGTGAGGCTGCCATCGCCGCAGAATAACAAGGGGTGTGGGTGAGTAGAGGGATGGCCTGGCCAGCAGTGGGAGTAGTAGGGGGCGGTGAGGCCTGTGCGGCAGCACAGCCGGCCATGGGAGCAGGAGCAGGCGGCACGACCGGTGCTGCTTTGGGCGGCTGGAACAAGAAGACCAGAGGTTGAAGAAGCACGACAGTCATTGGATGGACATCGTACGGTCACTGCAGCTAGAATCATTTGTACTGACTAAGTTGACAAAGCCCTTGGTAATCGTCAACTTAGTAGGCCCACAGGTCAGCCTCCAAAACGGTGCGCCCCAGATGTCAGGGGGAGGAATCATTTTTTGGGCGGCTGAAGCTAGAATATCCGAGACTGTAGAAGAAGCACAACATTCGTTGGATGGACATCCAACGACCACTACTGCTAGAACCGTGTGTTGACTATAAGTTAACAAAGCCTTGCATACACGTCAACTTACTTTTTTTAGGGGACACGTCAACTTAGTAGGCCCACAAGTGTGTGGCAGAGAACTTATAACCCATTTGTGATTTGTAAGACTTTACAACCCATTTTTGAATTCTAATGGAATTTACTACAACCCATTTTACAGTTTGTTAAAAGTACATCCCATTTTCTAGTAAGGACAACGATAAATAATTTCAACCAACCGTTCAAAACAGAATTCAAAAAAATTCCCACATTTTGATGGGATACAAAATATTTTTATCCCAAAATTTCTAGTCACATCAAATACAATTTCAATATAAATTTGGATTACGTAAAAATCCAAAGAAACATTGCGCGTGCAACAATTAATGAAATTAAAATATTCAAATTCCAAAAATAATATTTTATAAACTAATTACGTGTTTGGTGCATTTTTTATAGTTACTGCCCAGTTTTTAGAATTACATCCCATTTAATATTTATTAAAGCCCATTTTCCTGTTAAGCCTAACGCATCCCTCCTAGGAAAGATTTGCTGCCCAGTGTGGCGGAGAATAACAAGTTGACCTTGCTTGGGTATTCCTAAAAAAGGTATATCTGGGCTAGCCATTTTCAGCTTGAAAAAAAACTAATATCTGGGTTGGGTATCTGGCTTGGGCTAGATGGGCCACAGCCTGCCCAGTTAATACCCTGCTCTCCTCTGAACAACAATGAAAACATCGCTCAAGAAAAACTCTGCAGTGCTCAC
The DNA here is from genome assembly GCF_056163025.1 of Triticum urartu. NCBI lineage: Eukaryota > Viridiplantae > Streptophyta > Magnoliopsida > Poales > Poaceae > Triticum > Triticum urartu. Next base: position 333,874,769 of record NC_141879.1, on the reverse strand, counting down.
ACCTTAAAAACAGAAATACTACTCGAGCTACTTGGTCCTAGCTGTCGGTCGTTCCTTGTGCAATTCTCTCCTTTATTGACTACATAGGTTGACAATGGTGTGGGACCGTGATGTCAGGAAACCAGGAGGAAGCAAAAAAAATATAGAGGCACTTGCGTACGTACGGCTATGGACCTAGTGGGTCCCTACTATCATCCAGTCAAAATAAAGTCATCTCCTGAATCCTCATGTTCGTTGACCATGTTGACAATGCTCGGCGCCACGGCGAGCGCAACAACTTGAAGGATGATGGAGTGGGCCTCGTGGGCCCTACGGATGGTCTGATACAGCGTCCGCTGCTCATTCAGGAAGACAGGATCATCAGACACCTATGAGCACCTTCGAGAGACTGATACGGCATGAAACGATAAGGCCGTGCTTGAGAGCTTTGGTTTATTTCACACCTGTATTAAGATACAAGTGTAATTTACTCATCATCAGAAACAATACATAAAATATAGGCGTAATGAAACCGAGGGCCCGAGGTCTGTAAGTAAAACCGGTGGGTTACACATGTAATTTGAGAGACCGGTATATATTTTACTAGTCGAAATCGACCAACCAAGCGCTTCGCCCGAGACCATCTACTTTTATTTACAAGCGATTTTGGTTGGAAAACGACGATCCAATCACAACCTAAGATGATGAGTTTGTCGGAAGATCATATGGTTTCACCTCTAACCTACCCAAGTTGTCGTATAAGCTATGCATGAAACATAAGACAATGAACTTCTTAAGCACAGAAACAATAGAAGAGGATGATCTTCTTAACATGCAAATCACGGGCATTAGATCAACATGCAAAACAATATGAAGCATTATTCTCAGGAGGCACGGTGAACAGCTCGTGATGCCGCATGGTACAACATTCCAAGCTCAACTTTGCAATCAAACTCACAAGGCCTGGCATTACATAGAAAACATTCAGAACAAACTCTTAAAATACCTTACATCAGTCAACATTCATGTGACTATGCATCTCAGCAGAGTAAATATTTACTTCTGAACTGAAGACAGGAATAGGAAAAAACGATCGACGTTTGCTCATAGCAAAGGGCGTCCCACTCAAAAATATCAAATGCATGTCTTCTGGCTAACATCAATGAGCAAAAATTGACAAGGTTTTCCAATTCCAATATATTAAACTAATGTCTTCTTGCTAACATCAATGATTAAACTTTGACAAGATTTTCCCATTCAAAATATGTAATGCCTATGATTGTGGAACGGGCAGGGTTTGTCATCAATTTGTCATCTGATAGTCCGGTGGCTCAAGCTGACGACGAATGATTAGAGAACCATCCAATGTATTGTGCATGATGAAGTATTATGAAGGACACGAACCATCTGAACATTTTGTGCAGTTCCATTGAAATCGAGTTGAGCATCCCTGTGGATTTTGTATTTATATGCTGCCAGAAAACAAAGACACATCAGCACACACATGAATATTGGCCCCACTGTCAACCCACCAATCGGTGGACTAACAAACTGAAAGTACGGTAAATAGATTACCATACCCAGATGCCCCATCATTGTTGCTTAGAGTGACATTGACAGACTTGGAGTCCTGTCCTGGCTTCTCGGTATTTGTCTGGGCACTTGTTTGCCCAGTGTTCCTCTGAACCACAAGTAAACCAGCCATCTCTCCTTTTGTCTTTCTTCTTACCCTTCTTAATGGACGATGCTGGCAGGACCATTCAAACATATAGTCCAGTGGCTCAAGGTGACAGTGAATGATTAGAGAACCATTCGATGTATTGTGCATGATGAAGTATTATGGAGGACACAAACCATCGGGACATTTTGTGCAGTTCCACTAAAATCAAGCTGAGCATCCCCGTGGATATCGTATTTATATGCTGCAAGAAAACAAATACACAACATGGCCCCAATGTCAACCCACCAATCGGTGGACTAACAAACTGAAAGTACGGCAAACAGATTACCATACCCATATGCCCCATCATTGTTGCTTAGAATGACATTTATAGTTTTGGACTCCTGTCCTAGCTTCTTGTACTTGTTTGGGCACTTTTTGCCCAGTGCACTCCACGTGTTGTAGAGTTTCCTATGCTCTCTGCAGACTAGTCATGTCACTAGCATCTACTAATACTCTGTAAAGCTTCTCAATCATTCCTTGTGTAATGTAGCGCAAACAGTGACTGCTTCTTTCTGCAAAGTGGTAAGACCAACTGGACCCACTAATGCAGTAGTTTGCCTTAGACACATTGGCTCCTTTTGTGCAGTTCAACTAAAATCAAAGTCGGAATAAAACCGAGCTTTAATTTTGATATCCCTGTAAGCAACAATAGGTATAAGGGAAACAATTACTGAGAAATAACGGTTCATGACTTGTACTCCCAGAAGAAAAACATCTACTGATCTACCTTATCTCAATGGGAAACAAAGTAGGAGAGTAGCAATTCTCAATTAGTGTGATTCATTCATATTAGCTGAGACATTATCTTAACAATGACTTGTTTCAACATGTATAAAGAACGACAAAGCATAAAAGTATCATTCCTAAAACAATGCGACTGATTCATTTTAACAGAGACATTATCTTAACAATACCTTGGTTAAACATGTAGCAAGAACTACAAAGCAGGATAGTGCCATTTGTAAAACACTATAACTGATATATAATAACAGAGACTTATCTGAATAATACATTTCTTAAACATGTACTCCGGCCGATCCCTAACAGAAATGGTACTCCCGCCGATCCCTAACAAGTGTTGCAGTTTTGAACTAAGATTCAGTAATTAATTATGAGAGTGGCATTGCTTAATTTTACCAGCGGCATTAGATTAACAAAAAGCATAAACAGTTCCAGGGGGGAGAGGGCGCAACAACAACATGTGCTTCTATCTACTTATAAATGGGGTGATGCAGAGTTTGTTGTAACAAAGCAACAAGCATCATGTCTGGGTTGGTACCATTTTTGTTCACTACTTAATGGGAAAAGACAGCAATACAATAGCTTAAATTCAACATTTATTTAAAACAGTACCAATACAAGTAGCACAACATCTCAAAACACACTGCATGATCATGTGGATGAAGGCAAGTACCAACCTGTCATGACGCACACAAGATCACTTATGAATCTGCCAACACGAATAGGAAATCTAATCTCGTTTTGTGCAGTTGCACTGAAATCAAGCAAAGTCGCCGGTGTGACATTTAAGTTTGCTATAGCAGCAAGTTGAATAGATATCCCTGATTTAACAGAGGCAAAAAAGGAAACAATTACTTCCAATAAAGGAGGATGAAACATGTGGCCAAAAAAAGAAGCATCTACCTTATCTTGATGGAAAACAAAGTATAGGACAGTAGCATTTCTAAAACGGTTGCATTGATTCATATTAACAGAGAAATTCTCTTAAAACAGTTTAGTAGTTAATTCTGAGAGTGGCATTGCTTAATTTTACCATCAGCATTAGATTAAGAAAAATCATAAACAGTTCCAGGGGAGAGTGGGCGCAACAACACCATGTTCTTCCATCTACTTATAAAGGGGGTGATGTAGAATTTGTTGTAACAAAGCAACAAGCATCATGTTTGGGTTGGTACCATTTGTGTTCACTACTTAATGGGAAAAGAGAGCAATACAATAGCTTCAATTCAACATTTATTTAAAATAGTACCAATACAAGTAGCACAACATCTCAAAATACGCCGCACGATCATGTGGATGAAGGCAAGTACCAACCTGTCATGACGCACACAAGATCACCTACGAATCTGCCAACACGAATAGGAAATCCAATCTCGTTTTGTGCTGTTGCACTGAAATCAAGCAAAGTCGCCGGTGTGACGTTTAAGTTTGCTAGGAAACAAGTTTAATAGATATCCCTGTTTTAACAAAGGCAAAACAGGAAACAATTACTGGCCAATAAAGGAGGATGAAACAAACAGTGACAAAAAGATGCATCTAACTTATCTTGATGGAAAACAAAGTAGGATAGTAGCATTTCTAAAACAGTTGCATTGATTCATATTAACTGAGACATTCTCTTAACACAACATTCATTAAGAATGTAATTTTCTTCTAACAGTGGCATTGCTTCAATTTTCCAACAGCATTCTTAGATTAACAACAGCAAAATAGCTGTATGGGACATGACATGGGACATGGGACATGCCAGCACCATGTGCGTCCACATGTATAAATGGGTGATGCAGAGTATGTAGCCAAGCAACATATCTGCATTGGTCCCATATTTGTTCTCTTTGGAACTTTTTCCTATGTGAGGGCAGCAAATCTAGTCCTACACAAACTACCCGACCCCCCAGTTTCTTTCCCTTTTCAGCAAAGAGATTGGTTCCTTAAAGATGTGTGTACTGGGTTACCCCATTTTTCCCTTTTCGACCAACAAAGCGGCTGGATAGCTAGTCTATACTACTTTCCCTCCCTCCTTTCCTCATTGAACCATGTCCTAGATTCGTGCTCCACCCCATCGCACCCTTATTTCCTCTTTGAACTAGGACCTAGATTCGACTATAGAATCGAAAAAGATCCGCATGCAGCTAGAGCAATTACGGTTTCAAAGAAAGTTATACATTAGGGTCGTCATGATGTGGCAACGCGTGCGGTGGGAGGCCGGATCTTCCCACACTATGTATGACAGCGAGGAAGAAGGGGTCAGTGGCCCTCCCGCATAGGCACTGGGTGAAAGAGAAAAGTGCAGCCGGCAGTGGATTGCCTCCCTCACCGAAGGCGATAGAGTGAACGCTGCACCTTCTCCCCTTCCTAGTGCGACAGGATCCAGACGCCTCCTTCGCCAGCTGTGAGGGGGTGAGAGAGACAGAGGCCACAACACGGTCTTGTTTAGATCTGGTCAAGAGGGTGAGAGACTGTGAATATAGCAAACCTTAGCAAAGGAACATTGAGCCTCCAACGTGTATATATATGTAGTGCAGCGAGAGTGTGGAGAGTGCAAACCCTAGCGAACAAGCGCTGAGGCTCCAGCTTATATAGTGTACTACATATATACTGTATTACGGACTGAGCTCTGGTGCCTTAACTGCACCTGCCTTTGGCTGTATGACAGGTGGGTCCAAAATGTGGCAGGCCCACCTGTCATACACCCAAAGGCAGCTGCACTAAGTCAATGAAGCTGCGTCCATATAGTACCCGTGTATACTACTAATATACAACAGATTGGTTTTCTTATTCTCTCCATAACAATCGTTTTAAATTGTGTAAGTACGAAACGAAACTCTTTATTTAGGGGCTGTTTGGTTCTAGGCCTAGGAATGCCACATTTTGCCACACAAAATTTTCCACGCTTGCCTAAGGTTAGTTCTTCAAAATGAGAGCCACAAGTTGGCAAGCCTAAGGGAATCTTGCCACACTTTTTGAGTGTATGTCATGTGGTGCCCTAGTGTGGCAAAAAGTATAAGGTAAGGTTTGAACCAAACACCCTCCTAAGTTGGTCAAAGTTGCCTAACCTTAGGTGTGGCAACATGTGGCAATCATAGTCACAAATAAAACAGCCCCTTAACGTACCAGTGGAGAAAAATACTACTTCCGATGAACTAACGATCCAGGCGTCCTGGTCGCACTTCCTGTCCTTCACGTGTGGTACACTACCCTCCCTTAAGTGAACAACCACACATGTGCCAAATTATCGGAAATGTGTGAGAGTGTGTACAAATAAAGAATTTTAATTTCAATTATCGGAAAGGTTTGAGAGTACGCACAGTTTGCCCTCTCTCAATAATTATGGTTTGTTGTGTTCGGCCTAAACTTGGCCAAACTTTACAAAGTTTGACTTCAGTCAAATCTAATATGCAGAGTAAATAAAAACGGAGGGCTACTACGTCCATCCGGGTTTTTAGTCCACACCATTTTTTAATCAAAGTTAATAACTGGACAAATAAAATTACAGGGTAGCTGAAGACAAAGTTGTGAGAAGGCTTAGAAATCAATACAAAACTTATGCTTGTAGTACCAATGTCGATCCTTCTTCGAGGAAACATTTGGTTCATAGCCAATTGTGTGATAAAATTGCACCAACGTGAAAGACGACTGCGTCTCCAACGCAACCAAGGTGAACTGAGGAAGGATATCATCTTTGTGGGTAACAAACAAAGAGCACTGATGGAAGACAGCTTGTTTTTCGTGGAAAATTGATCAGCTTCACCAGCTGACGCAACGATGAGGCGCAACCATGAGCATCGATATGTCATCGTGGTGATGCATTATCCATTTGGCATCAAGTTTGGGTGAGGAACCTATGAAGTTCGACAAATCCTCACTGTGGTCTATTTCTTCTCATTAATCAAGCTCGAGGAAGGAATAAGCACGTGGCAGAGGACAGCGAGGCATAACAAAAATGGCCATCCAATTTTGTGCAGTTCCACTAAAATTGAGGAAGACATGCCCGGGTATGGAGATACACATCGCTGTTTGCAAAAATATAAAAAGGGATATAGTGTTGTTACTTTGTTTTGGCAGTGGTACAAAATTAACAATGACATCTCAATTGTCATTAAGAATTAATGAAAAGTATACCAGCAAACAGAAGCATCATGATTATCTTGATGAGAACTAAACCAGGATACATGAGAAAAAAAGCATTTCTTCATTTAACCAGTGATAGTATTAGATTAGCAGCAGCAATAGGAGCATATGGTCAATGACCGCACAACCACCATGTACTTTTTGTCAAAACAACATGTATACCTCCACCGAGGCATAAATCAGGAAAACTTTTCGAGTGGCATTTCCTCTATAATAGTAGGTGATGTTGGACCAGCGGACGAAGCCTAGCTACTATACATGGGGAGTTGGGGAGTAGTCGCATAGAAGAAAACCCACATGCAGCGACCTAGGGAGCTGGACCAGTACAAGAAGTTATACCTCAGGTGGGCGAGATGTCGCTTAGGCGGGCGGGCATGATCTGCCCCCACGACGGCAGCGAACAAGGGCGCGGAGGACCTTCGTCCGCGCCAGCGCCGGCTCCGAGAGGACATTGCGCATCGGCTTCCTCCATCGTCGACGGCGACAACATCAACGCTGCACCTCCTCACCTCCCACAGCTGATGGGATTCGGCCAGATCTGTGACCACCGTTGAGGACAGAGATAGAGTGGACACTGTCATCTTGTTTTGATATGGAGAGGGTGAGAGAGCGAGGCGTGAGAAACCCTATCAAACAAGAGGCTATATATACAATGGAGTAAAAAAATAGAGACCGACTTCCTTGAAGCTACAAATATGGTGAGGATTAGGAATGAAGATCTTGATAGATCTCAGTTTGGTTTTTTGGTGCGTGAGATTAGACCGCTCATGGCACAACGAAATACTTGTATTGCTCATCTTCGACGAAACAACAACATTGTTAGTCATACTTTAGCTCATTATGGTAGGACTAGTGGCCGTATCGCTGTTTGGCTAGGTTCAGGCCCTGATGGCATTGTCGAAATTTGTAACTCCGGGTGTGGCCTGGCTCCGTGAGTAATAAAAGTTTGTTCCCGCAAAAAAAACATAGACATGCATATCCATGTTTACGTAAAATTCCATCTCCATCTCCATCTCCAATCATATTTGTCCAACTGGCACATTATTTATGTTGTTAATTATATATGCAGCAATATTAACGTACAACATCTCTTGTTTGCGGGCGTCTGGACCATTGTCACGCCCGCTCCTGACCAACCCGAACCCTGTTCATCACCTGCGCGTGCTTACCGCCCAAAACGGTCAGTGCCGCATTCATGCCCGGCCAGAGCGGATGCGACCTCTCACTGGCGCCGGCATTGAAGTGGCGTGCCGGCCGAGAGAAGCGTCGCTCGCGCCACTTCCCGGTGCACGTGACTGCTCCGCGTTCAAAGGTCACAATAGCCAGTGACAACATGCATGTAAAAAGTTCTTGGGAGTCCGTGCTATAGCTAGTTGTCCTCCCCCAACTCGTCAATCTCTTCCAGTAGTGCTAGTACTCCATCGTGCGATCCACCGACAAGCAGGCGAGAAAGTTATCGTATACTTGGTTTGCGGTGATTGGCATGCCGAGCGACCGTGTGGGGTGGAGCCGTGGAGGAGGGTGAGACACGAACGTGACATACGTGATTTAAACGGTGGTTTTGCTCGATGGCGCGATCCAACGAAATGAAACGTTGGTTTCTCTCCGTTTCCATTTTTTCTCCGGAAAAACGAAAACTTTCCACCCATTTTCATTCCTACTCCAAGGTTGCCCCGTTACAACATTCCATCAAATACAAAGGAAAACTAACACGCATGCTGATGCATCTCAATGATTCACAGATCATAACCAATTTTTACTTCACAACTAAAGACAAAAGTTGTGAGAGCGTGTACAAAAGAAAAACTACTGATGGGGTCACTATGACTTAAACCCTAAACACTAAACAGGATTCAATTTCCTGGCTAGGTAGAAACTGTCGAAGGAAAGATGGCTAGCACCCTCGGATCATACGATGCTTTTGTACAGTTCCACTAAAATCGAGCTGAGCATCCATGATGGCAAAGATATTGTAGAAGTGTGATTAGAATAATAGTACTGGCACTAGTTCATGAGACATAAACTCATCACAAATAGAAGCTGGTAGAAGTAGAGAAAGATCGACATGGAGATGGAGCTACGTGGGGAGCTGCGGCAGTGGTGCAAGCCGGCTCCAAAAGGAAGATGTACTACTACCTGGGACGTCATGCTGTAGCTAGAAGGGCGGTTGGGACACATCGATTGTGGGTTTTCTCCCTCGCCGATGTCGACCGCGTCTACGCAGAACATTGTTCCCTTCCCCCAGCGGCGGGATTAGGCCGGATATGTGACCAGCGGTGTGGCCACCGTCATTCTATGCTTGTGAGAGAGCAACCCAAACAAGCAGGCTTGTAGCTTAGGCTCCTGCTAGTGTATATATAGTGGTTTTCTTTTTCTCTCCATATCAACCATTTTATATTGCATTCATGTCATTGAAGAGTGAAATGATGGTTGCTTCTTCCGACTAACTTACTATGTGATTTGACTGCTCCTTAGTGGCCCCTACACGTACTCCCCCTACGTGTATGACCGTTCCTGAGTCTCACTCTTACCTATCTCTATTTTCTTGCATGACACGTGAGTAGACAGGATGCACATAGAGGAATTTTGTTACTGCACATTGTTACGTAGTACTTTACTACTAGTACCTACTCCCTCCTTCCGGTTCACTACTGGTACTCCCTCCGTCCTGGCTTATTGGTCCCCTTTGTACTCAATTCATGGGCTCGTTTTCGTCAAGAAATTGTCTTTACCAACGTATTAATATCGAGAATGCATGCATGAACAACGAATGATTAAACCTTGCATGCAATGTTTTGACAAAGCATTGACCTATGAACATGTGAATGTAAGGGACTACAACCTCGTGCATGCATGCAACAGTCACACGTACACATGGACGCAAAAACGCGTGTGATGCCCTAATGCATGCATGTCCGAGCACACGACGGAACACACACGGTCACGCTCAAGTTCTCAACCTACACGTGCATGCACATACATACTCAGCCAGGGTGAGCTAGTGCCGTATAAACACTGGAAAATGTATATATTGAGCGTAGTGAGCATATTATGAAGTCCACTGACCATATTTTTACAAATATATAGTGATAGACAATGTATTTATCTCATTTGAAATTAAGCCATATTAACCGAAAAGGAGGCAGTATGGACTAGCATTACTTTGCCGTGTCCCGTCAACTTGCCGAACAAGGAGAAGCTTGGAGGACGGGAGAAGCATGCGCGCGGTGGCTTGCAGGACATGGAGAAACTTTTGACTAATGCAAGCTCTCCCTCGCTCAGGCGGTGTACATGCAACAGTTAATTCGGTGTCAGATTGCCAGAAGCATACACTATACTAGTACTAGTATTATTGTTTGACTTACCTAAGAGGCGAACAGCCAAGCGCAAAGTTCACTAGTACTAGTACTACTACTATAGAGGTATGTACTATACTATACTAGGAACCGGATGGAGGAGCGTCTACACTCTTATTATATTTTAAAAATGTGATAAAGCAATCTTCAACAAGTTTGGTTCTCTTTGAGGGTTCTCGCATGTGATAATGGAAGTTGATTGCATGGAACACTCACCACAATTCTCGCTTAATTCTAGCTCGGATCCTTTTACAAATAGGAGTGCTCGGTAATATTTCCTCTTTTTTTGTTATTCAGCATGTAAACATGTCAGCAAACCTTGCGGCACATCTTTGTGCGGACTGTGCTTGCTGCACTTTGAATGTGGCCAAGAGCTGGCTTGATCAAACACCTCGCTTCCTTCTTCTTTTTTGCGGGGTACCTCGCTTCCTAGTGACCAGTCTCTTGGCTGATCGTCCTAAGAATGCTTATATATGAATAAAGCTCTCCCATTTACCCGCAAAAAAGATTAAGCCATATTAACCGGAAAGGAGGGAGTATGGACTAGCACTACTTTTTGGTGTGTCCTGTCAACTCGTAGAATGGGGAGAAGCTTGTAGGACAAGGTGAAGCTCACTTACACCTTTTGACTAAAGCAACCTACCCTCGCCCAGGCGGTGGACATGCAGGAGTTCATTCGGTGTCAAATTGCCACATGCATACACTATAGTACCCAACATGTGGAGTACCATCATTATTCGACTTCATGAAGAGGCAAAGAGCCAAGCGCAAGGTTTATAGTTGTATGAGTAGTACTACTACTAGAACCGCATGGTGGAGCGTCTCTACTCTTATTTTATTTTAATCTCTGGTGAAGTACACATTTATTCGGGAGAAGGGCAGAAAACGGCAGCCCAATGGTAGTGTTAAAAAACATCGAACATGTAATGATGATATCGATCAACCATGCTTGAATATATATTGGCCTTTGTGCGAGCCCGTCTGTGTGTTCTCGCTCCTCGTCTCTCTCAAGGAACGGCGGGTTGGCAATTTTGCCATCAATTGAGATCGGTTTGCTCACACTCTGGTCGCACATGTCAGTGATATGCCAAGAGTAAGTGCATTGACCGACTGGCCATACACGTACTTGGTTTTGCACCTTCAGGCCATGTTGGAATGGTTGTATATCAATACGGAGGCGTATAACTTACACCTGTAAGTTACTGGCTGCTGTGCAAATTCCAACCGGAATTGAAACGACGGGCGCAGGTGTTTATTTTCTACAAGTGTATTCAAAAGAGAAACGGTGATCCAAACAGGGCCTCATACTACTCCTCCTTCCGTCACAGTTTACAGGGCGCGCTTCATTATGATGAATTTCTCTACATGCATTTCCACCACCAGAGAGACTTTAGAGCGTATTGTTGGTTGATTCTTCCGAGCAACTTACAGTCGGAAAGGTGGGGCTTAGACTAGCCACAGTGGGAGTAACTTCAGCAGTAACTTCGAGTCCAACTCAACAAATTTGTCTATGTGGCAATGAGTTAATGAAGAGAGAGGTAGTTCTAGTAACTTAGCTAGTTACTATAACATCACATCTCACAATGCAATATGAGTCTATAACCTAATAAATGAAGCTTCGCATGACACCACATCTAAGTTACTACTCACTATGAAGGTAGTAACATAGCCTAGGGATATGTGTATGTTACTAGTGTATGTTACTCTCCACTGTGGCTAGTCTTATGATTTTACTGCTCATTACTACTCACTATTAGTGCGGTGAAACAACCGGGATGAGTATCCCATGCGTTTGTGCACTACTCCCTCCGTTCTTAAATATACTACGGAGTATTTGTCTTTCTTGAGATTTCAACGAGTGACTACATACAAAGCAAACTGAGTGAATCTACACTCTAAAATATGTCCATTTGAAATTTGTAAAAAGATAAATATTTAGGAATGGATAAAGTATAATTTTGTGCATGGCACATGGACCCGGATGCTGAAGAGGCTTCTGGCAATGCTATCAAGATTCCAGCATTTGTTTACATAATTGACGTACTATACAAATAATTTTCCAGCGACATGAAATTGTACAATGCTCTCAGCTTTCAACTTTTGCTTCGTGTGTCTTTCCATCGATGCTCTTTCAAAAACAATAAAAAACTAACTTCCTTACTAATGCATCTCAATGATTAGCAGACCAGAGCTAATATTTACATCACAACTGAAGACAAAGTTGTGAGAAGGTGTTAAATTAAAATTGATCCATGCATTAATTGGCAGGAACGTCCCCCAGCTCTGTCTAAATCAACAAGGCATGTTGGGAAAAAAGTAGCTGTCTGGAGCATGCAACATTCCGATCATTTTGTGCAGTTCCACAAAATAGAGCTGAGCGTCCCTGTTCCAAAGATATTAAGTGTGATTACAATAATGGAGGACTGTTGATGAAACAATAAACACACAAATAGAAGCCGGTCATCTTTGCAGTCTCTCTTAAGACTAACTAGTTGGAGAAGATTAAGAAAATAGTTGGAGAAGATTAGGCTCGGAGTTGGATGAGGAAGATAGAGAAAAAACAATCTCCCTTTGTGCAGTCGCACTGAAATGTAGACGTTGCCCGTGTGACATTTTAGTACAACTGCACAAAACACACTTAAGAAAAAAGTGATTTGTGCAGTTCACCAAAAGGTCGCAATAGCAATGAGGTGAAATGGATAGCCCTGTTTGCAAAAAATAGGTAGAAAGGAAACAATTATTGGCCAATAACAGCTGATGACACAGGTGACAACAAAAAAGAACCATATTCCATGTCATAAGGGAAGATAACAACCCAGTTGTGTTTGTCTAAAACGGTGTGTGGATGAGATTGCAATATGGAAAGTACGCCGGACGAGCAACGTTTTGGGAAAATAACTATGTTAGATCCACATGCAAGATTTTCTACATGCAGCGACGTGGGAAGACGAGCAGTGGAGCAAGGCCGGACGCGATACCTGGGGGTCGTCTGGATGTAACTAGGTGAGCGGCGATGGGCGGGATCTTCCCATACTACGGTAGCGAGCAGGTGTCGTAGGCCCTACCGCACCGGAGCTTGGTTAGAGAGAACGACGGGTACCGCAGATCAAGATGTGTTGCCTCGGCGCCGTCGAATGGGGAAACGATGCACATTCTCCCATTCCACCGGTGGATAGGATGCAGCCCGATCAGTGACCAACGGTGAGAGAGAGAGGCCACCGCCACCTTGTGTGAGATACTCTGGAGAGAGACAAACCCAGGCAGGTAGACTCCATTGTATATAGTGGATCAGACTACCTTTTTCTCCATAAAAATCGTTTTATATTCTGTGTACGTGCTATTGAGCGATATAACTTTATTTAAAAATAATGTGCCAACGCATCAAGTCGAACTTTGTTTCGTGCACGCATGGTACACAACCTCCGTAGGTAAACAACCGCTACACATGTTCAAATTAGCACGTGGGCTTCCATTTCGTACATAAATGAGCTCCACCGTGTACCCGCGCGGGTGTGGCTGGGCACGAAGCGTGAGTACGTGCACCTATTCTCTTCGTGTATGTACACCACCTACATGGGGTTGTGTGAGAGAGATACAAACGTAGAGAGATATAGTGTGTGGGTTCGTGAGTGTTTTTTGGGGGAGGTGTCAATCCAAAAATGTAACATATGCAATGTGTGTGAAAATAGAGACTTAGATATATCATATATATAGAGGGGGCGATCACGAGAAGAGAGCGGAGGTATCATCGGCTTGAGGTATCCGTAGAATCAAAGAGAGGGATGATGTGTGTCTGTGCGCGTGTGATCAATAAAGAGTGCCGTCAAATTTGTGTGTGCCCACGTCAAACATATAGGGTGCCTGGCCTATTGGAATGTGAGAGGGGACAAGTGCAGTTTGTCTCTGTGGCATGGATACCTACCTAAAGCGCTCGACTATTGGTGTGTGGTGGGGGGGAGGCCTTATTAACTATAGAGGTACAATGGCTGGTATATGTGTGGAGGAGGAGAGAGTCCTACCTTATGTATTAAGGGAGATCGATCAACATCCATGCATATGTGTGGGAGAGGAATAAGGTTGGGAGAGAGACAGAACTAGAGTGTTGGAGGGGGTGGGAGTGGAGTTGCTTCTAACAAATGGTGGGAGAGGCTTGCTAGACAAATGGAGGGCACGCCTGCAATATCAAAAAGAGAGGGGATGGCAGCCTGTCTGTGTGCGTGCATGTGAGAGACGGGTCAAGAGGCATGCACGAATGTTGAGGGGGGACGATATGGCTATTGTAAGCAGACATGACTACATAGGAAGATCAATCGTCCTCTGCCACAGAAAGGACACACATAACTTGTGAGGTACGTCGATCGATGGGTGGGGGTAAAATAGTTAAAGTCGACCTAGGTATATGTAGGGAGATCGATCAGTATACATGCATGTATGTGTTAGAAGCAAATAAGCCTGATACGTCTCCAACGTATCTATAATTTTTTTATTGTTCCATGCTATTATATTATCTGTTTTGGATGTTTAATGGGCTTAATATACCTTTTTATATTATTTTTGGGACTAACCTACTAACCAAAGCCCCAGTGCAAATTGTTGTTTTTTGCCTATTTCAGTGTTTCGCAGAAAAGGGATATCAAACGGAATCCAAATGGAATGAAACCTTCGGGAGAGTGATTTTTGGAACAGACATAATCCAGGAGAGTTGGAGTGGACGTCAGGGAAGCATCGAGGAGGCCATGAGGCAGGGAGGCGCGCCCAGGGGGGCAAGCGCGCCCCCTGCTACCTCTTGAGCACTGCGTTGGTTTTCCCTTGAAGAGAAAAGGGTGATGCAGCAAAGTAGCATAAGTATTTCCCTCAGTTTTTGAGAACCAAGGTATCAATCTAGTAGGAGGCCACACACGAGTCCCTCGCACCTACACAAACAAATAAAATCCTCGCAACCAACACAATAAAGGGGTTGTCAATCCCTTCACGGTCACTTACGAAAGTCAGATCTGATAGATATGGTAAGATAATATTTTTGGTATTTTTATGATAAATATGCAAAGTAAATAGAGCAAAATAAATGGAAATGGAAATAGCTTGTTGACGGAAGATTAATATGATGGAAAATAGACCCGGGGGCCATAGGTTTCACTAGTGGCTTCTCTCGAGAGCATAAGTATTACGGTGGGTAAACAAATTACTGTTGAGCAATTGACATAATTGAACATAGTTATGAGAATATCTAGGTATGATCATGTATATAGGCATCACGTCCAAGACAAGTAGACCGACTCCTGCCTGCATCTATTACTATTACTCCACACATCGACCGCTATCTAGCATGCATCTAGAGTATTAAGTTCAAAAGAACAGAGTAACGCTTTAAGCAAGATGACATGATGTAGAGGGATAAACTCATGCAATATGAAATAAACCCGATCTTGTTATCCTCGATGGCAACAATACAATACGTGCCTTGCTGCCCCTACTGTCAATTGGAAAGAACACCGCAAGATTGAACCCAAAGCTAAGCACTTCTCCCATTGCAAGAAAGGTCAATCTAGTAGGCCAAACCAAACTGATAATTTGAAGATACTTGCAAAGTTAACAAATCATACATAAAAGATTTCAGAGAAGAATCAAATATTGTTCATAGATAATCTTGATCATAAACCCACAATTCATCGGATCTCGACAAACACACCGCAAAAAGAATTACATCAAATAGATCTCCAAGAAGATCGAGGAGAACTTTGTATTGAGATCCGAAGAGAGAGAAGAAGCCATCTAGCTAATAACTATGGACCCGAAGGTCTGTCGTAAACTGCTCACACTTTGTGTTGATGTAGAAGCCCTCCGTGATCGATGCCCCCTCCGGCGGAGCTCCGGAAAAGGCCCCAAGATGGGATCTCATGGATACAGAAGGTTGTGGTAGTGGAATTAGGGTTTTGGATTCGTATCTGGTAGTTTTGGGGTACGTAGGTATATATAGGAGGAAGAAGTACGTCGGTGTTGCAATGTGCGCCCCATGAGGATGGAGGGTGCGCCTGGGGGGGGGAGTAGGCGCGCCCCCCTACCTCGTGCCCTCCTGGTTGCTTTCTTGACGTAGGGTCCAAGTCCTTTGGATCATGTTTGTTCCGAAAATCACGTTCCCGAAGGTTTCATTACGTTTGGACTCCGTTTGATATTCTTTTTCTGCGAAACTCTGAAATAGGCAAAAAACAACAATTCTGGGCCGGGCCTCCGGTTAATAGGTTAGTCCCAAAAATAATGTAAAAGTGTATAATAAAGCCCAATAATGTCCAAAACATGATATAATATAGCATGGAACAATAAAAAATTATAGATACGTTGGAGATGTATCAAGCATCCCCAAGCTTAATTCCTGTTCGTCCTTGAGTAGGTAAATGATAAAAACAGAATTTTTGATGTGGAATGCTACTTGGCATAATTTCAATGTAATTCTCTTAATTGTGGTATGAATATTCAGATCCGAAAGATTCAAGACAAAAGTTCAATATTGACATAGAAATAATAATACTTCAAGCATACTAACTAAGCAATTATGTCTCTTCAAAATAACATGGCCAAAGAAAGTTATCCCAACAAAATCATATAGTCTGGCTATGCTCCATCTTCACCACACAAAGTATTTAAATCATGCACAACCCTGATGACAAGCCAAGCAATTGTTTCATACTTTTGGTGTTCTCAAACTTTTTCAATCTTCACGCAATACATGAGCATGAGCCATGGACATAGCACTATATGTGGAATAGAATGGTGGTTGTGGAGAAGACAAAAATGGAGAAGATAGTCTCACATTAACTAGGAATATCAACGGGCTATGGAGATGCCCATTAATAGATATCAATGTGAGTGAGTAGGGATTGCCATGCAACGGATGCACTAGAGCTATAAGTATATGAAAGCTCAACAAAAAGAACTAAGTGGGTGTGCATCCAACTCACTTGCTCATGAAGACCTAGGGCATTTTGAGGAAGCCCATCATTGGAATATACGAGCCAAGTTCTACAATGAAAAATTCCCACTAGTATATGAAAGTGATAACATAGGAGACTATCTATCATGAAGATCATGGTGCTACTTTGAAGCACAAGTGTGGAAAAAGGATAGTAGTATTTTCCCTTTTTATATATTTTTTGGGCCTTCCTTTTTTATTTGGCCTTTCTCTTTTTTTTGGGACAATACTCTATGAATGATGATCATCAAACTTCTATTTATTTACAACTCAATGATTACAACTTGATACTAGAACAAAGTATGACTCTATATGAATGCCTCCGGTGGTATACCGGGATAGTAATGATGCATGAGTGACTTGTACGAAAGAATTATGAACGGTGGCTTTGCCACAACTAAAATGTTAACTACATGATCATGCAAAGCAATATGACAATGATGGAGTGTGTCATAGTAAACGGAACAGTGGAAAGTTGCATGGCAATATATCTCGGAATGACTATGAAAATGCCATGATAGGTAGGTATGGTGGCTGTTTTGAGGAAGGTATATGGTGGGTGTATGATACCGGCGAAAGGTGCGCGGTATTAGAGAGGCTAGCAATGGTGGAAGGGTGAGAGTGCGTATAATCCATGGACTCAACATTAGTCATAAAGAACTCACATACTTATTGCAAAAATCTATTAGTTATCGAAGCAAAGTACTACGCGCATGCTCCTAGGGAGATAGATTGATAGGAAAAGACCATCGCTCGTCCCCGACCGCCACTCATAAGGAAGACAATCAATAAATAAATCATGCTCCAACTTCTTCACATAACGGTTCACCATACGTGCATGCTACGGGCATCACAAACTTCAATACAAGCATTTCTCAAATTCACAACTACTCATCTAACACGACTCTAATATCACCATCTCCATATCTCAAAACAATTATCAAGTATCAAACTTCTCATAGTATTCAACACACTCATAAGACTTTTTTTATTAATCTTGAATGCCTAACATAATTAAAGCAAATTACCATGCTGTTTTGTAGGACTCTCAAAATAATCTAAGTGAAGCATGACAGAACAATAGTTTCTATAAAACAAATCCACCACCGTGCCCTAAAAGATATAAGTGAAGCACTAGAGCAAAATCTATATAACTCAAAAGATATAAGTGAAGCACATAGAGTATTCTAACAATTTCGAATCATGTGTGTCTCTCTCAAAAGGTGTGTACATCAAGGATGATTGTGGAAAACTAAAAAATAAAGACTGAAATAATACAAGATGCTCCAAGCAAAACACATATCATGTGGTAAATAAAAATATAGCTCCAAGTAAAGTTACCAATGGAAGTAGATGAAAGAGGGGATGCCTTCCGGGGCATCCCCAAGCTTGGGCTTTTAGGTGTCCTTAGATTATCTTGGGGTGCCATGGGAATCCCAAAGCTTAGGCTCTTGCCACTCCTTGTTCCATAATCCATCAAATCTTTTACCCAAAACTTGAAAACTTCACAACACAAAACTTAAAGTAGAAAATCTCGTGAGCTCCGTTAGCGAAAGAAAACAAAACACCACTTCAAGGTACTATAATGAAAACATTATTTATTTATATTGGTGTTAAACCTACTGTATTCCAACTTCTGTATGGTTCATACTGCCCGATACTAGCCATAGATTCATCAAAATAAGCAAACAACACACAAAAAACAGAATCTGTTAAAAACAGAACAGTCTGTAGTAATCTGTAGCTAATGCAAGTTATGGAACCCCAAAAATTCGAAAATAAATTTCTGGACGTGAGTAATTTATCTTTTAATCATCTGCAAAAAGAATTAACTAAATAGCACTTTCCAAATAAAAATGGCATCAATTATCGAGAGCGCTAAAGTTTCTGTTTTTTACAGCAAGATTAAAAAGACTTTCCCCAAGTCTTCCCAATGGTTCTACTTGGCACAAACACTAATTAAACACAAAAAACACAAACAAAACAGCGGCTAGATAAATTATTTATTGAATAACAGAAAGGAAAAATATTGGGTTGTCTCCCAACAAGCGCTTTTCTTTAAAGCCTTATAGCTAGGCATAAGATTTCAACGATGCTCACATGAAAGACAAGAATTGAAGCACAAAGAGAGCATCATAAAACACGTGACATACACATCTAAGTCTAACATACTTCCTATGCATAGGCATCTTATAGGCAAAAAAATTATCAAGGCAAGCAAAAACTAGCATATGCAAGGAAGCGGAAAGAAACAATAGCAATCTCAACATAACGAGAGGTAATTTAGTAACATGAAAGTTTCTACCACCATATTTTTCTCTCTAATAATAATTATATGTAGGATCATAAGCAAATTCAACAAAATATCTATCACATAAAATATTTTCAACATGATCCACATGCATGAAAAGTTGACACTCTTCCAACATAGTGGGATTAACATTAACTAAAGTCATGGCCTCTCCAAACCCACCTTTATCAAAAATTTCATATTCATCATGGGGCATAAATAAATTTTCAAGATCATAAGAAGAATCACCCATATCATGATCATTGCAACAAATAGTAGTCATAGCAAAACTAGCATCCCCAAGCTTAGGGTTTTGCATATCATTAACAGAATTTACATTAAGGGAATTTATAATAACATCATTGCAATCATGCTTTTCATCGAAGGAACTATTAAGTATGGGTGCAATAGCAACGATCTCATGTTTAACATAAGGAACTATAGAAAATTCATCTTCATAAATATTGGCATCATGGCCACAAGAATAGCAAGCATCATGTTCATCAAGGGATTTCAATCAAATCATCAGAATCATAATTATCTATAGATTCATGCATATCATTATTTTCTTCCGAAGCAACGGTCATTCTTTCAACAAATTCTTTGACATAGACATTATGAGCATAGTTTTCATACCAATAATTAAGTATGTCAAAATTTTCAGATTCATAGAGGGTAATATCATATTTTTCAATCAAAGAAGCAACTTCATAAGCACCCTTAAAAGCAACAAATCCTTCAATTCGTTCGATATCATAGTAACTATAAACACCCTTTGCATAAGAAGATAAGATTTCAATATCATTAAACTAACATAGGTAGGGGAGGTGTTTTTTTAGGGTTCTTAGAGCAACAAGTAAAATCACAAATTTCACAAAGATTCCAAGCATAACACAACAATCTGTTTATTTGATTCCATAAGAGTCTCCCTTTTACAGACAAACGGTGACACACAAAATGAGCATGCTCATCTAAAGATTTCCCATCAACTAGGCTAGTTGGGGTATCAGCACGAGCGCATAAGGATCGAAGATGATCTAAGTAGAACACTTTAAGTGGATCCATATCAATAGATTTTTATCAAGCAAAGATGCAAGCAAATAGAAGGCACATGAAAACACAAACAAGGATACATACGGGAAGAAGGCAAACAAAAGAAGAGGCAAATAGGGAAAGAGAAGGAGGGCAGAGAGAGAGAGGGTGAATAAAATGGCAAGGGTGAAGTGGGGGAGAGGAAAACGAGAGGCAAATGGCAAATAATGTAATGTGGGAGATAAGGGTTTGTGATGGGTACTTGGTATGTTGACTTTTGCATAGACTCCCCGGCATCGGCGACAGAAATCCTTCTTGCTACCTCTTGAGCATTGCGTTGGTTTTCCCTTAAAGAGCAAAGGGTGATGCAGCAAAGTAGCGTAAGTATTTCCCTCAGTTTTTGTGAACCAAGGTATCAATCTGGTAGGAGGCCACGCACGAGTCCCTCGCACCTACACAAACAAATAAAATCCTCGCAACCAACACAATAAAGGGGTTGTCAATCCCTTCACGGTCACATACGAAAGTGAGATCTGATAGATATGATAAGATAATATTTTTGGTATTTTTATGATAAAGATGCAAACTAAAGAAAGCAAAATAAATGGAAAAGGAAATAGCTTGTTGACGGAAGATTAGTATGATAGAAAATAGACCCGGGGGCCATAGTTTCACTAGTGGCTTCTCTCGAGAGCATAAGTATTACGGTGGGTACACAAATTACTGTTGAGCAATTGACAAAATTGAGCATAGTTATGAGAATATCTAGGTATGATCATGTATATAGGCATCACGCCCGAGACAAGTAGACCGACTCCTGCCTGCATCTACTACTATTACTCCACACATCGGCCGCTATCCAGGATGCATCTAGAGTATTAAGTTCAAAAGAACAGAGTAACGCTTTAATCAAGATGACATGATGTAGAGGGATAAACTCAAGTAAAATAATTCAGAGAAGATTCAAAGATTGTTCATAGATAAACTTGATCATAAACCCACAATTCATCAGTCTGAACAAACACACCGCAAAAGAAGATTACATCGAATAGATCTCCACAAGAGTGGGGGAGAACATTGTATTGACATCCAAAAAGAGAGAAGAAGCCATCTAGCTAATAACTATGGACCCGAAGGTATGAAGTAAACTACTCACACTTTATCGGAGAGGCTATGGTGTTGATGTAGAAGCCCTCCGTGATCGATGCCCCCTCCGGCGGAGCTGCGGAAAAGGCCCCAAGATGGGATCTCACAGGTACAGAAGGTTGCGGCGGTGGAATTAGGGTTTTGGATCCGTATCTGGTAGTTTGGGGGTACGTAGGTATATATAGGAGGAAGAAGTACGTCGGTGGAGCAACATGGGCCCCCCAAGGGTGGAGGTGATAACCCACAAGTATAGGGGACCGCAACAGTTTTCGATAAGTAAGAGTGTCAAACCCAACGAGGAGCTAAAGGTAGAACAAATATTTCCTCAAGTTCTATCGACCATCGATACAACTCTACGCACGCTTGACGTTCGCTTTACCTAGAACAAGTATGAAACTAGAAGTACTTTGTAGGTGTTGTTGGATAGGTTTTCAAGATAATAAAGAGGACGTAAATAAAAAGTAGGGCTGTTTAGATAAACAAACAATAAAGTAAATATAGCGAGTGTGGAAAAGTGGTGGTAGGAATTGCAAAATTGCCCCTATGCAATTGACTACTTTACTAGACCGATAGCAAGTATTATGTGGGAGAGGCCACTGCTAGCATGTCATCCCTGACTTGGGATTCTATGCACTTATGATTGGAACTATTAGCAAGCATCCACAACTACTAATGTTCATTAAGGTAAAACCCAACCATAGCATTAAGATATATTGGTCCCCCTTCAATCTCGTATGCATCAATTTCTATGCTAGGTTGAAGCTTCTATCACTCTTGCCCTCCAATACATAGTCCTATCAACATACAACTAACCCCAGGGTGTGATCCACGCGCACAATCATATGATGGGCACCAATGGACAGCAACATAACCACAAGTAAATTAAATCAATCATAGCAATTCATCAACCACTGACGGTGTCCTGGACTAGGGGGTACTCACCACGTCATCTCCCGATCTGTCAGATTGGGCCGAGGACCCCCATGGCCGTATACTCATGGGCCAGTTCGGACAGCTACCGCATACAAGGAAGATTCCACAAGACTTGGCGATCAAGAGAAGGACTCCTCCCCACCGGCGTATTCGGCTAGGACTCTTGTTATCCTGGGCCTCTGGTGCATTATATAAACCATGGCCAGGCTAGTCGATAGAATATACAACTCCGTATACAACAATCATACCATAGGCTAGCTTCTAGGGTTTAGCCTCCTTGATCTCGTGGTAGATCTACTCTTGTACTACCCATATCATCAATATTAATCAAGCAGGACGTAGGGTTTTACCTCCATCAAGAGGGCCCGAACCTGGGTAAAACATCATGTTCCCTGCCTCCTGTTACCATCCGGCCAAGATGCACAGTTCGGGACCCCCTACCAGAGATCCGCCGGTTTTGACACCGACATTGGTGCTTTCATTAAGAGTTCCGCTGTGTGATCGACAAAAGGATCGATGGCTCGCGTGCAGATCAATTGCGACTTCGGCGTCTTCGTCACCAGCTCGACTGGTCACCTTGCTTCGACCAAGGACTGCGCCCTATCTCCGATCGTCATGTTCGGATGAGGGCCTTCATCAACGTCAACTCCGGTCTCTATCAAAATCATGGAGGAATCATCCAGGGATCCCGGGGGCTCAACGTCAACATTGCCCTCGGGCGACCGTGCTGTTTTTCTGGACAACGAACTTGTATCCACCGCCACCGCCTCCTAAAGTGTCGTTTTAACGATTGCGTTGGTGGGATTGTGCGGAATTGGGTCTACAACAACCCTGGAAAATTTCGTCGAGGTCCAATGAAGGAATCTCTGGCAATCCGCGATATACCGGAGCCCTGTCAAATCTGGACGGGAATCTGGACGAATTTAGGGCGTGGTGTCCAGCTTCTAGCTCGGACGTCCTTTGGAGGATCCAACCGTTGATCGGCTGCGGAATTCCTATATCTACCACCCCTCCGAATTTCAGCTCGATCCGACCGTCCAAACTTCGGGAACCTTCCGATTAGTGCATCACTTTTCGGATCTGTTTTCTACGCGAAAATGAATCCGACCCGAGTTCGTCCTTTTTATGAACGGGATTTCGGACATCCTTTTTGATGGAAGTTTTGTATGGGGTATTGTGTTTTTTTGCCGAACACATCCCACTAACTTTAAGATCTTTTGAACATGATCTTCAACATCATGCTGGTGTCAAACCAGTCCGGCAATATTACTCCACGGCTGTCGACCTGTGCTAGACACGGCGTCACTTTGTTGAGCCGAGCTCAACTTCTTCGGATCATCATCTCGGCAAGCCGAACAAGAGTCCGGCATCGCGATGGATAAATCATCACCAACGTCGCCGCCCCACGGATTACACGGAGCGGGCATACCGGCATCGCCATACGGTCGCTTCATCAAGCCGGCATCGACCACGTCACGACCTGCATCGACAGGGCCGCACTATTGCTTCTTCAAGCTGGTGTCCATCACGCCGACCTACTTCGACTCATCGGCTGACATCGAGGCTTCGACATCTCGGTTGGACCGGGGGCTTCGCCATCTCTTTATCAACCTACTCCGGACACTTCGGCGTCACTAGCCGACCAGCTCCGTCACGTTAGCTGGGCCGAGGGCTTTGCCTCGGCGAGCCAACCTTTAGCAGCATTGCCATGCCGTCGTTTTATCGCCCATCAGGCAATGGGTGTGCGGAGCGAGTCCCAATTTTGGGAATCACCTTCCTTCGGGTTGCTACAACAAATAAACCAGGTGCTATCAATCCCTAATATTTTTGGCTTGTTTGGGTTCATTTTTCCCAAGGAATTATTACTCTGGTTTGTCCATCATATGTACACAGGTCTATCAAATGGTGGCCGCATTAACGACAGTCGCATGGTGGTTCGGTCAGTTTCGGTACATAGTCCGGCGAACGCCGCATCCGGAGCTCGGACCGACCTGCGAATTCATGCTTTGCCATGCCTTTACCGCATCACGCCGACACCCTGCATCGACAATGACTTCGGCGCCAGGCCATATCTCTTTTATTACTCACTTTGCATAAATTATTTATTATGCAACGTTTTTTTAATTTAATTATCATTATTACTATTATCTCCGGTTTGCACTATTTTTTGTGCACAGGAAAATGATCCGGGGACTTCGGCGTCACTCTGCCGGTCTGCATTGACCGTGCTATGTCACCACTTCGTCGTGTCGAGCTCTCCGCTCCGCCACCTCGGGACCGGCACTACAGGAATCATCTACTTTGCCGTCAGCCATGGCGGACGGCAAAGGCATGGATGGCTGACGGCAAAGGTCTTTGCCGTCCGCCACGGACGGCAAAAGGTGACGGCAAAGTAAGGTTTGGCAAAGAGGTACTTTGCCGTCTGCTTCGGGCGGCTGATGGCAAAGGAGCCTTTGCCATCAGCAGCGGACGGCAAAGAGTGCAGACGGCAATAAGTGCGCTGTTACTCCGTTAGGTGGCTAACGGCAGGCCTTTGCCGTCCGCCGCTGACGGCAAACTTCGGAAGGCCTTTGCCGTCCGCCGTGTGATGTCAGCCGACGTCACTACACGGCAGGCCTTTGCCGTCCACCGCTGTAGGCAAAGTTTTTGCTCTTTGCCGTCCGCCGCGGACGGCAAAGCCTTTGCGGTCAGCCACTGTAGGAAAACTGACCAAATTGGTCAGCCTCCCAGGAAGCACAGCTGCCTGACACGTGGCCTCTTTGCCGTCCGCTGCTGATGGCAAAGAGCTCTTTGCCGTCGGTGGCAGACGGCAAAGAGCCTGCATATTGGCTCTTTTTTTCTGTTTTTTTGAATCCAACAATTTTCAGAGCAAATATATATGACATATATAGATATATTTCCATATCAGATATCCAGCACATAAGTTTCATATCACATATCACATATCACATAAGTTTCATCCATACACATTGTTCATACCTAAGCAAGTTCCATCCATATACATATTACAATGGAAAGTTTCATCAAGATAGGAAGTTCCATCATAGCAAGCTAGATACAATGCAAAGTTTCATGAAAGGAAAAGCAAGCACTCCATCATAGCAAGCTAGGTTCCATGAAGTGAATGAAATCTGCAAAATGGTAAATAAGAAAGTTAGAAATAGGTGACTAGAACAAGAAGTATATGTCATTTATGAGCTAACTTAGTTGAAATGGATCATATATGAGCTAACTAAGTTGAAATGGGTTGTTTATGAGCTAACTTAGTTGAAATGGATCATTTATGAGCTAACTTAGTTGAAATGGGTCATTTATGAGCTAACTAAGGTGAAGGGCATCGTTTTTGAGCTAACTAAGGTGAAATGAATAGTTTTTGAGCTAACTAAGGTGAAATGGATCATTTATGAGCTAACTTAGGTGAAATGGATCATTTATGAGCTAACTTACTTGAAATGTGTCGTTTATGAGCTAACTAAGGTGAAATGGATCTTTTTGAGCTAACTAAGGTGAAATGGATTGTTTTTGAGCTAACTTAGGTGAAATGGATCATTTATGAGCTAACTTAGTTGAAATGGATCATTTATGAGCTAACTAAGGTAAAATGGATCGTTTTTGAGCTAACTAAGGTGAAATGGATCGTTTTTTAGCTAACTTAGGTGAAATGGATCATTTATGAGCTAACTTAGGTGAAATGGATCATTTATGAGCTAACTAAGGTGTTTTTGAGCTAACTAAGGTGAAATGGATCTTTTTTGAGAAAACTTAGGTGAAATGGATCATTTAAGAGCTAATTTAGCTGAAATGGATCGTTTTTAGCTAACTTAGGTGAAATGGATCGTTTAGGACCTACTGTAGGTAAATTGGGTCATTTTAGAGCTAACTTGGATAAACTGGATCATTTATAAGCTAACCTAGGTAAGATGGGTCATTTTGGAGCTAACCTAGGTGAAATGGGTCATTTTGGAGCTAACCTAGGTGAAATGGGTCATTTTAAAGCTAACGTAGGTAAAATGGATCATTTAGGAGCTAATCTACGTAAAATGGGTCATTTTAGAGATAACTTGGATAAATTGGATCACTTATAAGCTAACTAAGGTAAAATGAGTCATTTTAGAGCTAACTTAGGTAAAATGGATCGTTTATGAGCTAACTAAGTTAATTATGCTAAGTACATATCGTTTTAGAGCTAACTTAGGTAGAATGTATGGTTTATGAGGTCAGTAAGCTTATTAAGTCATTTTAGAGGAAAAGAAGCTAACTCTAGGTCATTATGGTAAGCATATTGGAGGAAATAAAGCTAAGTCTAGGTCTTTATGCATTTGTTAAGCAAAACACTAGAGAAACTTACCGTGATCACGGAGGTGTAGGACCGGGCTGGCTCGCGCCGGTAGCTGGAGAAGGAGCGGGCTGGCTCTCGCCGGTAGCTGGAGAAGGATCGTGCGATGCATTTCTAGAGTTAAGCTGCAACAAAGATCATTTCCAATGTCTCGTTAGCATTATGACACTCAAATGTTAAGACTAGCAAGTAATGTCCATTCAAATTAAACTCACCGTGCTCCCAGGAGCAATCACTAGCATCGGCGGAGCGGTCTGACCGGACTTCTCGCACACAGACTACACATTTGGTTTTCACAACAGAGTCATACTAGTTAGTAATGAGACTCAAATGTTAAGACTAGCAAGTAATCTGCAGAAGAAACTTACCACAAGGAGCTCGTACATGGCCCTTGCCTGCATGTCATTCCGTGCCCTCTCCTCCTCCAACATCTTTGTCGTCCTCTCCTCCAACTCCCGCTGCCTCTCCGCCGCCTCCGCCAGAAGTTTCTCCGTTCTATCTCTCTCACTCTGTATAGCAGCCTGCAACACCACTCACATGACCATTTGTAATCATTGATGGAAGCGCACACAATGTAATGGAGAAAGATAGCTGAGTACGTATAACTAACCTTGAAGGCGAGTTGTACTGGCCGTTCACGAGGCCTTATCTCAGGAGCGGAGCTCGACTGGCGCGCCTTGATCTCCGGGAGAGTGCTAGGACAACGGATAAGTCCATCTCCCATGGCTATGGAGCCATGGGACCTCCCGCCACCAGATATCATCAGCAGCTCTGTATCAATGGGACCCTGGCTCGGGTTAAAGTCCTCCCCTTTCCTCGCCTTCCCCTGATCTCTATATTGCATGAGCTTGTCGTGGGCGGAGATGTTGGTGAAGTTCTTTGGATCATCGAGGTCAGACGCAGAGAATGCCTTGACTTTCTTGTAAGGGCCAGTGTGGGCCATGGCATACAGGTCGTACACCTCTGGCACCTTATCCGCCTTATTGTAGCGTGCCTGAAAGAGAGAAACAAAGTAAATTAGTAATTAAAGGGCTAAAGCTAGCATGATGAATGAATTGCATGAATCATGAAGCAAACCACATACCCAGTTCCGCCCATACTGAAATAAGTTGGACCTGCGTTGGTGGTGTGGCACACCTTCCATTTGGGCACGTTTGTCCTTGGCCTCTTTGTGGGTGGCCAGCCATTCTTCTGACCACCACGCATTGACCAACACCTCCCAACAATCCATCCGATCCGCACACCATCTCGGAGGGGCCTAAGTTAGCAAATAGAAACTTGAGCGCTAAGTCTATGAATTACTAAATGATGGAAGTAAGTACAAGGCCTTAAGAATTACCTTCATGTACTTCACCTTACTCAAGAACTTATCGCGACACTCCTGCTTGGGCTTCTTGATACCACGCCCAGCGTAGTAGTCTCGAACAGCCTGCACCCGAACCTCATGCTGTAAGTTCTGAAGTAGGCGCTTGCACTCCTTGTGGATAACATGATCCGCCTCCTCCTCGTATCCCTCCTCACACCTGTAGAATGTCTGCAATCAAATGAGACGATATTGATTAGTACAATTAATAACTAGCTAGTTGAAGATTTTTAATTGTGTAAAGAAGCAATTACCCAGAACTTTCTGATCACGACGTCTGCCCTCGTCTTGCACAAGACACCATCGATAATCTCACCCGGCGGGGCCGGGGCAGCCAAGTAGTGCTCCCAAGTCAATCCAACCTCTGGAAGCCGACCCTCACCAGGCAACGTGACAAACGCCGGGAAGTTTTGCCGAATCAGAACTCCAAGGACGGAGTTGGGCCGGTGGACACTTTCATGGTGGTCCCAACCCCTGCAGCATGGCAAGGCCAACACATCAGTTATTTGAAGAAACGTGAATGCAGAAGGTACAAAAAGATTAAATGCACTTACCTCTCCCCATCAGGGAAAATCAACCACCTCTGCTCGCGGGTCGCCGGCACGGACGGGAGCCGTGTAGCACCACGCTGGTAGACGTTGCCCCCCTCCTCCCCCTCCTCATCAGTCGGCTCCCCGCCATCATCAGCATGGCCACTCGGCTCCCCGCCATCCTCAGGCTGACCCGAACAGGTACCCCATCCAGACGTGTGCTCCTCCGGGGTCTCATGGGCCCAAGTCTCGTGGGCCGAAGGCCCGTCGACCCGAGGCTCGTGGGCCGAAGACTCGTGGACCGGAGGCTCGTGGACCGGAGTCCGTGCAGCCTCCTCCTCAGACGAGTCCACCCTAGCAGTCACGTGCTCGGGTGAAACAGCTGGGGGCGGTGGCGAGGAAGGCGTCGTAAGAGTCACCCTACCTCCTCTCCCGCGACCACGTGCTCCACCTCCTCTCTTCTTCTTACCTTGTCCCCTGCTGGGCACCGCGGTCGACGAAGAAGGGCCCGGCGGTGTCGCCATACTGTCCAGCAACGCTCGGCGGAGAGGTGCGTGTGGAATGGAAGACCTCGCACCACGCGCCGATGAAGAAGGGGCCTCGGCGCGCTCCCGACAAGCGCCCACCATCTTTCAACACCTGCCATGACAAAGAATAAATGAAATTAGTACAACATAAAAAAAGTACCGACATGAATAATAATATGTATATCACTTAAGTGTATCATCATCAAGTACAACATAAAAAATTGAATACCTGACACTACTAATAATCTCGATCAGTATCATCAATAAATGCATAATCATCATCATCACTATAATCAATGATGGGCTCATAGGGTTCATTGGCATCAACATGTGCAAGGCCACCTTGACGTAATTGGTCAAGCATTGACAGGTCATCCGCAGCAGTAACCTATTCTTGTTCCGGCTCTTCTTGTTCCTCCTCTGGGGTGATGTCGGATTCATTGTCGTTGTCTACTTCAATGTTTTGGGGTGAAGTATAGCGGTTCTTGAAACGCTTTTTGGAAATACGTGTCTCTTGGAAGAATTCTCCTTCATATGTGTCTGGGTTAATGTGAGGTTCATAATCCTCTTCCTTTGGGGGAGAAAGTCTAGCACGTGGCGGCACTTCATAAACGACATCCCAACCTTTCAGATTTGGATTAGTTTGGCAGGCCCACGGTAGATAGAATACTTGGGTCGCCTGTTGAGCCATAATATAGACATCAGGAACATCTAAATGAGTGCTTTGGTTGATTTCAACTAGCCCTATATGTTCGTGAGTCCTTCTAGTCTCCTTCGGTTGAAACCAATAACATTTGAAGACTACGACATTCGGTGGGTTTTCACCATAGAATAGAAGTTCATAAATTGCTTCAACTCTCCCATAATACTCGGTACCTCCTTCGCCGATAGCAGATACACAACAATTTGTAGACTTTCGGTCGGCCATAGATAGCTCTTTGCCATAGGTACGAAAGCGATACCCGTTGATGTCGTACTTGTCAAATGAACGGACCTTATAGTCAAAACCATTAGCACTTGTCTCAATTCGGCGTCCATAGACTCTGAATTAGCCTACAAGTTTAATATGAAAGGATTGTTGCATTATGCAAAAATTAGCGAATGAAATGAAATTGTCTAATAGAAATTACCGTTTGTTTGAACCAAGAGATGAAACCAGGATAGCCACCTCCTTGCTTTGCGAGAAGCTCATAATCTTTGACGGAATCCTTTTGGATTTCCGCTCCATACAAGAATATGGCGACGTATCGACTGTATGACATATGCAGGAATAAGAGTAGTTCAAAGGAAATAGAAGTTGCGAAACAATGTACCGAGAACTTACTCGATGTACGGCCACACTTCTATCAGGTTGTTGAAGATATACAACGAAATGGTCCGCCATTCTTCGTTATCCAAAGATACTGGATGTGAAACACTAGCTGGTGCGAGATTCCCTTTGAATAGGCTGAGGTTGGATCCACCCTTTTTAGGCTCGTCAGCATTGTACCGAGGCTTCGGATTATGCAAATGACGATTTTTGGCTTCATAGTGCGCTGTTACGAAGTTTGCCGCCTCATCTGTGATGAATGCCTCAGCCATCGATGCTTCAATTCTACGTTTATTTTTACATTTTTCTCGAAGCGTCTTCTGCATCCTCTCAGTTGGGTAGCACCAACGATTTTGCACGGGCCCCCCCAATCTTGCCTCGTTCGGGAGATGCAAAATCAAATGCTGCATTGGATTAAAGAAGCCCGGTGGAAAGATCTTCTCTAACTTGCAGATCAACTCCGGTGCCAACTCTTCCATTTCTTCTAGCACGCCAGGCGATAGTTCTTTCGCACAAAGAACACGGAAGAAATAGCTGAGTTCTGCCAGTACTAGCCATTCATCCTCAGGGATGAAGCCACGCAACATCACCGGCATTACCCGCTCAATCCATATGTGCCAATCATGACTCTTGAGACCAAATATCTTCAGTTTATCAAGATTCACTCCCCTCTTTAGATTCGCTGCATACCCATCGGGGAACATCAACTGCTGTTGCACCCACAAGAGAATTTCCCTCATAGCTGGCCTTCCAAGATTGAACCATGCCTTTGGCTTCGTCCAGTTCTGCTTTCCTTTCGGTTCTTTCATGTTTTGTAACGGCCTATCACATAGCGCCTCCAGATCGACTCTAGCCTTAGTATTATCCTTTGACTTCCCATCTATGCCGAACAATGTACCAAAAAGTGCCTCGGTGATATTCTTCTCAGTGTGCATCACGTCGATGCTGTGTGGGCAAAGGAGGTCTTTGAAGTAAGGCAGATCCCATAAGCATGTTTTGTGAGTCCACGCGTGCTTAGTATTATACCCCTTGAAGTACCCTGGACGTTGGGGATCTGGCTCGAGAGCGTTTAACTGATCCAAGGTCTGTTGGCCTGTCAATGCAGGTAGTGCAGAGTTTTTGACAACTCTACCCCTGATGAAGTTCTTCTTGTCTTTCCTGAACTTATGGCGAGGATCCAGGAACTGTCTATGCATGTCGAAGCAAGAAAACTTGCGACCGGCCTGAAGCCAACGAAACTCAAGAGCTCCCTTGCATGTGGGGCACGGGAACCTTCCATGCACACACCAGCCAATGAATAGCGCATACGCCGGCAAGTCATGCGTCGAGTACATGTACCAGACACGCATTATGAAGTTCCGTTTGCTAAAGGCATCGTATGTCTTGAACCCGTTATCCCAGGCTTCTTGCAATTCGTCCTTAAGCGGCTGCATGTACACATTCATATTTTTGCCCGGATAGTTGGGTCCTGGAATTATCAACGTCAGGAAAATGTTCTTTCTTTGCATAATCTGTCCGGGGGGAGATTGAGTGGAAAGACAAATACGGGCCAACAACTGTATTGGGTTGCCGTCATACCAAACACACTGAACCCATCCGTGCTGATGCCGACTCGAGGATGCCTCGGATCTGCCGCTTTGTCAGCATGTAATTCATCAAACTTTTTCCACGCAACACCGTCCGATGTGTGTACCATCATCAGATTCCCATCTGCATCTAGTTCGGTTCTTTTGCCTGTTTTGTGCCATGTCATCTGTCTGGCCGTCTCTTCGACCATGAAAAGACATTGAAGTCTTGGTACGATTAGCATATACCGAAGAACACTAACGGGGATTTTGGTCTGTGTCTTCTCACCCATACCGTTGTCTACCACAATATACCTGGAAGACTTGCAAATGGGACAATAGTTCAAGTCCGCATAGTCAAGCCTAAATAACGCACATCCTTTCTCACAGGCATGTATCTTCTCATAGGGAATCTTCAGTGCACGGAGGATTTTATCCGACTGGTACAGGTTTGCAGGCATTACATGGCCTTTGGGTAGAAAGCGTCCAAATACTGTCATAATTGCGTCATAGCATTCTCTGCCCAAGTTGAACTGAGCCTTCAGAGCCATTACTTGTGAGATGGCATCCAACTGACAAAGCTCAGTGTGCTCGTGGAGCGGACGTTTTGAAGACTCCAACATTTCATTGAAGGCCTTTGCAGATTCCTCCATCTCCTCGACCGAATCCCGAGCATCATCATAGCCTTGCACCATGTTTTCCATCCCGGTACCATGCTCGTCGGTGCGACGACGATCCACCTCAGCTCGGTCACGTTGGGCAGACTCACTATGAAATGTCCACACCGTATAATCGGGCGTAAAACCACTCTTTCTACAGGTGTTTGCCCATTTCAGCCTCTGTCTTCTTATCCAAATTGCCGCACCGGAAACAGGGGCACCAGGTTTTCTTTTGGCCATTTGCAAATGCGGCTTGCACAAACCCCTTAGTTTTTGTGAACCATTCAGCGCTCCATTTGTTCTGACCAGTGTGACCGGTATACATCCACGCACGGTCACTCATCTTGACTTTCAGAGCTACTGGACACACAACAATTATATATGTAATTCACCATGTATATATTCATCAGTAGATCTACTTTGTCAATTTTATTACGTCCATGCAACCTACACTCTAATAGGGAATGATAGGTCCTAATCCCACCCGTGTATGTGTAGATTGGGTTCATTTTCCCATGCTATGCTCCGGATCCGACGCAAAATTTCGGTAGCACCTCCCCGCTGTTCTCCTGATACACATCTCTGCAATAAACAGAGAGGATGTGTACCCGGAGAACAACAGGGGAGGCACTGACGAAATATATGCGTCGGATCCGGAGCAAAGCATATGGGAAAACGAACCCAATCTACACATACTCGGGCTGTCCATGGATAGCGTTGGACAATTCGAAAGAATCAAGGTTATAAATATGCAAATGCATGCATATTTATAACTATGACGCTTTCGAACAGGAGACACATATTGGTTACGCATACTGATGATTCAAGACACATATATAGCTAGCTATCAAGTTTCATCGGAATAGATCAAATAATTAATGGGGGAGGAGGACTTGTCATTTGTGCTCACCCACGAACGAAGGGGCAGAGCTCGTCAAACGCACGGCGAGGTCGTCGAACACCAAACCTCGCAGCGATGAAACAACTGCACATTTAAAACTACACGATCAACACAATTATATATGATGTTTTTCATAACAAAATCGAAAAATATATGACCTAACTAATAATTCACAAATATATGACCCCGTCGGCCTCTGGAAGGCCAAAGAACACCTTTTCGGGAGGTGTCGGTGGTCGGGGTGTCCTGTCGGTGTCGGGGTGCCGTGTCGTGGTCGGGGTGCTGTTTCGGGGTCGGGGGGTCGGGGTCAGGGGGTCGGTTGTTGGGGTGTGGTGTCGGGATCGGGGTGTCGGGGTCGGGGTGTCGTGTCGGGGTCGGGTGTCGGGGTATCGGGGTGTCGTGTCGGGGTCAGGGTGTGGTGTCAGGGTGTCGGGGGTCGGGGGTCGGGGTCGGGGTGTCGGGCCGGGGTGTCGGGGGTCGGGGTCGGGGTCGGGGTGTCGGGCCGGGGTGTCGGGGTGTTGGGGGTCGGGGTCGGGGTGTCGGGGGTCGGGGTCGGGGTGTCGAGGGTCGGGGTCGGGGTGTCGGGGTGGCGCATCGGGGTCTTCTTATTCTTATTCTTTCTTCTTCTCTTCTTTCTTCTTCTCCCTCCTCCTCGTCCTCCTCCTCCTCTTCTTTCTTCTTCTTCTTCTTCTTCTTCTTCTTCTTCTTCTTCTTTCTTCTTCTCCTTTTTCCTCTTCTATATTGTTCTGTTTTTCAACTTTCTTCTTATTCTTCTTCCTTTTTTTTCCTTTTTCCTCTTCTTCTACTTCTTCTTCTTTTTTTCAACTTTCTTCTTCTTCTAATAATCTAAACCTATATCTAGCACTAACCTAAACCAACCACTAACCTAAACCTATCAATAACCTAATTAAACCTAAACAGCAAAGAAAAACAGTAGAAAAAATCAAAAAAAATGCTCACCTTGGCTCCTCTCGATGAAGGATGGAGGGGGCGGCGAGCCTGGCTCCGGGGCGGGGGGCGCGAGGCGGACGCAGGGGCGGGGGGGGGGGGGCGAGGCAGACGCAGGCCTAGGGGCGAGCCTGCCTCCGGGGGCGGCGC